>NC_092808.1:51839501-52439501 GCF_040954645.1 Diabrotica undecimpunctata
AGAGAAGGTCACACTCAATATCCTGAAAAACTGAATGTTTGGGCAGGAATATCAGACGATGCTATTATTATGCTCTTGTTTATACCAGGCACTGCATTACTTAAGAACCGTAAAATACCCCAATACTTGAGGAGTAAAGTGTTCAACCAATGCATCCTTCCTATCATGACATATGGATGTCAAACCTGGACCCTAACCAAGGCAAACATGAATAAACTAGCCACAACAGAAAGAACAATGGAAAAAGCAATGTTAGGTATAAGACTGTCAGATAAAAAGAGGAACGACTGGGTAAGATCCAAAACAAAAGTCGAGGACATAGCAACAAAAATTGCCAAACTTAAATGGAGCTTCGTGGGCCACACTGCTAGACAAAAAGACCAACGTTGAAATACTACAATACAACATTGGAGACCTTACGAAAGTAAACGACCAAGAGGAAGACCACAGATGAGATGGGTTGATGATATTAAAAGAATAGCCGGAAGAAATTGGAAATATGTTGCTCAGGATAGAGACCGATGAAAGGAGTTGGGAGATTTGGCCTATGTCCAAACATGGACGACAGAAGGCTAAAAAGAAGAAGAAGAACTTTATACCAGGCAATTTAAGTGACGACCCTTATGCTGGAAATATGCTGGAAAATACCATCGAACCTTTAATTGTGCATGAATTAGAGAACGAAAGGGACGATCAAGGCAACCTAGCTCTTAACGAAAATTTGCTGCACTTCCAACTAAATGGAGCACCTCCTCACTATGCAGCTACAGTTAGGCGCTGATTGGATACTGATTATCCGAACAAATGGATTGAAAGGAGGGGTCCTATTGAGTGGCCACCGAGGTCACCAGACATACCGCCACCTGATTTTTTTCTATGGGGCTACCTCAAGTCAGTTGTTTATAAAACTCAACTTGCGTCACTTGGGGAATTGCAAGAAAGAGTTACGCAAGCATGTCGCGCTATTACTACAACATTTGCCAAAGTTCGTGCAGAATTTGAAAATAGGCTGTATTATTGTTTACAAAACAACGAAACCCACTTTGAATATTTTCTTAATTGACATTTTTAACAAATTTTAAACGAGAATGATTTCCGAAGTGGAAATTGAAACGTCAGTAAACGTACTTTAACCTTTAATTGTGGCTTATTCCCATTTAAATAGTAATTACTTTAATGTGCCACAAGAATATAGAACAATATTAATAAATTTTTAGTTTAACGTAAACCTCATTAAATTTTCAATTTAAGCCAAAGTTTCACAATTATTGCTTTACCCTGTATAGTTATTATTTATACCATTGGATAGCATTTTTTATAGTCTTTTCAATGATGTATCACAAGTAGGGGTTTGCAATTTAAACTTTTTTGGTTGCGGTGGGTGGGACCTATCTTTCGATATTACCTTATAAGTAATAACTTTTTATTAGTTTTATTTTTATTAGAATTTTTTCTATTGTCTTTAATTGTAATAATGCAAGAGTGATCCGTCTGTATGATTTCGGTAGGACGTTGTCTTGTCGTTTACTTTTCTGAATTTTTAAATCAAAATTGACCTGTTTTAAAATTTTTATCAAGACTAATGCTTGCTGCCAAATATTAGTATGGAGTGGTACTTTCTAGGGCTATACTTAAAACGACCAGTTATATAGAGCATCAAAGCATTTAATGAATAAATACTAAAAATGACCAATTGTCGCGAGTATATAGGGTCCAGCAGCAAAAAGCATTTATCGACTATGCTTATCACGAACTGTATTGCTAATGTTCTAGTCATAGCTTGTCATTTATTTTATCAACATTGTTAAATTACCCAGTAGTTTTACAATTAAAATTATTGCAATCTTAAATTACTTTAAATTATCTAAGACGTGTATTATTGGATAAAAAATAAAAATATCATATTAAAAGTACATCAAACATGATGGGATGTATACCTACCGTAAACTTTCTCAAGTCCGTAAAATTCTTTTATGGCTTTTATGTTTCTTTTATGGATCCGTTTATGCTCAAATCAAAATAATTTTGTCTATTTCATATTATTTTTAAAGTACTGCAACATATTTACTAGTGTATATTAAATATACTTATTTAATTATATAAAGTGTAGATAGTTAATTGGTATTGAGACCTTTATGAAATAAAATTTTAATTATTTTATTTAAAATAAACATAATTAGATACACTCTGGGCCAAAATTAACCGGCCACCTTAAAAATGGATAATTTTTTATTTCTTATATATCCTAAACCTGTTGTCCGATTTAAGTGATTTTTTTAATATGTTAAAGCCCCATTCCTTGGCAATATCTTTATAATAATATTGTTTCTAAACAGGTAAATTTTCATTGTATACCGAGTGTACGAATCAAACTGTATTTATTTTTTCTTAAAGTTTGCATCACCCTGTGGAATATTCTAGCATTTGTAGAATACTGAAATTAAATCGTAGCTATAGCGTTATTTTTTCTCAACATTTTGTTTTTTGATTGATTCATTTATGTTGGATAATACAAAAGTTAGGTGTTTTAACAAATAGACATGTTTTTTATCAATTTTTATCTCCGCGGAAGAGAAAAAATAATCTTTTTGAAAAAAAGTCATTTGTTACAGTAAAAATCCAATGGATAAAATCTTCGAAGAAAATTTAAATTAACAATATTTTGGAAATCAAAGTCTAATTGAAAAAAAATTGGTATCAATAATGGTTGTTGCCGCCTCTAGCCCTTAGGACTTCTTGGAACCGGTTTGGCAATCCATTCATGATATCCTGGATATCAGATTGGGGGATATTGTGCCACTCCTCTACCGCAGCTGTCTTCAGCTCTTCAAAGGATGCAGGGGCTGGTACTCTTGCTCTCACCTGTCTTCTGATGTTGTCCAAGATATGCTCAATCGGGTTAAGATCAGGACTGTGTGCTGGTAGAACTTGAATTCCCACCTCAATAAGGTACTCACGGGTAGATCTTGCTGTATGACAACGTGCATTGTCATGCATTAGTCTGAAGTTAGCACCAATGAATGGTGCAAAAGGCATGACATGGTCTTGGAGAACTTCTTGCACGTATACTTGGGCATTCACACTGCCTCTACCGAACACAACAAGATCAGTACGAGCTTCGTAAGAAATACCTCCCCAAATCATTATTGATCCTCCTCGGTAAGCCACTGTTTCGGTTATAGCGCATTTAGCAAATTTTTCATTTTGACACCTATAGACACGTTGGCGTCCATTTGGACCTTTTAGGGCTATTCTGCTCTCATTTGAGAACAGTATATTCTTCCATTTCGCCATAGTCCAGTTAGCATATTCTCGCGCAAAATGAAGTCTAGCCCTACGGTGTTGTGAGAGCAGTTGTGGTGCGCGAGCTGGACGAACAGCCCTCAAGTTTATTTCTGACAGTCTTCTTCTAATCGTTTGTCTACTCACACTAACGTTTCTCACCTTAAGAAGAGACCTACAAACTTCAGGAGCAGGGCAAAAGCGATTTCTCAATACTTTAGTGACAATGAAGCGGTCATCTCGAACTGAAGTGCATCGTTTTCGGCCTTGACCTGGCTTGCGGTTGTACGATCCTCTCTCGAAATCGTCTGATGGCATCTTGTACCGTAGTTATGGGTACATCGAGTATACCAGCGATATGACGTTGACTGTAACCATCATCAACTAAAGCCACTGCCCTAGCAGCATCAGTTGGAACGAGTGGCATTTTTAAAATCACAAACAATAAATAAGCACTAAAATTGCAACTTAAACAATATTCGCTCACAATAATATAAAATTTTAATTGTTAATTTTAATTACAAATTTAATTTTAATTACAAATTGTTCAAGAATTGTTATTAACACGGAAACAGATTTGTAACAATGTCGTACAACGACTATATGTCAAAAATCATTCGACGACCAAAATTTAGGAAACAAACTGTCACAGGTAATGTAAACAAAACAATAATAAAGGTGGTGGGGTTAATTTTGCTGGTGAGTTAAATCGTCTGTATTGATGAAAAACATGACTAGTTGTTAAACTACCTAACTTTTGTATTATTTAACATAAGCGAATCAATCAAAAAAGAAAATGTTGAGAAAACATGAGGCTATAGTTAGGTTTTAATTTCAATATTTTATAAATGCTAGAATGTTCCACAGGATGATGCAAACTTTAAGAAAAAAAAACACAGTTAAATTGGTACACCCGGAATACAACGAAAATTTACTCGTTTAGAAACCATATTATTACAACGATATTGTCAAGGAATAAGGCTATCATATTAAAAAATCACTTAAATCGGACAACAGGTTTAGGAGATATAAGACATCAAAAATTACCCATTTTTAAGGTGGCCGGTTAATTTTTGCCCAGAGTGTATTATATTTTGGAGCACTTCTATTTTAAATGCACTTTTAAGACTGTGATTTTCCCTTTCCACTTTATTGTTAAAATAAAATAACTCAGTTATTTTATTGTGATCTACATAAGCGCTGATTTATACAGGCTTGGCGTTTATAATACTTAAATAATTAAACTAACCATTACTGTATTTATGATCGATATTTACTGTCGAATCTTCGTTTAAACATGTCTTTATTTGATTTTTATTACACCAAGATTTTTCTAAGCGAGATCCTAATCAAAGTCAAATACGAAAAGTCCAAAATGTGGGCTCAGAAGACATCCAAGATGTCACAACAGAGGAAATAAAAAAAAATCTCTTGAAAATGGAAAACAATAAATCACCTGGAGAAGATGGGATAGTCATAGAAAAAATCAAAGAAAGAGATACGTTAATAAATGTGTTGAAAAATATGTTATAATGCAATAATAACCATAATGCACAAAAAAGGTGACATTTAAGACCTAAACAACTATACACATATTAGTTTGTTCTCTCATACCTACAAACTTTTTATAAAGATAATAACAAAACGATGTGTGAAAAAACTGAATGGTTACCAACCTTGCGAACAGGCTGGGTTCCGCTCCGGATACGGAAAAATTGATCATATATGTTATTAAAACGCTAATAGAAAAGTGCACAGAATACAACAAGCCTATTGTTCTTATATTCGTAGACTATAAAAAGGTATTTGATCCTATAGATCATCATAAAATGCTTCGAGTATTAGCTGACTACCGCATCGACTACCGATATATTGCCTTGATTAAGAGTATCTAAGAAACTGGAATTAGACAGGCTGATACTATCTCCCTGAAATTGTTAACACCAGTACTCAAATGTATGTTCGTTCTGAAGGAGTCGTTCAGTTCTCCAGGAAGGGTTCAGATCTTTGTGGAAGTTAGCCGCTGTCGGTGTTTGTTGGTTGGGCTAAGGGGGGTTGTTGGTCTAGATTGTAGTAATCATTTTTGTCCCCGTGTTGGTAAATAGGTTTCAAATTATATTCTGATGCATCCGTGGATTTACGGTAGTATGGGTGGTTGCTGATTGTTTCCCCAAGGTAGTGTGGTTGGCTATTGCTTGCTCCCCACGGTAGTCGCCATATATACGGCTAAGACACTAACCAATTTGTGTCACTAAAGTTTCATTGTAGAATGATTGTAGTGATATGATTGAAAAGGGAGCGAATGAAAATTTTTAATGGCTTATATAGGATGAAATTGAATTGATGAAATATTGTTTCTCATAGCAGTCTGCAACAAAGCGGTAAATAGCTTAGGAGAGATGGTATCTCCTTGATTAATACCCCTCTCGAAGGGAAATGTATTTGTGTTGTCGTAATACATTCTAACTGCAGCTGTTGCGCTATTATCTATATTCCGAAGAAGAGTTGTGTACCTATGATCAATACTGCACTCTGTAAGAGCTCTTCACATAGAGCTATGCTGGACTGAGTCAAACGCTTTCTCAAAGTCTAGAAATATTAATATCAATGGCTTGTTGTATTCTGTAACTTTCTCTATTAAGGATTTTATTACTTGTAGGTGATCATTCGTTCCAAAGCCACTCCTATATCGGTCCTGCTCTAATAGTTGGTGAAAATCCAGCTTAGGTTCCAATGTGTTAGTAATTATTCTTATAAAGAGCTTATATAAATGAGATAACAAGCTGATATGTCTGTAGTTTCCAATTTCTGTTACATATTTTTTGTGCAATATTATCATAATGGCACTAATCCATTTTTCTGGTGTAACTCCTTCCAAAAGGCAGGCATTATAAAAAGTTTTTAAAGCTTTTATGACGCATTCGTTTTCTAATTTTAGCATTTTACTTACAATGCCATCCTCTCCAGGTGATTTGCTGTTCTTCATACCTTTCATACCTTTCAACGCTGATTCGATTTCCTCTTCGGTTATATTTGGGACTTTCTCTGATCCTTGATTTTGTATGGCTGGGATTTCCACCTCTGGAATGTGAGCATCTCGACGATATAATGTTCTATAGTACTCTTCGATAATTTTGTGCTTGTTTGTGCATGTCCTTTTTCATCCAAGGCTTTTATTTTGTTCTATGTTATTAGTTGTTTCTTTAGCATTAAAATCCCTTATGCCTTTCCTAACAGCCTTTGAAATGGTTTTATTTAAATTCCTCAGCTCTGCGATGTTCACTGTGTGCTTATCTTTCATTTCCCTTCTTTTTTGCATTAGGTTCCTTGTACCTTCTGTAAGTATTTCATTTTTCCTTGTTTGCTTAACTTGACAGTTCTTCTGTGTTTTCCTTAGAGCGTCCACAAATCTTTCGTTAAGTTGTTCAATATCGGTTTTATCTTGCACGCCATTCTGAAGGTTTCTATCTATTTCTTCCTGGTATGCCCTTGTGTTAGTAATCGCAGTGAACGTAACATTTCTAGACCTTGTTACCATATTTCTTCGTTCCTTCTTTAGGTTCAAGACTACCTTCGCCCTAACCATTCTATGGTCACTTCCGGTTGAAAATTAATTTAATACAGTTACGTCTTAAACAGCGTCTTTTTGTTAGTAAAGATAAAGGCAATTTCGTTCTTGTTCAAGCTATTTGGTGATTGCCAAGTCCACTTTGTTTGGGGGCTTTTTTCAAAATGGATGTGCATTAGTCTGTGTTGGCGAAAAAATTCTATAAGAGTTTAACCCCTTTCGTTTCTGTCGCCATATCCTGTGGTCCATGAGGTCCAAGTCCAATCTCCGAATCATCCTGCTTGTGGCCCATTTTTGCGTTTAGGTCTCCCATCAGTATGTTATTGTTGGTAGTTACCTCTTCTGGCGCAGTGTTAACGTCATCGCAGAACCATTCAACTTCTTCGTCTGTATTGGTACTGGTAGGTGCGTATACCTGGATGATCTTTAATCGAGTTTTTTCGTTTACTTTGTAGATAAGATAAATAATTCTATTACTTATGCTTTTAATTGTAAGTGTATTCTTCGTGTGTTTTTTATTTATCATAAATCCGACGTCACCATTAGAAGATTCTCCTCTATAGTGAAATAGATTTCCCGACGAAAGTATAATTTGTTCTTCGCCTTTTCGCCGTACTTCAGATAATCCAAGTACATCCCATTTTATATGCTGTAGTAGACCTTACTTTATCTGGATCGTAAAGTCTATCTACCCGCTACCCGTCAGAATAAAAAAGGCTAGAGCAAATTTCAACAAAATGAGAAGAGTGGACTGGATCTTGGACCTTAAATGCGACATCAATGAAAAAACTGAAATCATTCGAGCTGTGGGTGTATAGAAGAATTCTGAAAATATCGTGGACAGAACACGTCACAAACAAAGAGATTCTGAGAAGGATAAATAAAGAAATAGAAATTTTAAATACAATTAAAACAAGAAAATTGGAATATCTCGGACATATTACACGTGGAGAGAAATACACCTTGCTCCAACTGATTATACAGGGAAAGATCCAAGGAAAGCGAAGCATAGGGAGGCGTAGAATGCCATGGCTGCGCAACCTGAGAGAGTGGTACGGATGTATATCAAATTAACTTTTTAGAGCAGCCGTCTCAAAAGTCCGAATAGCTATGATAATTGCCGACCTCCGCCGCTAAGATGGCACTTGAAGAAGAAGAAAAGATATCAGATATGAATATTTAGAAAGAAGAAAAAATGTAATGCTGAAGAAGAAGAGTAATGTCATTTATAAGCCTATTTTTTTTTAAATTAGGCTTTCAAGAGTTAATGATAATATATACAAAAGTCAGACATATATCCTACTCGTCCTACTATCCTACTAAAAAGTTCGTTAAAAAACTAAAAAGTACTAAAAAATCTTACTAAAAAAAGTGATACGTTAATTTTGTTTAGAAATTTAGTGTATACATAATATTATGTAGTTTGTTTGTATCTGTAGTATTTTTTTAAAAGTATTTTTTAAATTCACAAAAGGTTTTATTCCAGCATTGTAGTGATAACATAAAGGGGAGTGTTTTAAATTTCTTATCTTAAAATTTGATATCTCTTTTATAAAACAAATTTTTCCCGACAGCTCCATACGAACGTATTTCTCATATACAAAAAATACTCATTTAAAGTTGAAAACATATTCAGAATTACTCGAATTCAATTTCCTTGGCCATTTACACAAAAGTTATTTCCCAGAAAGTTTCCCCTGAAGCTTTTCTTTGCTAAAACAACACACACACATTTAAACGTGTGTCTAGATTTGACTCACATGCCGCACCAATAATCGAGAGAAATGGCTTGAATTTTGTATGAAAGACGAAAAAAGGTTTTTAGCAATCGACCCCCCACCACGTTAATGTATGAGTGTGACAAAGATAGTATAATAAGAGAGAAGACTGTTAAATGTACCGGGGATGGTCAAAGTATAAGAATGTTGATAATTTCAATACCACATTTGTCACCTAGTCAGATATAAAATAGTAATGAATAATATTAAATTTAGATCTGTTAATACTTTTGTTGCTGTTATCACATAAGACACGATTTTTTCTCATAAATAAACGTTGAATTGATCAAATGTTTGTGAATAATGCGTAAAATAATCTCCCTCTTCTTCTTTTTCATTGTTAACCTTTATCTATCCACTGAAAATAGGTCTAACCCAATTGCTTCTATCTTTGTTTAACCTACGTTAATCTCATTTACTCTTTGCTGCCACTGCTCTTATCTCGTTTATTTATTATTTTTGAGGTCTACGTGCTTCTTTTAGTTTCTTATCGCCAATGTTTTTAATTCTTTTATAAATGAGCTCACAGGCAGTATTCAAGTGTGCACACCTTCCTCTTTAAGTTTATGGATTGTAGCTATTTTTCAGGATATACGCCAATTAACTTAAAGCGACGCATGTTAATTGTATTCTTCTTTTTATTTTAGTTTGCTGATTTGGTTTTCCTAGCTTGATGACATCAGTTACATATGCATAGTACATATTTTTGGCGCTTTTTATGATATGATTTTATTTTGTAATATTTATCTGTTCTTTGCTTATTATTTTTATTATGCTATAGTTCATTTTTAGACGCACTGTCTCAGATACTTCATTTACTTGGTAAAATATTTCTTTTAATTCTTAGATAGTCAAAAACGGAGCAAAAACAGAATTCGCATTTTTTTTGTTTTCAAATCATATATTTTTTTTTATTTCGAATTAACGTGTCTCGAAATCTTTGGTCATTGACACGGGAGCAAAGGTTTACAATAGTGCCTACAGAGTTATGATACAGAGTTTACAATAGTAAATAGGTAATAACAATATTATGTAAATTTATATTTTGTTAAACAACTGTATAGTCTTTAAGAAGTCTATTAATCTCTTGAGTCGGCTTTAACAGTTCAGAAGTTCATTTAAACTGTGGGTTATATTGTTGGCAATGCGAGTGGCCTGGTAGTGTTGACATTCCGTGAGGATGTGCTTGATGGTATTAGGTTGTATTTCTCTGAGCTTTGTGTCTTTGGTGATCCAAAGTTCCTGCCACTTGCCTTAAATATTTCTTTTGAATTCTAATTATACATCTTCTTGGAGCTATGTGTTGTAGATGGGAAAGTTGGATGTAGATGCTTTTTTGCAGCGCTGTCTGCCATTACATTTTCTTGGATGCCGATATGAGAAGGCACTCATATTATTGTTATTGAAGTCCCTCGGGAAATACGGACATGGATCGATTCGAGTATTTGTGGCACTTAGTGCTGTTGATTAAAAATATTTTCTAACGCATGAATTGCGAATAACGAATCGGTGCACAAAGCTACACTTTGATGATTGTTAAAAGGGAGCTCAAAGGAAGTCAAAAGAGCTTTTAAATACTAAAGAGTTCTCCTGAAAACATGCTACATTCGTTGGATATTCGGTATTATCCTCATACTGTATTAACCGTAGTGACAGAACAGCCAACTCCATCTGCGTTTCGGGATGCATCGGTATAAAGCACCTTATAATAATGGGATGTATTCATAATATCCTTGAAAGCTTGTCGAAAAATAATTTTATTTATTTGTTAATTATTAAATTCATACAGGGAATTGTTTTAAAAAGGGGTGTTCTAGACCATGGCGGGGATTCTGATTTTATAGATGCAAGTTTTTAAGATAATTGTGTGTCTTGGTACAAAGGTTGTAGGATCTGTGGGATTGAAATTATACATCTGAGCGAGTTTAAGATTCTAGGTCTTGGCAAAGTCAGAAGATTAAATACAGGGTTAGTCAGATTCAATGAAATTCTATTAGCATTAGTAGTTGCTATCTCCGAAGGTAAAGGGGGAGTTCATGAGATTACAATAGATACTTTCAGCGGGACTGGATCGAAATACTCCTAAGCATATTCGGAGAGCAGTGTTGTGAACAGAGTTTAGCGATTGTTATAAATTGTTGGATGCGGACAAGTAAACTATACAACCATAGTCTAATTTGGATCGGATTATAACTCGATTTATGTTAAGTTTTTAGTATTTCATCAGCACCCCATTAATGGTGGGGCAATGTCTTTAACAAATTTATTCTGCTTCAACAGTTGCCTTTTATTTTATCGATATGACAATGCCAGGTGAGTTTGTTGTCGACAGTTAGTCCTAACCACTTGTAATGATCAATTAACTCTAAATTTACTCCGTTTAGTGTTATTTTGGGTATTTTTGCGCTGTTGTATCTGCTGGTGAATATAATTATTTTGGATTTATTAAAATAGAACCTGAAGCCAGTTTTCTCAGACCATGCAGTAAGAAATTCGACAGAATTTTGTAATAAAGATTAGGTTGCAGCAGTAAATTTCATTGGCAGTATACAATAAGGTCGTCTGCGCATAGGGCAGATTTAACGGGAAATTTTATATGAGAGCATCTCGATGGCTAGTAGAAAAATGGTAGAATATAAAGTAGAACTTTGGGGTATACCATTTTCAGTGACATAGTTGTCGGATAATACTCCGGTTTCTGTGATTCTGAAATTACTATTATTTAAAAAGTTGTTTATAAACCATAATATGTAATAATCGTTTTATATGTTGTATCGAAAGCACTTTCTATATTAAAAATTATTGCGATTACGTCTTGCTTGGACGACATAGCACTTGCTATATCTGTTTGCAGGATCACTAAATTATCATTGGTGCTTCGATTAGGTCTAAAACCTAATTGAGCAGGGTTAAGAATATTGTTTTTTTCTAAATACCAGATTAACCGTTTGTTTATCATTTTTTTCAATTATTATTTGCAAAGGGTACATGTTAGGAAATTTGCCATTAACGAGTTTGTTGAGTTGGAAAAGGACTGCTTTTTTTGTAGGAAATATAATGGATTCCCTCCATTTGAAAGAAAATTTTTGTTGTGACCAGGTTAGGTGGTACAGTTGAAGCAATTTATTTATAGTTTCTTCATGGAGATATGTAAAGAAAATTGAGGGGATGTCATTAGGCCACTAGCTGAGTTTTTTATAGTGTATGGGGCTACAGTCAATTCTTGTTTAGAAAAGTATAAGTTTATTGGGTTGAAAATATCGTTAGTTTGATCACTTGGAATGTTAAAAAAGTGAAGAGGAGACTTATTTTGGTTTATCGTTTTGGATTGAAAGTGATGCGCAAAAATCTTGGCAATACTTTGACTTTGAGTCACTATTTTGTGTCATGAATTAAGGCAAAGATTTTGTAAGCGGTGAATTGACCTTTTATATGTTTAATTTTGATCCAAAGTTGGCTTGGAGGTGTGTCGGAAGAAATATAATGATATGAGATATAAATTATGATTTAGCTTTCGCTAATTTAAACTTGATAAGATTTTCATTTGTTCTTGTTCATCTATATTTATTCAGAGCTTTCTTACATATACGAACTGCTACAGTACAGGAGTCATTCCATCATTCCACCAAGGAACTAATTTTCGTGTAGGTTTAATGGAATATTTTCCTATATATTTTTGAGCGGAGCTAAATTATGCAATTGCTAAACTGATCAACTAGGTGATCTATGTTATATTTACATTTAATTAAGTTGACTTGGTCTTAGACGTTTATACTGAAATTCATCCAGTCCATTTGTGGTATATGGCCCTTACTTACTGGGTTATACGATTTAAAAAATCAAATTGAAAGGTGCAGAATTTCAAATTATTGTTCCATTTTACTGCTACAAATCCTTTGTCGTTAAAAAGCCAATAAAATTTTGTGCAACTAAAACATCCACGAATGTAGCAATAGTTTCAGACACAAAAACATTACACGTTATTTTCGGTCACATTGAATTGTCGATTGAACCTCCTTTGATATTTGGTCAATTTTTAACATATTATTTATTATAATGCTATAGAAAACAAGATTTAAAAAACTTAATTTTGGAGAATCTTCAATACATGTCTTCTTTCATTATGAATTTCAATTAAGCAGTTTTTCGATAATTTAAAAATCTTAATTTTCTAATGACATATGACAATTATCATCTTTGAAAAATAATTTAAGAGGCTGGCACTCGACTTTGCTCATTCTATCTGCTGCTTCACCTACAATAATTGGCTGGGTTCGACACCCGTACCATAACCATATTTTTTAATGTGTTTTTTGTGGAGGATAGTGGACCTACAGTTCTTTTTGAGTTTTTTCATTGACAACGTAGAAAAAAATAACATAGAAGCAGTATTTTTCTTTAATTTTCTTACCATATGATCTCCCCTAGTAGGATACTATATTTGACGTAAGTGTACAGGGTGTTTCAAAAAGGTCTGTCATAAATTAATTCGCGCATTCCAGGGACAAAAATAAATTGATTGAATCCAACTTACTTTAGTACAAAAGTGTACACAAAGAAAGTTACAGCCCTTTGAATTTACAAAATAAAAAATGTTTTTTTTGCATTATCTCCCAAACTACTTGACATTTTGTAATAAAAATGGACACGTTACTTTCTTGGTCTGAAAGCATTTTTCAAACAAAAGAAACAACAAAATCTAAGGGCACAGAAAAATTTTACAGGGGGTGTGCAGCCCTAAATCCCCCAAACTTTTGAGTACTTTATTAGTTTAACACATTATTTTTAAAACTTTTTTGCCTCCTATCACTTTTTCGAAAAACTAATTTTTTCCTAGTTGGCCATAAAATTACAATTAGTTTCTACGGATACAATAATTACAAACAGTTCCATCAATAATAGTGAATAATTTGAAACTATCATTTATTGTGTGAATAGTAATTAATTAATATTAAAAATTTTAATATTACAATGGCCTACACATTTCAGGAAATGGCAGATATGCATTTAACTTTGGGTAAGTTGGATCAGATTAAATTATGATTTCAATAAACCATCGGGAATATCGTAGGTGAATTTCAAGGAAATAGTGCAGCAGCCGCAAGGCGTTATGCAGTAAAATACCCCAATCGAAATACACCCGATAGACGATTATTTCTACCCATTGATTTTCAGGTCGACTCAGCCTGAATAAAAATGAGTACCTTGGGTAAAACCAGGGGTAATAATAGACGGTTGAAGCGTAGCACTGGCCATGTTACCTTCCTTGTATACCGTAGGCCCTAGATATAGCAGACTACCCTGCTATACTCCCAAAGCCGCGACAGCGGTATAAAACGGGAGACTATTATTATTATGATTGTCGTTTATGGGAAACGGGAAACCAACCGCAAGTTGCTGGCAATAGTGGTCGTCCAATAATGCATGCAACTGATGAAGACATTTTAGAAATCATTTAAGAAGTTCCTGGAACAAGTACAAGGGTAATAGCTGCTCAACTAAATGTTCCTCACGTAAGGGTTTGAAGGCGTTTGAAGGATCAGCTGCTTAAAACCTATCACTTAACAATGGTTTAGGAGTTATTGGTTGAAGATTATCTTAAAAGGATTGGATTTTGCGATTGGTTGTTAATGGAAAACACTCGAAATGTTAATTTTAATATTTTGTTTACCGACGAGGCTACCTTTAGTAGAAATAGAATAACAAACCATCATAACGAGTACATTGGGACCCGAAGAAAATCCTCACGCCAAAAAAACTACTCATCACCAAAGGACCTTCAAAGTTAATCTTTGGGCAGAAATTGTGGATAACAATCTAATAGGCCCAGTATTTCTTCCCAACAATTTAAATGGTGATAATTATTTGCAGTTCTTGGCAAACGATTTACAAGAGTATTTGGAAGAGGTGAGTGATTCTTGCTTTTAGTTCTTTGCTAGCATGTGAAACAATTTTTTGAGGTTGAACTGAATAAGTTATCTGACAAATTTTAAGATTTGGCAGTGACAGTGACAGTATGTAAATAATAAGTATTTATCCTTCAAAATACACTGCTCAGTTTTGTACAAAATATCCTTTGAAGAGTCTTGTCAGTTTTTTTAGTAACCAGCTGTACATTCATGTCATAAATTTAATAATAAACGAGATAATTCAATAATTATGCTTTGTTACTATTTTCCCCCTTAACTCGAAAAATATCGACCGTATGAAAGAATATATAAAAAAGAAATTATAGAAAATCGTAATTGCAACAATTTCAGTCCTTACTATTTTTTTTAAGTAGAAAACGACAAAGATATTAAAAGCAAAAATCGTTCTCCTTTAAATTCAAGATGTGAGCTAACGCGAGGGCGAAATTCAGTTGCTATTTTTGACTAAACTATTGTCTAAACTATTGAATCCCCTATTGACCCCCTTTTAAGTTTAGAATATTAAAATTTAGAGCAGTTCACCATGCAAGGTCAAATGACATACTGACACTATCTTTTGTGGAAATAAAATACTGTTTATTTATTGTCAAGATTTCCTATATCGTTTTTTACCATTTTCTTTATATTTTAATCATTTTCAATGAAGTTTTCCTTTATACTCAATAATATTAAACTACTTTAACCTCTGAAGCAATTTAAAGTAACAGGACCAATAAAATAAAAATATTTTTAAAAAGTTTTAATATATAGTGTGGTTAGACAAAACTTTACAGTGTAGATATTTATTAAATTAACTTAATATATGTTTTTCTTCTGTTAGACGATTAAACATGAGTACGTTTAATAATGTGTCCTCTTGTTTTACCTGAAACGTACAAATGCACTATATATTGCAAAACTAACGCTGGAGACCTAACTTGGTAAAGGACCTTCGTGCTCTTGAGTCCATATTGACTAATAGATTAAGAGACTCAATATTGGTATAATTATTGAGTTGGTTAAAGTATAGAGAACGTTCCGATTAAGTTAGCTACAAATGAAGGACATTTTGTATTTGGCAGTTGCCATGACCTTATATAAATCGCGAAAGAGCCATGCTATATTATAATATTAATTAATTTAATTAAACATGAAACATATAATGGTAAAATACCGAGAAAAATAATATATTAATTACTATAAATACTATAGTTAGAAAGTGACTAATAAGTTAAATTCTGCTGTAATGATTTTAATATACCATGCGGTCCATATGTATGGAATAAATTCATTTTTAGCGTTATTATGTACTATGTGAATAAAACCTGCAACATGTCGATTTTTATTCTTAAATTGACAATTTACAGTATGAAAATATTATTCCCCTCCACCGCCTTCTTTGAGTTATAAACACCCCCTCGAAAATTTTAAATAACAAATTTACCTTACACCTTAATAGAAAGGGACTTTAGACCTCTGAAATATAAGTTCAGAAATATAAAGTATTTTAAGTTTGGCGTTATCATCACCGAAAAAACTGATTTTTGAGATGTAAAATTTTGATAATGTCTCTATCGCAAAACTTTAGGTTGAATGAAAATAATAATATCACATAATATTTAGAATGTATTTTTCAATGTACTTTACAATTAAATTTAATGTTCAAAATGACCACCATTCACGGTTATTGTCAAGAAGTGAATACCTAATTGTGGTCAAGTTGAACATTTAATTTAATTGTAAAAATTAATTTTCTCAGTTATGATTGCACAAACTTTATATTGCTGAACAAAGGACTAAAATCATTTTCTAACAAGGTGCCACATGACCCCCTTTGTTATATAAAGTTTTCGACGGGGTGCTTACAATTCAAAGGGGGTGCTGGAGGGGGATAATATTTTCATATTGTAAATTGTCAATTTAAGAATAAAAATCAACCTGTTTCAGGTTTTTTTCACATAGTACATAATAACGCTAAAAATGAATTTATTCCATACAATGGACCGCATGGTATATTTTTAAAATGATAAGGAAATGGTCATAAAATTGAAATGTGTTTTGAAGGTTTTGACACTATTGCCAAATTTATCCGCTAATCTACCAAAGGGCAATTACAATTTTTTTTTCTAATAACAAACTTCAACTATTATTGTTCTGAAGCTATTTTCTTGTGGCATTTTAAATTGATTACTATTTAAATGGGAATAAGCCACAATTAAAGGTTAAAATACGTTTATTGACGTTTCAATTTCCACTTCGGAAATCGTTCTCAAAATACAATTTACTAATGTTTGTATTTTGAGAACGATTTCCGAAGTGGAAATTGAAACGTCAATAAACGTATTTTAACCTTTAATTGTGGCTTATTCCCATTTAAATAGTAATTAAACTTCAACTAATATCGAAGTAATATGAGTGTTTTGTTTAAATTAGAAAAAATTAAAAATCCCAGATTCCATAAAATAATATAATGAAAATGTACTATTTTAAAGCATATTTGAGGCAATAAAACATATAGATAATAAGGACATGGCAATACCGCAAACGTAAATTTGTGTTTTACTGAAGTTTCGTTGTAGCTAACTTCATCGGAACGTTCTCTAGACTTTAACAATTGAGTCTTTTTTCATGATTTCTTGTAGATCTTCTGGTTTTTTGAAATGGTCGGTAAGAACATTTCTTCAACAATCAGGGTCCTAAAAAAGTCTTCGTTTTACTTTATAAAGGTATTTACTATATTTCTAAGTACTTTTTTGAAATCGTTGAATAAAGTTAGTATTATTTTGTTTGGTGTGTCTTTAAAATGCACGCACTGGTTTAAACGCAGTAGGTCCAACGTAGTACTTGTTAGCAATAATTTTAAGACCTCAAATAAATTATGTTATAACCCCTGTAAACACATATGAACAAAGAGAGAAAACTTTCGAAACGGGCCGACACCCATTTAGTCGCAGCATTTCTTATAATAATCTCGGGTGAACAGGGGTAGTTAGCCAGCGAGGGGTTGAGCCACCGAGATGTTGGAGTTGGCCTTTTTTAGTAATATGGAAGAAAGCTTCGTTTCTGTTTTAGTCTCGGGATAATGTAATGAGGGATTTGAGTTATTGCCTTATTAAATTGTCATATTGTTGTCTTTGTTTCTCGGACATTCTCCTTCCTATATAAATTATTTGTATTTACTGAAACACAAACCAACAAGAAGGTTATGTTTTATAAAGAGTAAGTAAAGTATCATTTTACAAATTATGATACATGTTATTTTTAAGATGTATAAATATAAGTCAAATAGGATATATTGTACAGGGTGATACTTTGTAAGTTCTAATTAGACGTTTTTTGAGAAACTTGACATAATTAATATCTGATAATTTTAATTAGGATTTTGGATATGCCCAATTATTCTAATATATTTAGAGCCTCCTGTCACTTCCGGTTATACCGGAAGTTGACTAAAACTTTTTTATTTTTTAAATATAAGGGCCTGTGTATTATTACGGATTTTGATACAATAGTTCTTAAGAATACTTTTAATATAGCATTATGCTACGTTGTACCAAGTGTTTTATAAGATATGACCAATTTTATATTAAAACAGTGTCCGATTTGACACCCTGTAGCTTTATAAATAATAACATTACAAACATTTTATTTAGTACATTTTTTTTACTTACTTAATCCTTAAGCCTTGTTTACTTTTACCGGTGTGATATTCTTCCTTCGAATATGTTTGCTTGTTTCGCTTGCTTAATTGGTATTTGATCGGTTTTGACACTACTGTCTCTAGTCTTCATGGAAACTACAATAATCTTAGTGTTGTCTAGGTTCATTTTTATTTTGTATTTATTAAAATATTCGTTCCAAATTAGCAATCGTTTTGGTATGTTTGTTTTGCTATTTGTCATAATAACTAAATTATCAGCATAGATTAATTAAGAAATGAATATTTGTCGTAATTTTCTTACTCCAACTCTTACGTGTTGACACTTCTTTTTGCTTCTTTGGCTAGTTTATCCCTTAATGTAACAAAACAAGAGAGAATTTAGTAGCCCTCCTTGTCTAACACCTATTTTATATCAAATTCTTTTGATTTTCGGTTATGCATTCTGATCACATTTCTAGTTCATCTATATATAATTTTGAGAGCAAGGAGAAGCTTATTATCAATCACTCTTTCCATATTTCCTCACGTGATATTTAGTTAAAGTTTTTTGAAGATCTACGAGTACAAACCGAAGCATAGTTTCGTATTTTAATAACGTACTTTCTCTGTTACCTATCGTACTTTGAATATTAAATCTGTTGTACTCCTTTCTGGTTTGAAGCCGCATTGATTTTCATCTAATGTTTTTTCAACAAAATTTTTTAACCTTTTTTCTTGAAATATCTCTTATATATTGTATACTACGCTCGGTATAGATCATCATCATCATCATCGTCCAGCCTTAATTTATCACGTCTACCGCTGGACATAGGCCTCCTTTAAACTCCTTCATTTTGTGCGATTTTGTGCTCTTTGTTGCCAATTTTTTGTTGCCTTTGTTGCCAAGTATAGATATGCCTCTTTAATTTGAGCATTCTTTATCTCATTTTTTTGTATATTGGGAGGATATTCGCAAGTGTCCTGTCTTGAGGAATACTGTTGTTTTTACAAGTTAAATTTATAATTTTATGCAGTCGAATTACTTCGGCTTCTGGCATGTATTTTATCATTTCCGCTTTAATATTTTCTAAGCCTACTGCTTTTCCCTTCTTTATAATATTTGTAGTAGTCTAGAGATTGCTTTGCACACACTTACACAGACACGCGTACAGCCCAGCCACGAGAGACATCTGTGTTTCATTGAACAGTAGGACCCGCATGCCCGAAGATCAAACCGGTCACACTTCTTCAAGAAGCGGTACCTATCTGAGCCCCAAGCTGTGCCATCACTCCTTCCCCTTCTGTGACGAATGAAAAGGCTTAGATACTGAAGGTTGCAGTTAGGATACCTAATTTTAGGGGTAGCTCAAAGACAGCTTTTCTGCCTATGATTCATAATCATCACGTAGCGCTACAACCCTGGGTGGGTCTTGGCTGACTGTACAACTTTTTTCCAATTCGTCGGTCTTTCATTAACTTGGGTCAAATGGAATGTTCATTTTCCGGAGATCTGCTTGGATGTTAACTCTCCATCGCATTCTGGGACGTCCGAGTGGTCTTTTGCCTGTGGAAGTGTCCTCCATTCTGCCCATGATTGACTGAATTTAATTTTATATCTTGACGTTGGGACTTGAGTGCCTAAAAAAGTGTGAATTTCGAAAAGAGAGCCATCAACCTAAGTATCCGAAAAATATGTGTGTTTGGTCACTCAGACGCCGAATTGGCAAAATAAATTTTGTTCTCCTCACTGGCTGAGCGCCCTAAAGTCCTGACCACCGAACCCTCGCTTGTAACACATAACCTTAATTCCTCAGGTTTCACGGCTACAAGGTCATTTGACCTGCATGATTTTCTATCTTGCCTAATGAGCCTTTTGCCTGAGAGGCATCTTTGTGTTTATATGTAAAAACGTCGTCGGCATTCACTTGATCTACTTCTAGTTTCGATGGCTGCTGTGAAGTTAACATTGATTTGCTTTGGCTTTTCAATATATTTATATGCATTTAGCATTCTTTTGAAATGTTCGTACCAACTTTCCATTAAATGCTCTTCTATGACTAGTTACTTACCACTTGCATCTTTAGTAAATCTTATGGTGTCCTCTTTACCTTTTCTTAAATTCTTGAAATGTTCTATGTAGTAGATTATCACTTATTTTTCACTATGTTACTATGACTTTGTTGTTCAGAATGTTTATCTCATCCTGGAAACTGTCCCAAAAGGTATTTTCCTTTTCTTTTGCTTCGTAATCTGGTGGTCCATAACCTAAACTAATAGTTATATTCTCATTTTTTCTGGTGTGGTAATCTAATCCTAGTAACATTTCCGAAATAAACTTCCATGTATTGATTTTCACGATATAGATTTTATATATGAGTACAAGAGTACAGTCACTTCTGCTTGAGGTGTTTCATCAACTTTGGCCTCACTAAAAATTAAATTATGACCATTTTTCACTGTTAAGGTCAGTGTTGTGAGAGTAAAACTCGTTATGGACTTTTTAAAGCGAAAGTGGTTGATGTCAATTATTTCGATACAAAACACAAAATATCTCTTCCTCAACCAGCGATTCAAAGGGGTATTTGAATTTTGCATCAATGACTATCTGAAGGTAATTAAGCTTCCAAGCTTCATAGCGGGTATTGCAATCTCACAAATGAATAGTAGAGTGGCTAGGTACTGGTATTACTTAGTCCGGTCATGATTATTCAGGGGTGTTTTTAATTTCAATAAGTTTTTAACCCACTAATTTAATTGCAACTATATAAAAACCAAAAACAGAGTGTGTCTGCTTATAGTAAGTTATTGTCAAGGAGCATTTTACATGTAGTCGCTTTTTGATTTCGAAATACCTTCTATATTTAACTAATGAAAACTTCTATATTTCGTTGACAAATCTTGGTAATGTCTTAAGGCCTCTGGTTAGTTGCTTCCTAGAAGAACCGTTTTTCTTAGCAGTGTTTGAAGTCGTTTCCATTAAAATTCGATTAACAATCATTGAACTGGCTTACCAACACTCTAGACCATTTAGCATTACCCAGAGTGCCCGTGTGGTATTCTATCTCGCACGCGAACTAGTTTAAACCTCATGCTGTTCGAGATTAACCATAAATGCGATTAAAAATTCTTTATATGATGTTTTGATATCCAGCCCGAAAACCGCTTATAAATAACAATTTAAAAGCTACAATCTAATCAGAAATTAGGTTTAGAATTAAAATAATATATGCAGTTTAATTTTTTGATTTTTCTTCTTCTAGTACTGTATCAATGTAAGAGTAATGCAGTTAAACGACGGTTCTGTGCAACGAAATATAAAAATCATGTTGCATGCACTTGGATATAGACCACCTTCAATATTAGTGGTTTTCTTTCTAAAATGCTTGGAACCAGTGTGCTCACAATTATTTCTATTCATACGACCAGATTAAATCCAAAAGTAGCAACTTATTCGATAATATCGCATAATTGGAATTATGAAACCTATAAACTCCAAACACAAACATTTCTTCGTTATGTTAGTTAGGTAGGATTTAAAAAACTTAGATAAATGTTTTGGAGTTTCATTAAATCGTAGGATTTTTGTTAATTGTCTTTTGTCTATTGTAATTACAGGACCAAAACTCTTAGCCTTATTAAAACTTTAGCAAGCAAAAAACGGGAAAATATGCCGAAAATCCTTCCAAATGTGCATCAGAAATAGTATAGAAAAATGCAGTATTTTACCTTATTACTAATATGCTGGGCATATTTATAATGTTAAGAATCTAGCTTTTAAAAAGCTGGTAATACTATTCATACTATTTTTTAATTTTCGTTAGCTGTATAAGATGATTGAACTTGATAATTTGTCCTAAGTAGAACAATATACCGACAATATGTGTAACAATTTACCGACACTTACATGTATTACTAAAAATAGATATGTTTCAATTAAAAATTAACCTAATTAGAATTTCGCTCCCATCGGTTCACAATCGGATTTTCGGCTTGAATCTATCACGAATTCCTCTCACAAATTACATTCTAATCATTCGTTACATCACAACACAGTAATTAGTCATACTTCAGTAAGCTCATTTCATTACGCTCAAACTTCCATCAACTTCTGTTGAAATCAATGAGAAAAGGAGTTAAATGAATTTAATAGGATTAAATAAAATTGAAACCGCCAGTTTGACGAAATTCCATTAAAATGTATAATTAGTTTTGCCAACTATTTCTTTGGAAACTTGGAATTCAATTATCGTTGGTTCACTGGGTTAAGTTATTAAAAAACTTTTTTTTTAAGTTTGTGCAGTTTTTCTTTTCAATTGCAATTTATAAAAATGCTATATCGTAATAAATTGAAAGAAGTAATTGTTAATTTTCTGAGTGATTTATAATGGTTTAAGTAATTTAATCGTTTATCTATATGATTGATATAAAATTGAAAGAAAAACTAAAGAAAAACACGGTAATTATTTATCACAGTTTACACATAGAAAAGAAAGACAGGTCAATATATGTATATATACATATAAATATATATATATATATATATATATATATATATATATATATATATATATATATATATATATATATATATATATATGTATATATATATACATAAGGAAGTAAACGTTAAATAGTGGGTTTGCAGCAATAAAAAATGAAACGTGTACTCTTTTAAATTTATATTCCAAGCTTTCGGACATTGGTTATGTCCTTCATCAGGGAGCTACAAATGTGATGAATAAATTGTTGGCGTTGGTATAATTAATTAAAAAATTCACTACTTGCAAACTTAATGAGG
This sequence comes from Diabrotica undecimpunctata, assembly GCF_040954645.1. NCBI lineage: Eukaryota > Metazoa > Arthropoda > Insecta > Coleoptera > Chrysomelidae > Diabrotica > Diabrotica undecimpunctata. Next base: position 51,862,477 of record NC_092808.1, read on the forward strand.
TTGTATCAACGAAGATGTATTATAATGTGGATAAAATTTATCATAGTCTCTCATCTTTTTTCAATATATAAAACCTATTTTTATGTTTAAAAATTTAAAAAATTACTGTACATCCAAAAACACTTAATTATTCTAAATAAATACATGACATTATTCTGACAAAATTCTTTTAAATGTCAATTGATAAATTATTGTTTGTGTTATTATTGCATTTATCTAGTAGTAACAAATAGGAGAACATTTCATTTAGATGACCAATATCCGTTCTATGATTCATTGCATTATTATTTTGGCAAATGTAGGCCATTTCAAGAAAAAGTCTTTTGGTGATGTTACTTTCCTGTTCTACTACTTTGATGTTATTATAATCTATCTGATGTCCATTTTTAAATACATGTTCACCCAATGCACTTTTTTCAGAATGCAGTCTATTATCTGACTTGTGGGATGTAATGCGGTCTTTAAGGCATCTTGATGTTTGACCATAGTATACTTGTTCACATGCATTTAAAAATGGGCATCAGATAGATTATAATAACATTAAAGTAGTAGAACAGGAAAGTAACATCACCAAAAGACTTTTTCTTGAAATGGCCTACATTTGCCAAAATAATAATGCAATGAATCATAGAACGGACATTGGTCATCTAAATGAAATGTTTTCCTATTTGTTACTACTAGATAAATGCAATAATAACACAAACAATAATTTATCAATTGACATTTAAAAGAATTTTGTCAGAATAATGTCATGTATTTATTTAGAATAATTAAGTGTTTTTGGATGTACAGTAATTTGTAAAATTTTTAAACATAAAAATAGGTTTTATATATTAAAAACAAATGAGAGACTATGATAAATTTTATCAACATTATAATACATCTTCGTTGATATAAGCTCATTAAGTTTATAAGTAGTGAATTTTTTAATTAATTATACCAACGCCAACAATTTATTCATCACATTTGTAGCTCCCTGATGAAGGACATAACCAATGTCCGAAAGCTTGGAATAAAAATTTAAAAGAGTACACGTTTTATTTTTTATTGCTGCAAACCCACTATTTAACGTTTACTTCCTTACGTTGTCAGCAAATACTTCTGGTTCATTATATATACATATATATATATATATATATATATATATATATATATATATATATATATATATATATATATATATATATATATATATATATATATATACGCTAACTACTGCAGTGGCCAAGTTTTAGACGTTATATTTAGATGTTTGCGTAGACGTTTGCGTTTGGATTTACTTCGAGTCTCTTACCATTCTCTTACACGTGTTTCTCCGTCATCAGGGAGACTTGTAAGAAGACTAAAACCAAATCCAAATCCAAATCCAAACGAATCAGCAGATATAGCAATTATAGGAAAATAATTAACCAAGTTTCAACAAGCCATTTAGAGCGACGCTAAGAATATTTATATTTCACTATGCATAAACAATTTACCCATATAAATCACCATCATTTTTTTTACACACACTGATACATGATATTCAGGTGAATGCAAAATTTGGCGAAATTTTGCATTCCCCTTAATATCGTAATTCTGTTGATGATCTAGATCATGGTCATCTAGTGCATGATGCTAGAATAACGAGGCTCTGACGTCAGAGTGTTTGCCAAGTTAAGCAATCTACCATTTAATAACCAACGGCTTCGGGCAAATGAGCTGGTAAGTGGAATGGCACTCTGTTGTCCTGAGATTAAAACATTGGTCTCGAAGGCGGAAGAACCAAGAAAGTGCTCAATAGCATCAGAATGCAGAAGGAAACGAGATACGAATGCATTTGAAGTCCCTAATGACATCTCTAATAAAGTTATCATGTCAAATACTGAACTAAAGTGGAAACAGTTACTAATCATGATATACGGAAGCCAAGATTCGACAGGGTAGGTGATCCACCTCTATATTACCAGACCTCCCAGAGCCTAACCCTACAAAACCTCTGTGGCGTGACAAAACTAAAAAAGTGTATCTAAGAACTTAAAAGTTGATTATTAAAATAAGTACCTGGAATGTGAAGACAATCTGTCAAGGTGGAAAACTTCATAATACCTTTTAAAAAATTACCAGACTTGAAATAGGTATAATTGGCATAAGCGAAATCAGGTGGCCTAATAGTGGTACTTGTTTTGTTGACAACCATATGGTATACTACTTAGGAAATGATGACGGTCAACATATGCGTGTGGTTGGAATAATCATATGTTCTCAATTACATCAATATGTTATACCTGAATACTACTCCAGTCAAATTATATATTTTACAATTGTATGCCCACACCAGCAATAAACCAGAAGAAAATGTAGAGAAATTCTATGAGCTGTTGATAAACTCACTTAAACGAATTCATTGGTGATTTTCTTCTAGGAGAGAGACATATTTGGGAGTGAGATTAAAACTATTTGTAGAGGAAGAAGAATTGGCAATACTAAAAAATACATTATTTAATTACATATTGGTGAACAAAGGATTCCGTATTGGATGCTTATCAGTTAAAAGTTACCCCGGTGCTGACATATCGTCAGATCATGTTTCTGTTTTCATCATTGTTCGTCAGATCATAAATCTAAGTTTAGATTTAAGAAAGTTACAAAAAGAATAATAACAAAAAATTCGATATGAAAACATTAAAGGTAAGGGAACAAAAGAGACAGTCGTACGAATTCTTTCAGAGAAGCTAAGTAACATCGAGCAAACGTAGATAAACGCAAAATATAATCTAGAATAATCGCTCCAGAATATATGTGAAACCTTTAACAAGATTGGAAAAGAACATCTCATAGAAAAGAAAGAGAAGAGAAAAAGTAGGACGCATGACAATATACTGTAAGTTATGAAAGAAAGAAGAAAACTAAATGCAACAAAGAAATGTACAAAAATATTTAGAAACAAATAAGTACCGAAATACGAAAGGCCAAAGGTCAAATACACAGTGTGAAGAGATAGAGATGAAACAAAAACACGATACATTTAATATGCATAAAAAATTAAACAAGCAGCTGATAGCTAGCTGACAGTTTTATCTCGTCAGAGATAAAAATCAAGAAATATGTACATGGGCCAAATACGTACAAGAACTCTTTGATGATAATAGATCCGAACAACCTCTATTCTAAATGTAATAACCACTTACCAATCACATCTGATGTAGTGGTAAAAGCAATATCACAAATAAAAAAGCTCCTGGACCTGACATTTGATAAACAGATTTGATAAAATCTGTATTTTGCAATGATTTCCGGATCATTAGCTTAATGAGCCATATTTTAAAGGAAGTTCTAAAAATCATACATCAAAGGATATATTATACACTGTGCGAAAAAAAAAGGTATGAGAGAGGCTCTCTTTAACATACGAGTGCTATTTCAACGATCATTTCAACGATCGCAATGTGAATTGCAATATTTATGAATTATTCATTGATTACCATTGATTACAATTGGAATAAACACCTGTGATCTAAGAATTATTAGCAATCTTTACTGGAATCAAATATCGCCTATCCGTACAGAGGCAAGAGAATATGATGACATCAAAAGCAAACGTGGGGACCAACAGGGATGTATACTTCACCCCTGCTGTTTAACATATACTCTGAGGAAATTTTACACGAAGCCACAATTCAAATTAAAAGAGAATGTATCAATAACATAAGATACACGAACGACATGGTGGTATTCGCTGACAGTTAAGAAGCTCTCCAGGAGTTATTTAATAGAATCATAGAGGTAAGTCAGAGGTAATCATAGAGATCAACTTTTACTAAACATTAAGAAAACAAAATGTTTGATGATCTCTAAGAAGGAATAGCAATTTGGAAGAATCAGTGTGTAAAAATCAAACATAGGATAGAGACATCAAGATTTGCGTTTAGAAAAATGGCTAAGCTATTCAAATGTCATGATTTATCAGTACTCATAAAAATCAGGTTACTACGATGTTATATCTTTTATATACGGAGTTGAGTCGCGGACTTTCACAGATACTACCTGCAGGAAAATTGAAGCTTTCGAAATGTGGCTTTATCGTCGAATACTAAAGATATCTTATACCAACCACGTTACTAATCAGGACGTTTTAATAAGAATACAAAAAGAAGAAGAGCTGGTAACTACAATAAAAACAGCCAAAATCGAAAAACTTGGTTACGTCATGTGAAACAGCGAAATATATTTATTGATGAAATTAATTTTACAGGAAAAAGTAAAAAAAAAAACGAGGACCAAGGAGGCGAAGGATTTTCTGGCTGTAAAATCTACGTACCTGGTTCAACACAATAACCCCAAATCTATTCAAAACAGCAGTGTGCAAAATAGATATTGCTATGATCCTCGCCAACATCCGAAAGAGATAGGCACTACAAGAAGAAGAATTACCAACAAGTTTTTCTCTTATCATTTGATATGGGAATGTGATATAATAATTACGAATGATTAAATATTTTTAATAGATTCAATTAAAGTTTCAAATTTTCAAAAAAAAAATTTAAGTTTTATATGAAGTCTCGTTTTATGAGATAAAAATATTACCATGTTTACTACATTTTTTGGATAATATCATAACGTCAATATATCTCAAAGTATTTGAAAACTAATAACGAAACACTAAGGGCATGAACTCTTCATTTAATTTACAATTATCACCATTTTTTTAATATTAAAATAATTGTGTTTTACAGTGCTGATACAATTCAACAGTTGTTTATTAACATACTATATCTACGAAAAATTCTGACCAATAATATGTATGTATTATGTAAAATAACATGACTCTGCAAAAATATCCTACATGATGAAATGTGACTAGCTTGCGGCTGCTACTAATTCCAAAAAACCCAATAGATAATTCTTCATTGACATATGATTTATATTCTTACCAAACTAATAAAGAAACGAACCCTACAGTTTCCATAAAATATATGGCAATATGGATAGAGGTGGACAGTAGCAGTTATTTGTAAAAAGAAAATGTACATACGAGTTATATATTGATTTTGTATATCAAAAATGTATGCATTATAAAAGTTTTCATGAATTTTACAATCGTTTCAGTTTTTGTGCTGGTATGATAAATGGATTATTCTAAATAAGTTCTAAAATATGAGAAGTCAATATACGCACTGTATTAAAATATGTTTTATTTAATACCTTCTTTATAAATGTCTTAACACTTTTCAAAATATCCTAAAAACAATAAAAAAGGATTGTTATTATATGTATATATCAGATATAAAGATATTGTATCAAGAAAATCAACATAGTTGTGATATACATATAGTGGCCGAACCGAGTGTACCTACATATTATCCTGTTTGATTGAACAAACGGAAGAAGTTATCACAATACCAGTAATCTAAATGACAGAAGATTATTAGAATTTTCTTTTAAAAATAATAACGTTATCGTCCCTCCAATGCCAAAATCACGAACGTGCAAATTTGCAGTTTAGAAAAAGTTCCTATTGAAATGTTTTGATAAAAACTAAAAATAAACCCATTAATTTGTAATAAATGTTGATAAAATTTTTTCGATTTTGAAAAAAGAAATTTATTATTATGGTTTTGAAAAAATATGGAAATATATTTTTTGTGTTAAAAACATACTTTCAACACAATTGTTATATATAACATTAATACATTTTTATCTTTATCGTCATTATTGCGAACAGTAAATGTTCTTAAATTAGACAAAATTCTGAGAACAAAAAATAACAAAAAAAGGAAAATAAAAGCTCCGTATTTATGGAACCTCAATCTGTATCACTCTCCTGATTATCTGGTTTTGGGAAGTTATACCGAACATTTTTGTTATTTTTCAAAGCCTAATAAAATGCATGGTATACTTTGGGTATGGTAAAATATTTGCACATTAGAATAGAATAGAATAGAAATATGCTTTATTGTCACTGAAAATTATTGAACAATTTTATGGACAAAGCTAAAAAAAATCAGTAAAAAGTACAAAAAGTATAAAAAGTATAAAACAAAAACAAATATAATAAAAAAAAACAATACAATTTTAAATTAGTAAAATTATTGTATAACTTACATAATTTGTACAGACAACAACAAATGAGACAAATTGTAGCCACTGCTTGAGACACCCAAATGTAATTATAAACAATACTAATTTTGTTTCTTTGTTATATATTAAGAAACTCGTCAACTGAATAATATGGTCTTTCAGAGAGATATATTTTTGTCATCTTACGAAACTTAATGAAAGATGTTGCGGATTTAATTTCTCTTGGAAGGTGATTATAAAGTTTTTTTGCACTATATAGAATAGAATTCTTTACTAGCTGAGTGGACGGGATCGGTAAATAAACGTTACAATCCGAATTTCTAATGGAGTAGCCATGATCAGGTCTATCGGGAAAAATGTTTAGATGCTTGCGAATCAAGCAAACCGTTTCCAAAATAAATAAAGAGGGAAGCGTCAAAATTCCGTGATTTTTGAAGTAGGTCTTGCAATGAGTTGTTTGTTTGAGACCAAATAGATAACGAATTGCTCTTTTTTGCAACTTAAAAATAGTATCAAATCGGGCCGCTGTACTAGAACCCCAAAATGGTAGCCCATATCGAAGATGGGACTCGAACAATGAGAAATATGCCATTTTGACAGCAGATAAATTTAGTTCCTTCGAAACAGATCTTATTGCAAAGCAAACTGAGGCTAGTTTGTTCCTTGAGGTGTCAGTATGCAAGGACCATTTAAGATCGCTGTCGATAAGAATACCTAGAAATTTCACGGAATTAACGATACATTGTTTGTAACTCTTTACATTCAGCCTGACTAAGGGCGAGTGGGCTTATACAGTATGTTCATAAAGTCTGGTCTATTATCTTATAACTTAATTATTTCCAGAATTAAAGCTCTGACAGGTCGATTTTTATTTTTGTTTTTTAACCTTTGTGGAAAAAAAAACTTTTACCTCCAATATCTTAGCAGATGTGGCGTCATCGAAAATATTTTAAATAAAAAGAAGATATTTTTATCTAAAATCATATTTTTCAACCTTACAACCTCATCACATTCAAACATTAGTATACAAAAGTGTAAAGGAAACCAATTAAAATTAAATTCAAAATTTATTTTACAAAGAAAATTGTTAAAGACAAACAAATAACATAATTACAACAAATGCTCCAATGGAGTGGCCTATTGTTGTACGATAAAGTGGGTAGGTAGGTACCTAGATTGTTGATCTATTAAATATAACCAATTCCATTCAAATGATAATGGTTTTGTAGTGAGCTGTAGATCAACAATACAGTAAAATTAAGTGGTATCGACTGTACTCAGTATATTATCAAAAATACAGTAGACTGTAAAGACATATCAAATTCTTTATGTCTATAGTTTAATGAAGATATGTCAATATTAAATTGATTTGTTGTGTCCCATCCATTTGGAAGTCTGCACTAGTATCTTTTTGAGAAATATTACCCTAATATGCGATATCTTTAATGAAAAATAGTCTGATCGATTATCAATAAGTAAAGCGACTGCAAGCAAAATATTGCATAAATTTGATGATATTGGCAATGTTAGAGATAAGCATAAAAGTGGCAGACCCACTGTATCTGACGACAATCAATTAAATGTATTACTTGAAATTGAAAAAAAATTCTCATTCTTTAATTACAACTTTAACAACTAAAAATGAGATCTGTCGTGGTACTGTTCATAAAATTCTAAAAAAGACCAAATTACTTCCATATAAAATTAAACTTATAGGTACATGAACTCAATGAAGACGACTTTGATAGACGCATGGAGTTATGTGAAAATATGCAAGAATTGTGTAATTGAAGTAATGGATTTGAATGTAATATCTTGTTTTCCGACAAAGCCACTTTTTGTTTAAATGGTACCGTTAATACGCAAAATTGTCGTTATTGGGCAACAGAAAATCCCAACCCAAATAGATCCGACCATCTGGTTTCATGAGGATGAAGCAAGTCTACATTATGCTGTAGTGGTTAAAAATTTTCTAAATGCAACTTTTCCTAATCGATGGATTGGACGACGCGGCCACATTGAATGGCCTTCTAGGTCGCCAGATTTGAATCCCCCGGTCTTTTATATTTAGGGTTATTTGAAAAGTAAGGTATATGTAAACTGATCTACCAATTTAGTAGACCTCAAACAAAGAATTCGTACTGAAATGCAACAAATTACACTACTGATGTTACTTGGTTTACAAAACATAACCCAAGAATTCAGTGTACGTCTTGAATACTGTCAATTAAACCAATGAGCTCTATTCGAGCATTTGTTGTGATTATGTTATTTGTTTGTCTTTAATATGAAAGGAATTCTTTAATAATTTTCGAAAATTTTGGTAAAATAAATTTTGAATTAAATTTTAAGAAATACAACCACTGGTTTGTTTTACACTCTGTATACTGAAGTTTGAATGTGATGAATTTGGTACGGTTGTACTCAGAATAATATGGGCTTTAAATTTTTTTGACAAAAATATGCCCTTTCTATTTAAAAAAATTATCGATGACGTCATATCTGCTAAGATAGTGGGGGTAAAAGTTTTTTCCAAGAAGGATAAAAAACAAAAATAAAAATCGACCTGTCAGGGCTTTAACTCTGAAAATACTAAAGTCGTGACACAATAAACCGTCTCCAGACTATACACATATTATGAATGCTCTGTATAGACGTTGCTTAACACTACATGATTTTTTCGGGCGACCCTGGCGTTTTGTAGAAATACAATCTACTCCAACAAACTTTTCGGCATAGTCTGTCTTATAAAATATTTTCCGCTGCTGCCCTTAAATGTAACAAAGATAGCAAACTCTTCTTCAAAGGATCTGGTCCATCCCTCATATGTATAAACTAGTTACTTTGCTTTTTTTACAATTTTAGAATGTATAAAGTGTATATTTCAGTTCGCTTAGTATCAAAGAAATGATATTCGATTGTTGTTATTGATGATTGGTTAACGCAAAGTTGCAAGAACATGGTTGCAAAATAAAGCATGCCTTCCATCTCATTCCAAGGATAACATGTCACATTCTGATTTGCCAAGTTATATATGGTCACTGTATACAATGTCACCATTCCTAAGTAACAAATTTGTCCTGCGGACACCTTTGGTGTAGTCAGCACTACCTAACTTATCCTTCGCTAAAAATTTGTCATAGTAGCGAGTTCTTTTGGCGGCCTCCTTTCATTCCAAATACCTTAAATTTGCTTTTCTGTTATTTTCAGACAAATGTTTTTAGCTAGGTATTTTTTGAATTGGTATTTTTTGGATCTAAAAGCCTCAACTTATATTTTTAGAATATTTGCCTGTTTAGTAACTTTTGCAGATATCATTGTATAGTCAGTAGATAACAGTGGCGCACCCAGAGGGAAATTTGTATAATCTCTTTTTTGGCTTTGAGGTACGATGTGTGAATTATAAGTACCTATCCTGACCACAAAGAAATTCATAAATTTCGTCTATGAGAAGGTCTTAGCAGTTAGAATTTCGATTTTGTGTCGATTACATAATACACTTCCTGTGCAGGTATTATTTACAAGTTTTTGCGTCATGCTTCTAACAAATTAACAACTATATAAATATAACAATAAAACACTGAAAACTTTATTTTCAAAACTTCCACAAAATTTATTGTATTAATATCTTATCACTACAGCTGTTTTGGCAGAGTGCCTTCCTCAAGTGATCTATTTTAAGTATGTGTTTACACTTTATAGTCTTTAACTGAACAGGTTGAGGATGGGAAAACTGTTTGTCTTAAGTTTAATATGCAGAATTATATCTGTGTTGTTTAATTTGTTAATTTCCATAGATTATAACAAAGATAGCTTAAGGCTTTTATTTTGGATGTGAACAATTTGAAACTCGTCATTAAACGAATGATTATGATCTAGAAGGTGAAGTCCGTATGTAGAGTATGTTTTTCTATTATAGAAATCCCTCTTATATTCTGCTATACGTTTGTTAGAAGATCTTGCAGTTTAACCGAAGTTTATGGACAGTCGCCACATTTAAGTTTGTAAACACCATTGCGTAAGTCCTTTTTATTTTGGCTTTTGTTGTTTTTAATATTTTTGCCTAAGTTGTTTGTTTTCAAAGCTGGTGTTATTTCATTCTTTTTTATGTGTTTGTCTATTTTTGTTGATATCTTGCCTCTACATGTAATCGAGCAAATGGTACTGGATTTTTTCTCTGGTGGTGGAAATATTAATGTCAGGGCTTTCTGGTGTAGTTTTTAATTTAAATTTTTACTAATTGTTTGTTCGTTGTACCCATTGCTTACTGCTATTTGCTTAATGATATATAATTCTATCTCAAAGTTGTATTTTGACATCGGAATTTTTATTAATTTATGTAACATGCTATGATAGGCTACCAATTTATGTTGTGTATGATGGGATGATGATTATGTATAGTCGTATTAGTATGGGTAGGTTTATGAAATACGGAGCACTCATGTTTGTTTTTAAGTTTAATAGTTTTTAAATCTAAAAAATTTATGGATTGATTTTATTTTGTTTCTATTGTAAATTCAATGTGATTATAGAGTGAATTAGTATACAATAAAAATTGGTCAAGTTGTCTTTTAGTTCATGTAAAACATACCAGTACATCGTCTACGTATCGCAAACAATATAAAAACTGTTGAATACGGAATGTTTTGAAATCTGAATTTTTTGAAGTTTTGATTATCCATAAAAATATCTGATAGCAATGGGCTTATAGGATGATCCATTATAAGTCCTACACTGTTATTTGAATATATTTGATTATTAAATTCAAAGTAGTCCTGGTTTATGCAAACTTCAAGAAGATGTAAAATTTCAGATGTAATGATTGGATTTGTAATATGTCTAAAAGGTTTTTTACTAGAACTAAAGTGTCTGTAGAAGGAATACTAGGAAAAAGATTTTTTACTTTTTTACGTCAAATGAAATTAATCTGGAGTTGTTAGGTTATTGAAAATGTTGTATTTTATTAAGTAGTTCTATTGTATTGTTATATTACGGTAAATTTAGTTGCAAATTTAGTGTATTCTAAAATAATGTCCAATAGTTTTTTTGAAAGTTTATATGACGGAGCTGTATAAAAAGAAACTAGAGGTCTTATTTGGTGATCAGGTTTGTGTACAAGTTTAATAAAAAAGTATAATTTGGGAGCCTGTGAGATCATGATATTGAGGTATTTCTGTTCTTTTGAATTTACTATTGATTTTGAACACGCCAGTTTAATTTATTTTTGATACGTTTCTGTCGGATCTTTGTTTACTGTTTCAATATTTTGATTATTTAAAAATTCTGTTGTTTTGTTGTTATATTCTATTTTATCTAAAGCAATAGTAGTGTTACCTTTGTTTGCTTTTGTAAACACTGTGTTGTTTTCTATTGATTTTTTTTTAATTGAAATGGCCGTTTGATTCTCTTTGTAAAAAGATTTTTTAGTTTCACTACACACATCGATAATTTTGCAATGACACTTTTTTCGATATTATTGGCAGTTTTGTTTAATGCTACTTCATCTTCTACACCTAAGTATTCTGATTATAATGTTTTGGCAAGTTATGTTTAAATCATTTCTCCAATAGTTGTATCTCGCCATTACTGAATTTAATATCTCCTAAATTTATAAAGCTATTGAAAAAATTATGGTTCGAAAAACTTTTTATATAGTGAACATTAGGTTTATTACCTCGGCAAATTAAATTATTTAGTTTTTTACACTGTGTATTGAATTTTTTATCTATTATATTATCTACTTTAAATCGCAGAATCTATGATGTCAAATTCTATATTATTATTTAATCTCTAATTTAATTCTGAATGACATACCTTAAGATAAACAGCTATGATATCTCGTTTTTTGTACTGGTTTCTTCTGTCATCTTTCTGTAATCTTTTTTTGAAAACAAAATTTTCAGTATTTTATTGTTATATAAAATGAATTTCCATCAAGTAACGGTCGAATCTATTACTTAACTATATAAAAATATATTTTTTTATATAATTTTTAGCTTAACTATATTTTTCCCCGATTTTTTAAATTTTGTTCTTAATAAGTTTTCCTTTCTAATTTATTTTAGCTTGTTAATAAATTTTAAATACAAGTTATCAAATATTTTGATGCATATAGTACATATAGCCAACAGAAATCCAAAAGAATGGATAAAAAATTGGCTTAGTTTAACGTTTTATAGAGACCGCCCAACTCATATCAGTAACGTTCGGCAGTATCTCATTAAACAAGAAATTCGATATCTCCTTATAACGATAATCTAGGAAACCATCACTTATATATTTAATGGTTTTTTTCGCATCGTGGTTATATGCTGTTTCCCCTTATTACGAGTGGACAAAGAAGGTGATGTTATACATATTATTCGAAACCCTCGCGCAAAAAAACTAAGCAGAAATGGCCATGCAATTCGTAATCTATCCCAACGTTTCATTTATCCCCGAGGACCTCCTAGAGGTCGTAAAAAGTTTCTCCCTCTTTCTTAAATATCACACTCATATACGGTTTTTTTAGGATAGGCTTTGTTCTTCGGGTAATTATTCCATTCGCCCCGGGGTTTATTGCCACAAGGGGAGCGCGAAATGGTTCAAATGGTAATTATATCAATTATGCAATGTTTTTAGTCTATGAAATAATAAACTGGGACTGGTGTGGTTAAAATTTATTGCTCTAAAAAAATAATAAAAATGGTAATGGTACCTGCGTAAAATATACTTTTGATTGCTTTTTTTTTAATTATTTACTTGATTGCATATATGATATTTATATTTGTACTTGCATTATTATAGAAAAAAAGTAGATATTTCATAAAATGTTGACTGAAATTAAAATGAGATTTATTTCCAAATAGGTATAGATAATTAAACAAAAGGGAAGTTAAGGAAATGAAATGACAAAACTAGCAGTTGCTTGAAGGAAGGCGTGGCGTATATTAATATAAAAAACCAAAAAATATTAAGTGATCGATAGAATATGAATCTGTCAATAAAATGATAATTTAGTTAATCTCAAATATGCAGATTTTTATGAAACCATAAATATCTTGGCTGCATCCTAATCTCAAATAGAAATGTCTTTTAACGTTATTCAAACTCTCAGGCGTGACCGATCTAATCGCAAACGTTATTCGTCTTTTTAAGTCAGCTAATTCAAGGTCTAGTCTTAGAAGAAATCTAATGGTGTCAGATCAAGAGATCGTGCCGACCATTCCATCAATCCTTGTCTCCCTTCTTCTTCTTCTAGTGCCATCTCCACCAATGAAGGTTGGCTATAACCATTGCAAATTCCTTGCCTCCCTGTTCTCTGATTTGGAAATATTTGGTTGAGGTACTGTCGAAGATTAATTGATTGATTAATTGTGTATTCACTGAAACTTGTGGATTTTCTGGATCAGGATATAAGTTTGACAAGGATATTATGACATAATTTTTAAGAAGTGCTAAATAATTGTCACCATTCAAATAGGGATGTTCACTAATTTTTAAATATAGTTAAATTCAGTTAAATTCAATAGATTATCAAATATATAAAAATATAGTAAACATGAAATTGTCTAAAAATATATATTTTTTAAGATAAACCAATTCTTAATTTAAATTTTGATGGAGGCTAGAAAAACGGCTCCTCGCAGTGAGGCTACGGTGTGTGACGTCAGTAGTCGTATCAACAACTTGTGTATACGTATTTACGAAGTGTAACCAGTTCTTTAAGTATTTATACAGTGATAATGAAGCCAAATAAGTGGTGTTTGCTACAAAGAGAGGGAAAAACTAGAAAAGGCAGTTATTATGCAAGTTAGAAAAAAAATAAATGCAAATACAGAAATGTACCTCGGAAGGAATCAACACTATGTTCATTTTTAAAACTTTACAGGAGAGCAGTTTTAAACTTTTTTTCACCAAAAAGTATTATTGCTGCAGCTATTTATTGAGATATCGAAACAATATTTTAATAGAACATTCTGTTTATTTTTATTTACATAATACATTTTGTTATAATTAAAAACAAATTTGTTCCTGTGTTTTTTAACCCTTTTAATGGACATGGTGTTGTATCCATCTAATAAAGTTATTGTACTGTAAGAATTAGTATGGGGTATTCAATAGCAATAGCAACTACAATCCTATTTGACTTTTACTGACAAAATTTATTTAACCATACAATTTACCTTTACAAATACAAATAATACATCTATGTATTTAACCAAAATGGCATTTTAGTGGCTCAGTCATCCTCAAGTAAGTCTCCTTCTGGATAGTCACTATTAGTATTACTAGTAGGTATGCTTTAAGTTTTGATAAAAATCATGGCAAAATGTAGAAACATATGACAGTAATGCCAACAGATCGTTATACTTTTGTTGTGATATAAGTATTGGACTTTGTGATACCAGTTGCAAATCTTTTGGCAATGTAAGGTGTCGCTTCAAAACCTAACAAGGTCAATCTCCTGGTTTTCGTCATGAAAATTACTTTTTCAAAACAGAGTTCCAATGCTATTTTGTTTAACTTGCAGTTAAACACAGTTTGACAGAAGAACTTGTTGTTTGTTAACGTCTCTTTTCTATTAATCAAAGGCGGATTTTAAGATGTTTTGACATCATACAAAGACCTTAAATTTTTAATATCTTCTAGTTCCATATTATGTACGGTATATTTCATTGAGGTTTGTCTGACTAAGTGCTGCCAGTCCCAGGGCGTGTAAATAGAAATGTTTAGTTTTTTCTCTTTCGCTCTATCAGCGCATGGACAGTGTCCGCCTCCCTGTGGGTATTACTCTTTAGTAGAAACTTCCGGATGATAATTTTTACTTATTTAAACAAGTAATAATGCTAACATTTTTATTCTGGCTGTAACATTTGTAAGACCATAGTATGATTTCTTCTATGTTACTGTCAGGAATGACGGTATCTGCCCATTTTAGTAATGCAGATCTTATTTAATTTCCACTACGAATAGTTTATCAGAACTTTTGTCTATATCAGACTGATCTTCGTTATCAAAACTCAAGGCATCTCTAATATGCTCTTCATTTAAAACATCATTGCTTGGTGTATTATTTGATTCTGAAATTAAACAAGGCGTATAATATTGGTTGCAAAAGATTTAATAATATTGCTAGTCTAAGGTTGGTATCAAATCACTACATTACCCTTTTGAGGTTATGTTTTTTAATAATTTAAAAATAATGAGCAAAAAGGTAGCTTACCTGTAAATGCAGTAGAAGAATTCGCAGAACTTTATAGTAGGTACTTCAAGAATCTTTCTCCTACGAGAATTATGGTTCATAAACCACTGTAAACACACCATAAATGGCAAAAGTATTATTATTAGATCACTAACAGTCTACCTCTCATCATAGAGATATGCGCGTCGGTAATTCACATGCGTAGAGGGACAAAACATTAACTCCACATGGTGTTTTATCCCTCTAAGTAAAAATGGCCTTGGTGTTCTTTTAAAGGTCACTTTCTTTATCAGCAAATGGTTTAGGATCTAGTGCTCTATTTCTTTAAATAAAGTTATAAAAGTTAATTATTAGTCTATAAAAGGGTCAAAATTGAAAAAATGGACATAGTGTTGTATCCCTCCGAGGTACAGATATAAAAACCTGTGGTTTGACAATTTTAAGTGAATATGGTGTTAAATTGTTTGGAACTGTAATAAAAATCTTCTCAGAATTGTTTTTAGATATATTTAGACACCCAGGAACAAAACACCACTTATTTGGCTTCATTATCAGTGATTAAATACTTAAAGAACTGGTCACACTTCGTAAATACGTATACAAAACAAGTTGTCGATACGACTGCTGACGTCACACACCGTAGCCTCGCTGCGAGGAGCCGTTTTTCTAGCCTCCATCAGAATTGAAATTAAGAATTGATTTATCTTAAGAAATATATATTTTTAAACAATTTTATGTTTGCTATGCTTTTATATATGTTATAACCTATTGAATTTAACAATATTTAAAAATTAGTGAACATCCCTATTGTTATCAATGAAAAAGGGAACTATAATAGTATCTCCTACAATTCCTGCCCATACATTAACCTTTTTAGGGTATTGTGTATGTTCTTCTCTTATCCAGTGAGGATTTTTCCTAGACCAATAGCGGCAATTCGGACGATTAATAAGCCTGTGAACTGTAAAGTACACTCGTCAGAAAATAGAACATGTTCTAATTGGACCACATTGTTATATAACATTGCCATCATTTGTTCAAAAAAGTACGTTCTCCTATCAAAGTCGTTTTTCATGAGTTGCTGAGTTGGTATCATTTCATAGGGATGCATTTTATTTTATTTTATTGTTCGAGTAATCGATGAATGGCTAACTTTAAATATTGGGTATATTAGACTAGAAGTATGGGTGGTTTCCACAAACTCCAGATTACATTTAATTTCGTCATTACTTATTGCATTTGCAGCCGCTTTTTTTATCTGCCTTACATATCCTAGCGCGCAAAATTGCTTTTATATTTTATTAATTATTGTCCTTTGGGGTATAGGCGGAAAATTTGGAAATATTTTATGAATATAATAAGCGAGAAACATCCATTTGTGTTCGTGTGTTGTCTCCATAACCAATCATCTGTAGGATTGTTATTTTATGCAATTCTGTTTAGTGAACCATTGGTTTGATGTGCCATTAACGAAATGCAAGCGATTGTCATGTTCAAACTACTGACAACTACTGTCATGATGACAGAAAACAATTTGCTAAGCTCAGGTTTTTTTGACGAAAATAAAAAAAAAACTATTATAATTTTGATTTATTTTATATCAGTAAAAAGGAACGCTGAAATAGTTTTTGGTTACTTCGTCATTATCGCGACCTAATTGGGAAATAAGCATTGAGTGTGTGTAGTAGCAAATTTTGCAATAAATCTTAAAAAACTTAATATTGTATTTGAAATAAGAAAGTTGGTATTGGTATAAAAATTTGCTAAAGTAAGACGCTTTAGACTAAAAAACAAAACTAGGTATTAGAAACAGTTTTTTTTAAATTTCATATCAGTAAAAGGAACGTTGAAATAGCTTTTACTTATTTTGTCATTATAAAATAAGAACGAAACGATGGATGTAAATCTGAAACAATTACAACAGCAGATGACAGCATTGCAATCTAAAATAATAAAAGACTCAAGCCGTTAGAAACCGATATAAGGAAAATAAGATGGTTGAATATGTGGCTAAAAAATAGGAATTGGGTATAAAAACAGAGTAGATACGAGTAAAGAAGAAACAACAAAAAGATAAAAATGGATACATCTCTATCACCGCCACAAAGTGCCGCAACTGAAGCAAAATCCTCTACTAGAAAAGCTGTATTGCCTCCGCCAATTATAGTGTAATTAATTAATAATGAGAATATTAAAATCAATGCGAAAGATAACAAGGTTTGCAGAATGATAGCTGCCTTACTAAAAGAGAGAAACTACTCATGGCATAGGTATGAGAATAAGCAGAATCGCCCTAGTAAAGTAATGGCAAAAAAATTGCATCATTCTTGCACTTATGAGAAAAAAATGAGCCAGACTTAATTAATAGAGGTAACAATATTCTAACAGCTACTTATAAGCTAAAATACAAAACCAAACAAGCAATAAACATGTTCATGCTGAGAAAGATAAGATAAGACGAAGATATCAATAAAATATTTGGCATTAGAGATGTTATGGGAACGAGAGTGGAAATTAGGCCGCTAAAGAATAATAAATTAATCCCCCGATGTAAAAAACGTCAAGCCTATGGGCATACCGGAAACCATGTACCGGAAACCACAGCACCAGAGAATGTGATAAACCAAAGAATGCTATCCAGCTAATTATCCTATATGCATAGTAGCCAAGGAACTTCAAAAAATTAAAATCAAGCAAATAAGAAAACCTACGCTGTCTGGACAATCACAAAAAGAGGTCAAGGGATAAAAAAAACTCGAGAAAATCTAAACTAATAATCAGAACAGAAGACAATAAAGTCAGGTAACTGCAAGAAGAACTACTGCAAATAACATTGAAAAAAAAAATAATTAGAATTACAGAACATCAAACACTAAGATAACACTTAAACTTATTTTAAAAAAATTGAAAAAGCTAGATACACGAATCACAAACTTGTAAAAACGCGCTCAAGGAGCGATTCCTAAAATCAAAAATGGCTAGACGCCTATGAATTTTGAAATGGTATATCAGGTATACCACACTATCCTCTTAGAAAATGCA
This sequence comes from Diabrotica undecimpunctata, assembly GCF_040954645.1. Lineage (NCBI taxonomy): Eukaryota > Metazoa > Arthropoda > Insecta > Coleoptera > Chrysomelidae > Diabrotica > Diabrotica undecimpunctata. The sequence continues at coordinate 51,880,763 of NC_092808.1, forward strand.
GCCATAGGAGAAAGCGCAATAATTGTAAAACAGAGCATACAACAATATCAGGAGGTTGGATGGCGAACACAAGAAATACAAGCCACGGCTGTAAAAATTAAACCTAAGACCTATCACCTAGTAGTCTCAGATATATATTGCCCGCCAAAACATAAAATATAATCAGATTTTTAATCAAATAAAAGGCAGATATCGAGCACAGTTTTTATTAAATCTTGCCCAAGTACTTTCGCTCCTAGAGCATCTTCAGGAACATTTCGTCAAATTGGACTATCCAACAATATATATATATATATATATATATATATATATATATATATATATATATATATATATAGAATGCCATAACCATCTAAATGGTACATTAACACAACACGACACATGGACAAACACAAACAGTTTAAAAATTATTGAAAATCGACGAAGCTACATATTGGGTGGAATCAGGAGAGACAATGAGAGAATTCTCAAGAAAATGACTTGGTCAACGTGAATAGTTTAAAACAAGATCTTTTGAAAATTTAACTTATTTATACGAAAGAATTTGCGAAAGAAATAAAAGATAATCCTCAAAAATGGGTTCAATCTAATAACAGGCGAAATATTAAAACAATTACCAAAGAAAGCTATCACTAAGCTTACATACCTACTTAATGTATTATTAATACTAAAGTATGTATTTCATAAAATGTGAAAAGTGGCAGAAGTCATAATAATTAAAATACCAGGAAAGGCGCCCAATGAGGTTTTATCCTACAGACATATTTCATTATTTCCTTTACTTTGAAAATTATATAAAAATTATATCCCAATGAAAAGACTAAAGATCATCATCGAAGAAAAGAGATTAATACCACCACATCAGCGTGGCTTTAGAGAGATTACCATTAAGGCACATGGTAAACTAAATGCTGAAATTATTTATATATAATTATTAATATAATATTAAAAATATTAACTAAATTATAAAAAGCCGTATTAGGGTACTGTCTGGTACAGAATATACAGCAATTATGCCAATATTATATGTGTGTAATTATGAAATATGACTTTAAAAATTGATTAAATACACAAAGTAAAAATATTAAGTAGTGAAAAAACAATCTAGTAAAAATTGAAATTAAATAAATAACTAATAAATATTACCTACATGCCGATACAAGGATTATTATTTATTGTTTTAGAAAACATAGTTCAAACTATTATCGCAAACTGGTGACTGTTGATCATCGGTTTTATTGTAATTATTTAACAAATGGAGGCATATTTCTTGAGGGGAAAAATGTTAACAAATAAACTAGGAAGTAGGTATTGTGTAGATTGTTTTTTGAAATGATAATATGATGGGTTACATTATTTAAAAGTTATTTATAGTTATTTAAGAGGTATATTTTGGAAATCGGTGTTAATTTATTAAAATTATTTATTTAGAACAGACGTCACTATGATAATATATAAAAAGGTAGATGTATAAGTTTTTACTGTGCAATAACTCCAACTTGTAATTATCAAACTATGATGAATCGATTTGGTCGGTATTTGGGCAGATATTATTGTGATGTCAAATAAATTTAAAATTAAAAAGCACGTAAGGACACTTAGGGATAAACAGAACACATTAAAAAAGGCAAAAAGGGACTAGTTTTTTGTTCTCTAATAAATTTTTGTAAGCTAAAAATTGACAAGTTAAAATAGTTGTACGTTAAAGAGTGACAGTTCTTCTTTTATTTATTATTACTGTAAATAAGGTTAACCAACTATTTGATGTGAAGTAAAATAAATGGCTGAAATAGTGATTAAATATTTAAATGGATATTGTAATCTAATATTATGAATAATATTGGCATACTTTTAACAAAGACTAAATGAATTTAATGTACCAATTGAAAAAAAATTGTATCATGAGCTCAAAAAGATCAGATTTACAAATTAAAACTTATAAGTCAGTATTTGGTAATAAGATAATAAGCAAAATGAAAATTAAAAGACGGAAAACAAAATTGTCAATGTGTATGAACTATCGGTAATGGTTATTGTGAAAAAAGAAGAAAGAAGAAAAAACAGGCAAAATATTCAAGATTTGAAAACAAATCTATTCAGCTATTTTTCTGGATGTGGCCCAAACCTACAATAAGGTATGACATGAAGGCCTTATCCATAAATTTAATGGAACACTACCGAGGCAGTTGTCACTATTATTAGAGTCGTACTTAAATAAAAGAAACTTCAGAATAAAGCAGGAGGACACCTACACAGAGTTAAAGGAAATCAAAACAGGACGGCCGCAGGAAAATGTGCTTGATCCAATTCTCTATTTATTATACGCTAGCTATACTTAAGGTGAACTATAAGCTGAACTTAAAAATAAAACAATCGCACAACATTTGAACATTTGCGGACGACTAAGCTGTTCTGGCAGTGGGAAATAATCCAGAAGAAGCTGCAACAAATCTACAATCTTCACTGAACAAGATCGTTCAATGGACCAAAAAATGGAATATACAATCGAATGAGACAAAATCAGTGCATGCGAATTTTACTAATAAGAAAAAGCAATGTGTGCCAATTTTAATAAATGACACTCAAATCTTTGTAGCAGATACTGCGAAGTACCTTGGTATGCATCTTGATACGAGACTTTGTTGAAAGTTTCGCATAAATAAAAAACGAGAGGAACTTGAACTGAAATACAAAAAATTGTGCTGGTTGCTTGGAAGAAACTCAAAGCTTCCCATAGATAATAAACATAATTAACTTTTGATCTATAAACAAATACTTAGACCGGTATGGCCATACGGTGCTCAGCTCTGGGGTTGCCCCAGTAAGAAATTTTTTTAAAGATACATAGCATTCAGAACATAGTATTAAGGAGCAGCGTCGATGTACTTTTATACGTTAAAATAGCTACATTCACTAAGACTTGAAGATTGAGACTGTTAAAGAGATAATAAGGAATAGTTTATAAAGTGACTTATATTTCCCAGTATATATCCAATATGAGTATATGCCTGCCCCGATCGATGAGAGTAAAGGAGAAGAAAAAGATCAGTTCAAAAAAATTCTACAAGGAACTCTAGAAAACTTAAATAAATTATATTGATGAGAGACCTTAACGCATGAACTGGAAGAGTGTATGGTAACAAAATAGTAGAGCAATTGGGGACACAATGTCTTGAATGAGAATGGAACGAGACCTATTTGACCAGAATTTGTTAAAAACATGTAATGGTTTTATTAGACATAAAGGGATACATCAATTTAAATAGGTAAAACCAGTTTTCAACCAAAAACCAATAGTAGACTATGTAATTAGACACTTAAGCTCTTAGTCAAGAGTCAATGATCAATGATTACTCCATGTTTTGCGCGGTCCTCCGATATTTCTTCTAACGATTGGATATTTATCTCTTGGTATTTGGTGCACACGGATCTCCCCCATTCTGCTTATTTGGTAATTATTTTTTTTTCGTTATTATTTATTCGGTAAGAGAGGTAAATGGTAAGAGAGGACCTGGAAGAAGACGCATTTCCTGGCTTCAAAATTTACGAAAGTAGTATAACACGACTACCACTGAACTGTTCCGCGCTACAATAAACAAAGTAAAGATAGCCGTGATGATCGCCAACATCCGGAACGGATAGGCACTTTAAGAAGAAGATTATTCATTCGTTTATACACTTTAAGTTACATATTCTTCTAATGTCTTCACTCCTTTTTCGATTTCTCAGCGTATTTTCAGTAGTTATTCCATAGCTGGACAGTGTAATTCCAAAGTATTTTATTTCCATTACGTGTTCAATAGTTTTCGATTTCGATTTCCATTTTTACATCTGACTGGTTCTTTGCTGAATACTGTTGTTTTGGATTTCTGAGTTGAGATTGTCACAATAAATTATTTTTCTCTTATGCTAAATCTATGGACTAGTCTCTGCAGACTATCTCCATTTTAAGCTACCAATATTGCGTCGTCTGCGTAAGTTATTATATGGAACGACGATAATACAAGTAAAATCAAACCAAAATCTTTAAAATAATGGTGGGAAGCTGCTTATTTTATTGTTCAGAGACGAATAAAAGAATAGAAAACAAAATAAATGCAATGGAAATGATGTTTTGCAGAAAAAGCTGCAGAATAACATTAATGGACAAGGTGCGAAATGAACGAATTAGAGAACTAGTGAATGTGAATGAGACACTAAATTGGCGAAATAAAAAAACAAAAATTACTGGTATGGACATATGCAAAAAATATGTACAAAGCAAGAATACAGCTGAGAACTTGGAAGTGGAAAGCAACAAGAAGGAGGAAAAGAGGATGTCCTATATTACAGTAAAACGGACAAATAAAAGCAGCGATGGAAGAAAGAGACCTCACTAAAGGAGATATATATATGACAAGAAGAAATGGCGATTGAGATGTGGTAAATGAAAAACATAGTCTGCTGTGATAAGTCATGGATGAGTAAGTTTTATTCCCCAGTAAAACCGAAATCTCTACAAATTTGCCACTTCCCTGTTTCGTAAATTTTAATGATTATATTATCTTTCGCAACTATATCAGAAACGACATTCTAAAACTCACTTCCCTCGGAATAAATTAGTCGATTGGTCTCTAGAAGTCATAAAATGGCAGCCTTTTGTCGTCCCTTCTTAAAATGAAAGTACATAATTATAAGAGCTAAAAACATTTTCTTTCTTCAGACAGTTAAGCGCAAGGGATTTTTAATTAAAAACGTTTTTGATAAGAGGGTTCCCGCACCGCTATCACAAAAACTGACTTTAATGTTTTTCGTTTTTATTTTAATGGGAAGGGAGAAACGTAAAATGGAGGAGAGTGTAATGTATTTGACGAAGCATTACGTCAATTATGTTCGATAAAATTATATTAAATCGTAAACAATTTAGCCTTTCAAAATAAATTAAACTTTTTTAAGTATTAAAGCGTCTTCTTTTTCAAAACATAATTTTTCCTCAGCATTGCTAAGACATACTTTACAAATTTGATTCATTCAAATTAAGCAATTAAAACACTTGGTCTGATACTTGTTTTGTATCATCATAAGGATTTGGTACCGGTTTAATAGTGTGGTAATTTATCGTTACCTTTATTAAACGGTTTGCATACTGGGTAAGTCATCGAAAACGTACTGGTATGAATAATGACCTAACTTAGGAACTAACTTTGTTTTCAAAAACCTGAAACACAACATTTTTTTAGAACTGGAGACACATTTTACACAACCAATTTTAAAAGAAAAGCAAAAACAATATGTCATTTTTATGGAGTCGTTGTTCGTGACTAACTGCCATCTTCTTGATGACTTTATCTACATTTTCCATCTCAAGGTCCTTGTGAAGATCGACATTTCTGATGTACCAAGACGCTTGAACTAAGTTACTTAATACTAAATTCCGAGATCTCTGGATGATCTGGATATTACCTGAATTGGCACAGCCCCAGGATTGGAACCATACGTCCATACTGGTCCCATTATTTGTTTGTATAACATTTGTTGGTTATTAATAGGAAATGCTAAATTTCTTCCCATCAGCTAATACATCTCGGAGTTTCTTCCTTGCCTGGAATTTCCAGCGTGATCTTATATCAAGTGTGATAATCAAGTATTTTGTGGAAGATGCATATGTTATTGGGACATCGTTTTTTCTAATTGGAATGTTTTGGATTTTTTTATTTGTAAAATTAACGTAAATTGATTAAGATTCATTTAGTTTCATTTTCCATTTTTAGTCCAATAGTGGATTTGATTTATTTACAACTGTAATTTAGCTGCTGCTTCGTCACTAGTATCATTTCATGCTGGGATCACAGTTTTATCTGCAAATGTGGCTATAGTATAATTTTCTAGTTTAGGTATCTCGAATGTGTAAAGTAGGTAGAGAATTGGACCTAATAGGAAATTCTGCATTGACTTAGTGTCCACGTCTACTTGCTTAATTTTGAACTTACTGTCAGGTATGTATGACTTCAAAATTTCTGATTTTAGTTTGTGGATTAAACCTTTATGTCATTCTTTGAAGAACATACTTTCTTTTTTTTTCTAACGATTTCTTAATTATATTAGTTATTCTGTGTAATTGAACACAATCGTAGAATGTTAATTTCTGAAGCCACATTGGTGGTTTTAAATTGTTTCTTTTATTATTGGTTCCATTATTTTAAACAAGATTTAGTCAAACAACTTTGATATCACTGGTAGATGTGATACTGTCCTATAAAGTCGGTTCGCTATTCCCAGTCCGAACTGTCTAGTGAATTTAGTAATTATTTTTTGGCGAAGTTTCTGGAAATTACTATACAACCAAGCACACGTACTTATAACCAATATTTATAGTAAACAAACTAAATACACATATGTCCAAAAGTTTGGAATATTGGATTATTTCATCTTTTTATTGATTTTTATATATAAAATCTTCTGAATAGTTAAACATCATTTTGTTTCAATTCTCAACAATACTAAATAAATCTCAAAACCAGATAAACGATATGCGAAAAAATATTTATTTTCTTGGAGTGAAAAACTTACAATGTAGAACTTACATTTAAAAATAAATTAGTATAGAAAAAAATAATTTTTAATAAAACTAATAATAAGTATTTCCTCCATTGGCCTGTATGCAAGCCTGTTGGCGATTTGGAATGCTGCCGATTAACTGGTCGAGCTGGGCTTGCGGAATTCTATCCCACTCTTCACGAGCAGCATCTTTAAGTTCTCGAAGTGTAATAGGGGGATTGTTTCGCTTCTTGATGCGTGTTTTGAGAATGTCCCAAGCATGTTCAATAATGTTAATGTCGGGGGAATTCGAGGGCTACTGTAATGTAGATATTACTTCTTCTTCAAGAAAATTTTGTACTGCTGATGTTCGATGAGGAGGTGCGTTGTCATGCATAAACACAAATTTATCACCTACTGCCCCTCGGAATAGACATACGACAGGATTTAAAACTTCCTTGATGTATACAGCACCAGTGACTCTTCTCTCCAGAACCAGCAGTGACTCTTCTCTCCAGAACCAGCAGTGACGTCCGTGTACCACTCATAATACCACCCCAAACCATAATACTGCCACCTCCAAATGGGACACGCAGTTTAGCTGTTTCTAGTGGGGCTTGTCGTCCTGGGGCCCTCCAAACCAGTGTTCTTCGCGAATCAGATACCAAGGCAATTTTTGACTCATCAGAGAACATCACGTTATTCCAGTTAGGATCATGATGCACCATTTCTCTAGCCCATTGCAATCTTACTATTTTGTGTTGGTAGGTTAGTTTAGGAACACGTAGCGGTCTTCTACGATACAAATTTACCGCATTTAGTCTGCGTGTTATTGTTTGCCGTGAAATATTCAGTCCTTGAAGCCTAGAAATTTCTCTGGATATACCACTTGTAGATTCCAGGCGATTTCTACGAGCTATAAATGTTATTTGCCGGTCTTGTGCTGCTGTTGTACATCGATTTCTACCACTTGGGGACGATCCTTGACGTCATTTGTATCTTGGATTTTTTTTTTAATTTTCGATACAGCACTCTGAGTAACATTAGCAATATTCGCGATATAACTTTGACTAAAGTCCTGTTGTAACAAAGCAATTACTCTGGATCTGTCAAAATGAGATATCACGTTTTTAGGCATTTTTAAACGGCTCAATTCAAATTTAAACAAAGACTAAAATAATGTGTAAATACGCTAATCAGTTGAATGTGACCAAAATCATACAAAAACGATTCAAATTTTTTATCATTTTCATTTAATAACCCTCTAGAATGAATATCAACAACAGTTTTAAAACCACCATAGGCGTAGATATATTATTTGTACATATTCCAAACTTTTGGACATGTGTGTAGTATATAAAATAGAACTTTACGAATTACCGACAATAAATATTTATTTATTTGCACCATATAATAAACAATTATGTTTAATTATAACAACTAAAATATATCTTTTAAATATATAATACCCAAAATTTTATGGGTTTAGTATACACTTTCACTATTTTTAATAATTCTTCTTTTTTCAATGAAAGAAGTCTGAAATAAAAGTTTATTTAAGCTGTTAATACTGTGAGCTAGGAACTTTTGTGTTTCCAGCTATGAATCTGTCAAAATATGCCCGAGTTGAGCGAATGGACTTTATAAGGAAACTTCGTTCCGTGATTTTCTTGGTTTTGATATTAGTATAGCCTTGGTTATTTTCCTTCCATTTGGGACATTTCTCGATCTAAATGTAGCATAAATTAGGTTGATCAAATCTACTATGGTTCCTTCATCTGTACTTTCTTCGGATTTATGTTGTCTTTTATTTTTTAGCTAGCTCCTTTGGAGTTGTAGGTCTGATTCTCAAATAGCCAAATCTATCCTCTAATCTATTGAAGAGAAATTATCAATTTTTTTTTCTAATAAATAACTGCAATTCATATCGAAACAAACAACTAATCAAAGATTCGTGTTTTATATAAATTACAAAAATTGCACAATCCATAAAATAATATAATTAAAATGTACTGTTTAAAAGCTGTCTCTATCTATATTTGCAACATACAACTTATACATTTTAAGGACATGGCAACACCGCCAAACACTAATATTAAGATCCGTGGAGGTTCATTCGACTATGTTCATGTTGCACTATTTTGTAGAACGTTACTGATTAAAACAGCTGGTACAGTATAAATTCCGATGCACGTCATTGTTTACGTCAGAGATCTAAGTTAAAATAGTTGCCAAATTACAAAAAATTTCCTGAATTCATTGCTATGACCTTGTAAATAACAGGTAAATTTGTGTACTGCATCGGTATGACTCATAGCTCTTTACAAAATCCATTACCTCTAACTAATAATCTTACGTTAAAATTTGAGCCGCTTGTGTAGTATAAAGCAGTAAAATAGAATAAAAAAACAACGCTTTATTGGGGACATACCTATGACTTATAATTTGTGTTGGTATGATGTGATGTCACTTAATATGACACCGATGACGTGCATCAGGATTTATATTGTATTAACTGTACCTAGTTATCTGTACTTGATATTTTGTACATGTTTATGTTTATTGTATATTTGTTTTACTGAAGTAAGACATCTATACTGGCGTTGTATTAATTTTTCTCTATGGTAAAATACTGAGCCGATCGTCACAAAATCAGCGACACGACATAGTTGAAAGGGTCCATTTACTCGAAAAGGAGAGTCCGTTATACAATATGTAAACTTTTTAAATTTTACTAAAATCTATAGTTGATTAAAAATATTAAAAAGTATTGAAATTAGCTGATTAATTAATTAAAATAATAAACAAAAAATAAAACGTGTGACTGAATAGTTATTGTCAATTCAGAAAGACGCTCACCATTACCATTTGTAAGCTAAGCTCGATGGCAGAAGTCGCGACAACGGGAAGGAATGAACGTGGCACCATCACGAGGAGAAGCTTCATCTTAGACCCAAGACCGTAGATGGCCTGTAGATGACCGAAGTAGTGATTATCTTGTCTTCTGGTTAACTCTTGCGTACTTCCCGGTTCCGTCGAGATGGATCAACCCTATTAACGTAGGTGGTCAAGAAATAGGTAAGAGAAGCGTATCGTAATAAATAAAAACTATAATCTCGAGCTTTTGATACCATAGTGTATGCCTTATGATTTTAAGAAATGCAATAATTTAGATACGTTTTCAAGAAATTTGATCTTTTAAAAGCATTTTTAAGCTTTCGAGGTAATTAACGACAAGTGACATTCCCACAATTTTAGAACCATATAAGTCAGCGAGCTTTCCAGAGAGGAATTTAAAAATATGAGAGCAGAAATAAGTAACTAAAATCTATATTTATAAAAGGCTAGGATGACAAGTCACACTGTTTGTCCGGTAGGGTAACTACGCCAACTAGTATAGAAATCTAAACTACCAACATCTGACATTTCAATCATATTTTGTTCTTGAACCGATACGGTTGATTTATTGCTAATTTATTCTACAAATTGATGATTCAGATACTCTTACTCGGAAATTTTACTACTTCATAAGTAATTAAGTTTTTCGCAAAATTGCTAAAAATATATGTTACTGTAATTTTAAGCTAAGATTTACATAAATTTATGTAACAACTTATTATTAAAATAAAATGACGTTAAACAAACGTCAATGTTTTACCAAAATAAAATTAAATGAAATTAAATTAAAATTAAATAAAATTAAATAAAAATTAAGTAAAATTAAGTAAAACTAAATAAAATTTATCAAAATTCAGTAAAATTAAATAAAATTAAATAAAATCAAACAAAAATAAATAAAATTAATTAAAATTAAATAAAATTAAATAAAATTAAATAAAATTAAATAAAATTAAATAAAATTAAATAAAATTAAATAAAATTAAATAAAATTAAATAAAATTAAATAAAATTAAATAAAATTAAATAATATTAAATAAAATTAAATAAAATTAAATAAAACTAAATAAAATTAAATAAAATTAAATAAAATTAATTATATTAAATAGAAGTAAATAAAATTAAATAAAATTAAATAAAATTAAATAAAATTAAATAAAATTAAATAAAATTAAATAAAATTAAATAAAATTAAATAAAATTAAATAAAATTTAAAAAAATTAAATAAAATTAAATAAAGGTAAATATAATTAGATACATTAAATTTAACGGTAAACAGAATTAAATAAAATTAAATATTATTAGGTAAAATTAAGTAAAATTATATAAAATTAAATAAAATGAATTTACTTTGGTTACTTTACTTTTAAAGTTGCCAACTATCGTAGAATAATATGGGTAAAGTTTGAATTAAAAGATACGACAGCAACAGTGTCGACAAGCGTGTACAACATTCAACAACAAACAACTCTGACGATAGTCAGTTGGAGGCCAAGGGGTACAAGTGGCGCTTGTACCTCTTGGCTTCTCAGGAAAACAGCTGATATTTGAGGTAGTACTTATACCATCCGCTAGATTGCAGCACTGTACAATGATATGCTTGTATCCCTTTGCCACAACAATATTTGACTCCATAGCAACTACTCAGTGCACTTAACTCCATTTTGTTTAAAATTGCACTTGTACCCCTTGGTTTCTAGGCTCCTCAATTAAAATCGTGAAATAAAAAATAATAATAAATAAATAATAAAATTACCCTAATTACTCTACGAATAAAAATATAATAGAGAAAACATAGTATGAAGCTTCGCTAGTCTACAGTACAGCCTACTGTACCAATTCTTATTACTTTTTTTTCTTGTTATACAAATAACCGAATGGTGGAAGCAAAATAAATATAAAAAATAAAATCCTGTCAGGAGATAATTCCAAAAACCATCTGATAAGAGATCTATTCAAACCACTAGTAGACGAAAAACTTAAAAGACTACTGTCAGAACACCTAAGATATGTACGCTGTACCTGGTTTATGGAAGGTACCTGCTGCAAACTCTTCTTACATTATAATAGAATCTGCTAAGTATGTACTGTATTACTTAAGTAGATTGTATAAAGCAATATATTTTTTTAAATATATAATAATTATAGAAAAACTATTTTAATAGATTTATTAATATAAATACATAAAGTAGCAGCAAAATATGTTATTTTTAATACAAGATTACTTCCTGTTAAATTATACGCTCGTAACTTTTTACTTCAAAGGACTCTTCAACTTTGGATGTCGCGATATAAAACTTTCTAAATCCATTCCCCATTAAAAATATCCCTTCTTTATCACTCCGGAGTCGCAAGCACAGTTGATTAATTTACATCATCCCATTTCGCCATATATTTTACTTTTATTTTCATAATATTCGCCAGAAACACTGGGCAAAATATTAGCCAGAATGTATAAAACTTTTCCGTGGAGGAAAAAGTTAAAAGAAACGGAGAAAATATCTAATAACGTCTCGGGTAAAAAGCATTGGAAGAATTTTGATTAATTTGACAGTTTTGTTGGTGGAGAGTTTTAAGGCCGGCATATAGTTTTATATCATACGTCAAAGTTAGTCGAGCAAAAACAAATAGCACACTTAATAATGTCGTTGACGTAAAAGAAAATTAATATTGTGGCATAAAGTGGTCGGGGGTTATACACTAAGAAAATTGAATGTTTCTCTAGATAAAAAATATTTCAACATTAAACAACACAAAAACACTTCCGATTTTTAGTGTCTTATAAGAAATAATTAACTGGAAGAAATACTTAATAAGGCTTTTATCTAAACTTAACAACTGTCAGAATTCCAGAAAACAACGTTTAGCGCAGATACCCTCTAAACTGTGCTAACCAGTATAAAAAAATTGACTATTATTGTGGTTAGAGCTATGGAAGACCTGTGGAAAGTAGCAGACTTAACTGTAGTGAATAATATGCCTAACCGACCTATGGTCCTCATCTGCGTCCCCGAGAAAATAACTGAAAAGGAAGTATTAGGAGTGACCTAAAAAAACAAAATCAAAACTTTTAGACGAAAGACTGGTTATTGAGAAATCAAAAGATCGGGAAGAATGCACAAATCCTAGTCTTCACGTTTGACGAGATCTCCTATAAAGCATCGAGAGCTGCCGATTTCAATATCCTTTAAAATCATCAGCAATCAACATTTACCATAGTAAGACTATGGTTTCCGCAGAATTTACTGTTACTATGAAAAGGTTTGATACAAGCTTTGATACAAGAGAACTATGTTTATAAGGACCAAATGAGACGTCTATCGTGTATCCGGAAAGAGCTTATAGGATAGCCAATCTGCCAAAGTCGTCCGAGGACTTCTGTAGTAGTCAAATGCCATATTAAAGTACTGCTGTTGATAAGTTTTCATTCCAGAAACTTAACGAATTCCAGTCAAGTTCCAGTAAAGACAAAAATTACAGAAACAGGAAGTATCGAGGATGAAGTGTTCTCGGACCAGAATACTTTCTACACGATAAACCCGAAAAACTCCCATCATGGGATATAGACAACTGATCATCGGCTCTAAACGCTAAGCTCTGACTGAATATAATAGGGAGCTGAGAAAGGCAAAATGAGAATCGCAAAAATGTATTGTACGGAGGTCATGCATCCTTTAGAAATGTCAAAGCTCTGTGAACGGGACAGGATAGGTTTATGCTCAAACCGAAAAAGCAACTAAGGATGAAATAAATACTTTTACGAAGTTCTTAAAAATGCGATAAATAACAACAAAAAATATCTAAAATAATAATAGTGCAAGACTTTACCGCCAAAATTAAAAGAAAGAAAGACTCTGCAAACAAGATTGTAAATTTCGAATTCGGCACAAGAAACACAAGAGAAAAAACTTGATGAAATGAAATCATGAAATTCCTGGAAGAAAAAAACATGTATGCTATGAATACTTTTAAAAAGAAAACTAAAAAAAGTGGACATTAATCGCACCTAATGAAACTACAAAAAATTACATTTTTTGACATTTGACACAGAGTTTCTCTCAAACAACAAAAAATATTTAAATACACCACAACAATAAACAACGTAACAACTGTTAGTAGCCATCACATATTTAGACCATAGACCATAGACAAAAATAAATATTAACATGAAAAAAGAGAGAAAAAGGATCTTTAACAAAACAATGCTGATAAATGCCTTCCAAGTAAGTACAAATGGAGAGGAATTCCGAAAGGTCCAAGCCTACTGGTAGTTCAAATCAAATCCTTCACATAATGAAGACAAATGGACGACATTAACAAAAGCATAAATAAAAATCTATTGGAAGCCGAATTATAGGTCGCAAAGAAAACAAGAACTAAGCAAGACAATATAAGCAACGAAACTAAGCAATTAATAAAGAAAAGCAGAAAACTACTAGTGAAAAATAAACGCCATACTCAAGCATACTTAACTAAGACCAACTACACTGGGTGTTCAAAAAATTAAGAAAATTAAAGACACCAATAATAAGGAACAAAAATATAAATATAAAATAACAAATATAGTTAAAGACTTCTACAAAACCTTAAACAGCTCGCAGAGCTAGCCTAATGAATCAGTCAAGGGGAACGTCAAAAGAAAAATAAAAAACTTCAGATACTATCAAATGTAGAGGTATTCTGGAACGAGAATCTAGTAATACTCTTACACAAAAAAGGAGCAAAAAAGGAGACAAAAGTGACTTAAAAATTTAGTGACCTATTTTGTTGTTCAGTCAGGTATACAAACTGGTTATGAGAGTTATTGACAATCGATTAATTTACAAAATGGATAATTTCCAGTTTAATAAACCGGTTAAATAGGCTAGCTTTAGTAAAGAATATGGTACATTTGACCACTATCTGCTGACAATGAGAATACTGATAGTACCGTATTTTTTACCTTCGTAGACTATAAAAAGGCTTTTGATAGTATCAAGATGTAGGTTATAGAACAAGCCATTAATAATTGTAGAATAAAAAAACATACAGAATTTAAAACAATTCACCATTGTATTTAGGTATATAAAAATATATAGTTAAAACTTTTACAAGTGTAGTCAAAATTTATACAGTAGCAGCATAACGTTTTCGATCTAATCAGATCATCTTCAGTGCCTTATGTACTTGAAGCTAACAATGAAATTTGTGGCTATGACATCCATATATGGGTTTACATCTTTCCAAAATTAAATTATATGTTGACTCTGGGTCGATGACAATGGATAAATTTAATACTTGAGGAGCTACATGTCTCTCTGCTCGATTTTTAACACGTGGTTCTTGTCAGTTAAGACGACACAGACCAACTCAGCCAGTTTCAAAAAGCCAACAAAAATTTTTTTTCTTTCTAGTTCAACCTTGTAAGATATTTTGTCTTTTTTAGCAGCTCTTGATAATAATTGTAAACACAATTGAAAGCTCGAGATAATAAATAGTTAACCAATAGCCCCTTTTATTGACTCCAACCCATCCAAAACATTTATATATATATATATATATATATATATATATATATATATATATATATATATATATATATATATAAATATATATATATATATATATATATGCATATATAATGTAAAATTAGTTTTTCTTGGGTTTAGGTTCAATAAATTATATTACATGTGGAACTATATTTTCAAGAAATCAACGTTTCGGTAGGAAACCTATATATATATATATATATATATATATATATATATATATATATATATATATATATATAGGTTCCTACAGCCTCTGCCGATTCTGTTGGCCGAAGGCAGAACTTATGGTTGAAGAATTTACGTGATTGGTATCAATGCAGATCGATTGATTTGTTTAGAGCAGCAAGCTCAAAAATAAAAATAGCCATTATAATTGCCAACCTCCGTAGGGAGACGGCACTCTAAAAAGAAGACAGCCTCTGCCACTTCTCGCATTTCGACCGCCATTGTTTTCTGTCCATCCACTCGTCTTCTTTGATGGCTCTATCTCTCATTACGTGCTGTACATTTTCTTCCCTAGCAACTGAAGGCCTTCCCTTTCTTCTTCTTCTTTGTTGTGGTATGTAATTTAAAACTTGTAATATGCCAAACTTCTGCCCTATAAGTCATAATAGGCTCTACCAAGGTTCGATAGATTGTCAATTTCGTTTCTTGTCTAATATCTTTAGACCATAGTAGAGAGTTTAGAATGTTTACAGCTTTTTTTCCTGCTGCATTCTGTTTTCGATGTCTCTCTTGGTAGTGCCTTCTTTAGATATTATAGATCCGAGATATTTATATTCATTACATGTTTTTGTGTCTCTAATTTCTAACTCTGGATGATCTTCATCATCTCCTATTTTAAGATACTCTGTCTTTGATATATTCATATTGAGGCCCGATTTTTCATATTCTTTCTTTAGTTTTTTAAACATGTAGTCCATGTCTTTCTCATCATTCGCTACGAATTCCTGATCATCTGCGAAAAATAAAGTTGTTAGACATTTACCACCACCTATGTCTATTCCCATTCCGGATACTTGTTTCCTCCACTGCTCTAGCGATGATTGAATATATATTTTAAATCAGGTCAGAGATAAAAAACATCCTTGTTTAATCCCCTTTGTTATTGGAAATGATTCACATATAAAGTTTCCTTCTTTAACGACACTTCTTGCATTTTTGCATATATTTGCGATAGCATTCACATACTCTCTACTGAGACCTACTTTCGTCAATGTTTGAAACAGTTTTTTCAAAGGTACCCTATCGTATGCCTCCTCTAAATCTACAAACAATAGGTAAGTAGATAGATCCCTTGCCTTTCGTTTTTCGATTACCTGCTGCAGAACGAATATACCATCAGTGCACGATCTTCCTGCACAAGATCCATTTTGTTCTTCTATGTCTTCGTATTCTGATTCTATTCTTTTTTTTATTATTCGACCGTACAACCTCCTCACTGAGCTGATAACAGTTATTTCCCTATAATTAGAGCATTTGCGTTTATCTGCTGCTGCTTTACCGTTTTTTCCATCTTTTGAGGGCATCGCTTAACTCTCCGGTTGTTATCTCCATTATTTGTGTATGTTCGAATATTTCTTTCATTTCGATCTCTTGGAATATACATCTATCTTCTGTCAGTAAGACCTCATAATGGTATTTCCACTGTTTTAGATCTATTAACTGTAAGTTAGATTTTTCCTTTCCTTCTACATATAGGTACCTATCCACCACTGCACATCTTTGATCACACATCTCATTTTTACTTTTCACTACTTCTCTTTTTACATCTCGATTTAATTTTTTATGTATCTTGTAATCTTCCTCCTTTCTCGTTGACATCCATTTCTGATAGGTAAGCAGTTTTCTTTTTGTTTACTAACGTTTGCACATTCTCTGACCACCATTCTTGATTTTTTGTTTTATGTTTATCTTTATACCCCAAAGCTTCACTTGCAGCCTCATGAACGCATTTTTAAGTTGCTGGTATAATTCTCCCGCTGATATATTTTCTCGATCCACATTTTGTAATTTTGTGGCCAGTTGTAATTTGTAAAGAAATTTCGTTGAATCTTCTTTTAAGCTTTCTAGGTTATATTTAGGGGATGTTACTTCTTCTCCCTCTTCTATATTCTGTACCTGAGTGTTATTGTTCTTGCGATATACCGTTCGTCCGTTGTTTTCAGCTGGGCAGTTTGACGTTGGATTACATAGTCGAATATCGAGCGCAGATTCCTAGTAGATTGTATCCATGTAAATGTGTGGATTTCTCTATGTTGAAAAAAGCCATTCATAATTTTGAGAGTCATTGTTTCACAAATATCTCTAAAACGCATTCCGTTGACATCGGGTATTTGTTCCCCATATCTTCCTACGACTCTGTTATTTTCTTTTCTCCCTACTCTGGCTTTTTAATTTCCTAGTATAAAGATTTCACAGTCTTCTTTAACTTCAGAGAGTATTTCATTCATCTTGTCGTAGAGATCGTCTTTACTTTCTGAAATTGCATCTTCATTTGGGGCATACACTCCAACAATTACGATGTTGTGTCCATTCTTTTTCATTTCCATTATTAGAAGTTGTTCATTTACTTCAGTCCACGATTTAATATTGTTTTTAAGATTTTTTCGAATGGCAATAGAGACTCCTATCTTACCTCTGTTATCTTTTCTCACTCCACTGTAGATATGTATATATTCTCCTATCTCTTCATTTCCTTTTCCCTTTTTCTTGGTCTCGGTGAGAATACATATATCTATTTTTCTTTCTGCTAATTCTTTGACTACTTCTGTTTGTTTGGTTCTAAGTTCTTGTACATTCCATTTAGCCAATATCATTTTCCTTTTCCGTTGCATTAGTCGTCTTTGTTTCGATTGTCGTCTTTTGTATTCCGAGGCTTTGGGTCGAAATTTTTAGCATTTATTTCCATCCATCTAGTCCATCGCCTCAACCCTCCTCCTTTATCGGGGCTTGGGACCGGCACCGGCATGAACTGAGCTACTCAATCCACCCAGCACTTACCTGAGGCGGAGTTATGTGTCTTCATTACAAGCTTTTATTGTAAATAGTATATGATTTTTAATAACCTGTACATAAGTAGCTTTTTTAATTTAACTTTTCTACTAAATATTTTTTAATTTAAGACAATTTCTAGTGTCTCGATCAGATAAAGTTGTCCTATTTTTACAAAATATCAACATCTTTAAAAGGAAAATAGTTTTTAGCTAGAGTTAAACATTTGTTATACAGTTCTCATTAAATTTTTATAAAAAAAAAATAAGTAGCGGCAAAAATTCTATGACTGGGTACAAAGAAATCTTCCAAAAAAGGAAAACCTCGAATTGCCGCTCGCTATAACCCGCGACAAGCGCTATTAAGCTTTTGTGCCTTTGATGATTTTCTCTGCATCTCATTTTCGTATGTGTGGGAATCGAATTTGACGAGATGGAGTGGTGAATACCAATTGATGCTGCTATACAAGCAGCTTTTCTTCTAACCCCACTTCAACCCCGACCCCCACTGCCTTCTTTCACTTGGCTCGAATTTCTACTATTTTGGGATTTTAATTTAAAATTTAGAGAACTGGGATGCGTGGAAGTTCACATCCTCAGAGTATACCGGGCGAGATGATATACAGTAGTGTCCAGAAAATATTATTTAACAAAACTGTTTTCCCAAACCTTAAAACTTCTCTTAGACTTTAAAAATGACTAATTTTTTACATTAAAGAAAATTAAAAAAAGAAAGCTAATATACATAGATATACTCGGTTCGCTATTCTCAGTCCGAACTGTCTAGTGAATTTATGAATTTATTGATTATTTTTTTGGGAAGTTAGTTACTTTTTGACAGACTAAAAGTGGCTGGAAATTACTATACAACCAAGCACACGTACTCATAGCCAATATTAATAGTAAACAAACTAAATAGTAAATAAAATAGAACTTGGAGAATTACTGACAATCAATATTTATTTATCTGCACCATATAATAAATAGTTATATTAAATTATAACAACTAAAATATATTTTAATATTTTTTATTAAATGTACTACCCAAAATTTGATGGGTTTAGTATGCACTTCCACTATTTAGAATAATTATTCTTTTTTTAAAGAAAGAAACCTGCAATAGTACGATACTTGAGCTATTAATACTGAGAAGTAGGAGTTGTTGTGTTGTAGGTTTCCGACAATGAATCTTTCAAAATATGCCCGAGCTAAGCGAATGGAGTATATTTTTTATCTTGGATTGAACCAAAATAAATTAATTGAAATTATATTTTTTTGCCGCACACACACACACGCAGTGATAAACCCTGCCCCTTGGAACATGTGTATACCAATATAAGAATGGGATCCACATGTCCGAAGATCAAACCGGTCACACTTCGCTAGTCGAAGTGGTACCTATCTGACCCCCAGGCTTTTCCTCCACCCCTCCTCAACGTATGACTTACGTGAGGAGGCTTATGATCTGAAAGTTACTTAGGGTGCCCTGGGTAATGGAACACCCTCTGTTTTAATTTACTCTGTATTCCGAGCATAGAGCCGTCAGCCTGAGCTGACGACTCTATGCCCGGAAAAGAGTGTGTGCTCGGTCACTCAGCCGCCGATTTGGCAAAATAAATTTTGTTCTCCTCGTCGGCTGAGCACCCTAGTGGGGTCCGGCCACCGAGCCCATGTATGCCGCACATGACCTCAGTGCTCGGATTTCGCGTGAAGATCAGCATTCACCCGATCTGCCTTAAGGGCCAAGTCCGCTAATGCGGTGTATGGGGAGCCAGACGGTACCTTCATCTTTAAGAGTGATAATTGAAATTAGATGAAACCATGGTTTAGATAGAAAACTCGTTTTTTTGTGGACTTCCTTGGTGCTTCGTGACTATAAAATGCCTGGGCATCAATTCTTTCCTTTTTTCCGTATCCTATTTTTTTGCCGTTTCCATTTCCAAACCAGATATATTGATTCTAAAAAAATCCGAAATAAAAATTGTTAAGATGATCTTCAACCTATTTGTAAATACTTATAATTGGCGGTACCAGATAATAAAAATTTGACAGTTGACTTACATACTTGACCTTAGTCTCATAGGCATCATCCATATTTACAATTTTAGACCCGAAATTTTCGAGAATTGTAGTACCTTTTTTTAGCCATTTCAATTCTTCTTTTACATATGGTATAGTTGTTGTCTTCCAATTCCTTCTTCTAAGTATTTTAATTTTGTGTTTGGTTTCTTTCTTTGATTTTGTCGAGTTTTATTTATAAATGACAACATATGGTAATTTCTTATTAAAATCGATGTGTGTTCTTCCCAAACGCCATTTTCGTTGGTGCAATTATTTCTGTCATGTAGTGATTTGATTACTCCCTTTTTAATGCTTGCGTTGTAATTTAAATTATAATTTAAATATCTGTTGATGATAGTTGAGTTGTTGGTCTTTACTTTTATGGTAAATTTAATCAATTCTTCTTTACATGAATGCCCATCAAAATTATGCCAGCATGCCAACCATATTAGAAAACAAAATAAAAATAACTTAAACCTAGCTTAAGGATAAATTTACAGACTATCGAAGACAAACATCAGCATACCACTACCGCAGGGCACCACATCTGTATGGAGTACCAAACATATATAATCTCCAAAATATACTGAATTTATAATAGACAAAAAATAATAATACATATTTGTAAAATTAGAGCGGGAATGTGATTGTATACCTACCTAAAAAACGAGAATTTATGCAAGGAGTACTCATTTAGAGCTTCGACATACAAAATACAAAAAGATCCCATAAAGGCAAGATAGCGAATGAGCTCCTACATATATAATCCTTAATCCCACACACACACACACACACACACACAACTCATTCTTGTTGATAATTTCATTATGGTTAATCTTTTCTTCGTTCAGTATCGGTAAAAGAGGAATATTAAGAAACTATTGCTAAATTAATAAAATTGCGTAGCAAAGGGATCATTAGAATGCAGTAAGATCTACTAAACGATATTAGAAGAAGATGTCAGAAGAGTCAGAAAATTCTAACTTTAATAATGTAAATGTAATATTGGGCTATTTAATTCTAACATCGTGAAAAAGGAAAGAAATAACTTTGAATAGTATATTCTATTAAAAACTCTCTGATTAAAGCATATTGGCGACGGAGAGGAGGCTTTAGTAGTGGCAGATATTCTTGGTAATATTAACGTGGGTATCTATAATTTTTATCAGAACGAAGCTCAGCCATATATGTGTCAGCCATGATGTAGCCATGGAGTCTTCCATTGGGACTAGGTTAGAGTCTTCATTGTTTGAAGTACTTAATCAGTATTTAAGATCATCCGTTAGGATATAATCGGAGTTTCGATCAAAGAGCTTTGGGTTGCAAGTGCATAGTAGTTTGCATTTCGAAAGTTTTAAGATCTCGAGGAAAGTAAATCAGCTATACATACTAAATAAAAGCGGTACGTACGAAGCTCTAGGAAAGGCCTTTATTTAAGGATCTCTGTTTGCTTACTACATTTCTTGTGATTATATGAAAGTTTTTGTTGACATGGTATTTAAAGCTCACGCAATCATTTTGCAAAGAATGATTTTGAGAAACTTATCTCGTAGACCATTTTTACAGACCATACATATGCAGTTAACAAGTCAATAAATACCAAAGAGGTCTTCAGCTTTCTTTAGTATGCTGTCTTTATATTAGCAATTATAAAGAGCACTTGGTGAATAATGCTTCTTTGTGCTCTTATGCTTGCTTATTCACTTGGTATTTCTTAAAATACCTTTATACTAATTCTGTTTAGGGGAGCACTTGATCAATGGTACTTATATTCCTGCTCCATATTTAGAACAATTTTATTAGGGATCATTCTTTCGAGGGGCTTGTAAGCTAAGCAAAATAAGGCAATGTGAAGATAAGTGTCTGACTTGTTTGCTGATTTTCTTGATATAAAGATAATCATGATTTTTGTGTATAAAGGAGTTTCAACTATCATGCGCAGTGTTTTGGAGTTGCAAAGTTTGCAAAATTTATGTTTAAATGCTTTCTACGTCCTAGAAATATCCTAGAAATTTAAGCTGTAAGTCCATACTAATTTGAATATGACTTTTTATAGCAGTGTTTTGTTTTCCAATGACAGCTGTGACTTTTTGCTATTTGTTTTAATTTTCTATATAAGCTGAGTTTTTTCGGCTTTAATGTATTGCGTCTACATGAGCTGTTGGTCTTAATTTAACCCAAGATATTTCACTACATCTTTATCAGGAATAAAGGCGTTGTTTAGACTGAGATATCTGCATTTCGTTTTTGTAGATATGGTTTGGATTGATTTCTAGTTGTTAAATTTAATTTTTTCATTTTTTCAACCAGCTCTCCAATATATGCAAGTAACTTTGTAGCATTTCAGGTGCTATGTTTGGAACTTTGTGAAAAACTAAAATTTCTATATCTCTAGGTATGTTGGCAGTAAATATTAGGTACAGCAAGGGACCGAGAACAGAGAAAATGCCAGAGAAAATCTGTATTGGATTTAATGATATATTGAGAACTCGTTATTAATTTTTACTTGGAACGAACGTTCATTAATGTAGGACTTCACAATAAAGTACATCGCTAGGCAGTAAATATTTTAATTTGTATAGTATGCCGTTGTATCAAACTTTATCAAAAGCCTGCTGAACATCGGGAAATACTGAGACACACAGACTTTTCTCCCAAATTTTTTATTTATTATTCTATGTCACCATTGGATTGTTAAAAACTTTTCATAAAAATCTTATGTTTGGATACTATGTTGTTTAGTTGTACAGTTTTGCTGTCAAGTCTATTTAGCAGGAGTCTTTCGCATATCTAGGATATTACGAGCAAAATGTTTATCGGACCATAGCAAGGTTCTGTAGGTAATTTACCAAGCTAGGCAATCATTATTTGAGCTTATACTGTAGACTCTACTGGATTGGCAAATGACTTAAGTGCAGCATTCTATTGTACATACCAGTAAGTATATTAAATGCTTTTCTGGATAGATGTGTTAGAATTTATCCATCGATTAAATCGTATCCTGGAGATTTTTGAGAATTGGTGTTCATTATATTATTATCCTACGAATCCCAGATGAGAAGAACACAGGAGCATCTCTGTTATTCTTAGGTGTACTGTGTTTCTGGTGTACTAATAAGGTGACTCCTTCTTTGGCTTTGGTTTATTTAGCAACACCACTGTAAAAAAAGTAGTAAAGTAGTTATCTAACATAATTTGACCTTTTCCCTTTTTCTTTGTCTCTTGAAGTGCACAGATATCAATGTTCTTCTCTTGTGGTTAGTTTTTGTAAAGTTCTTGTTCTCTTGTGGTTAGTTTTTGTAACGAATTGACAATATTTTTCGTTTTCATTTTTCTCGCATTGGTCATCATCGTTGAATCTGTTCTGTTCCTACGCATAACCCTGTCTTTAAACGCAAAGTATTTATGGTCCATCAGAAGGATGCTTACCTTTTTGAAGACTCCTTCCTCCTTTATCTGGGCTTGGAGTAGGCAACAGTACTGCTAAGTTACTCGGGCCACCCAACAGCACTGCAGGCAGAGTTAAACTAAAAAAGACAGCAGAAAATTTAAAACTAGACCATAGAGAGTCATTGACAGACTTATGCTTGGAATCACTAAAAGAGACAGAATACTCAATAACACCATCAGGCAAAGAAAGAAGGTCAAAGACATAGTGAAACATGTAACTACAATGAAATGGATATTGGGAGGTCATGTGAGACCATCGGTCATGGGTCAGAACAATAAAAGAAAGATCAACTAGAAGAATATTAGAATGACGAACACAAGTAGACAAACGTACTAGATGTCGCACACGGACTCGTTGGAGGGACGACGTAAAAAGAATTGTTGTGGACTGGATGATAACAGTCCAGAATCGAGAGGAATAGCGCAGCTTGGATAAGACCTATGTTTAATAGTGCACAGTAACAGCTACATGCTGATGTTATCAACTAAACCATTAATTGTGATCTAAATGCATCTTCTATGTTGAAAGAGAAAATAAGATACATCAACAATAAAGTATTGTTGTAAAACTATCAAATCATGAAAACGAACAAATTAATCGACCCGCAGAATCACCAATCGAAAGAAGAAGACCAAAAAAAATGATGAATGATGAAAGATGATATCTTGTAATATAATTATAAATTTATAACTGAAGGGTTCTCGCTAGATAACCACTTGTCTTAAGTTATATACATACATAATATAGTCTCATGTGCGTAAAGATCTCATAGAGCAAATTGTAAGTTTTTGTAGTTAAGAACAAAAATCCTTCATATTACTGTATTTATTTCAATATTGCATGAAATATAATAGAATATATTAGGCGTTTTTGATCTGGCCATAATTTACAGTTAAGATCTATAACAAAACCTACACTGAGTTTATTGTTAAAACATATTAATATTTATATCTCACATATGAGGTAGAAACATCCCCCAACTCATCGGTATAAATCTTATTTTATATTACACCCGCGGCACGAGGTATTTAAGAGAGATTCAACATCAACACATTATGAATTTCATATTTTTCATCGAGCCATGTATGTACTATCAAGTTATATTAAATTTCTCATCTCACGATAAAGTAAAATAAACGCCAGCTCAGGCTCGCACCTATGTACCTATCGTATCGTATTACACCTTATTTTTTCTCATTTTGATTGGGCTTTTGTACGTAAATTGATATTGTTTTGGTTGTGAATTTCTGGAAACAATTTTAGAAATTGAAAGAAAAATATATACGTCAATTTCATGTTGAAGAGTTTTGTATACATTTTATTTAAAACTTTTCGTTAAAGTAGATATTGGTTGTTAAGACACAAAAAGTCTAAACATTTGACAAACAGTATTAGTTCCTTTTGAAGTCACTCCATAGGATAGCTAAAGAAAATGTAATAATTATTGATATAATATAAAAGTGGTTTGTTATCTATATCTAGTATTTTTCTAGGATTGTGTTCGAAACCAAAATTCAGATTTTAGCTTAAATCTATGCATTTTACCATTATCAAAGCAAGTAGTCGATGAATGGGCCGACATGGGGAATCTACTAAAATTGCATTTTACGACATATCAATTAATATCTAATACCTCTCTTCAACAAAAAGAAAGACAAATCGGACCCGGAAAATTACAGAGGAATTAATTGATTAAACAGAATACTAAAATTAACAACCAAAGAGATAACAAATAAACGGAATAAAATTAGAACACTATCAAAAGAACAATAACGTTTTAGGTGGGAAGGATCTTGCACCGACGCTATATTTATAATAAGGCAATTGCAAGAGAAATTATTAGAATACAACAAACCGGCATATCTATGTTTCGTGGACCTTAAAAAGGCATTTGTCGAGATTCAAATAAAAGGACTTTATCCAATTATTGTACGCAAGAGAGATACCTCTAGGAATAATCAAAGCGATCGAAAATATCTACCAGGCCAACAAAATAAAAGTAAAAGTAGAAGAAGAAATAACCGACCCTATTAAAGCTGGCAATGGGATAAGTCAGGAAGATTCCCCGAGTCTTATATTGTTTAACTTGATTATGGATGAAATAATAAAAAAAAGTAAGAAATAAAAAAAGATACCAAATGGGAGAAAACAACTTAAAATAATGCAGACGACGCAATATTACTCTCTCAAAGTGACAATGATTTATAACGTATGCTACACTAATTTAATATTGCCGCCAGAAAATTTAACACGTTAATTTCCCAAAAAAGACAAAATGCATGGTTATAACCGCAAATTTACTAAAACGTAAATTGGTGCTGGAAGATCAAATAATAGGACAAGTGATGGAGTTTAAATACCTAGACATCACATTATCTAGCTACGAAAATCTCTAAACTGAAGTGGAAGATCAAGTGAATAGAGCAAACAGAGCCGTAACTGCCTGAATGAAACAATATGGAGAAATAAAAATATCGGGAAAGAAATGAAAGGCAGAATTTACAAAACAGTCATCAAACCAATAATGACATACGCGCCAGAAACACGACCTGACATAGAGAGTACAAAAAGGATGTTAGAAACAGCACAGATGAACATGCTTAGGAAAATTGACGGTAACACACTATGGGACAGAGCTAGAAGTTCAGATATACGACGTAGATGCAAGGTGGAGAATATGAAGGACTGGGGAAGAAATAGAAGAGTAGAATGGAATGATCATATAAGCCGAATGACAACAAATCAGTAAATACGGCAAGAGACGGTTCTTCAATAGAAAGACCACGAAAACGATGGAATGACAACTTAGTGGAGGCACATTAAAAAAAAGACAGTCATGGCCACATAAAAAAAAGAAAGAAGAAGACATATCGATTTATTTGGACAAGAACCTTTCGTGAACTGGTTTCTTGTATTAAAAAGTAAATAAAGATATAGAAAGACAGTTAAGACTTGATTTCACGTATAGTGCCTGTAATTCGCTAATTCGTATTTCGTCCTATCAAGACTAATTAAAGCTAGTGGGTAGAAGCCCTAAACGTAAAATTAAATATTTTTTTCATACAGACGCATACGGCGCCATTTGATAATAAAAGAGAAAGTAGAAATCCTAAGATTAATGTGTTCGCAACCAAAATTTAATATTTTGAGTGGCGGGTGGAACAGACGATATTTTCTTTACGAAAGGTCTCTAAGTCGAAGGTAACCGTATGCCGTCATCGCTTTTATTTAGAAAATTTGCCTTTTTTTCAATTTCTATGGCTTCTCGGACAATTCTTGATTTATAGAAGCGGACGGGGGCCATGGTTCTGGAGTTTTCAAAATCAATTTTGTGACTTATATGAAGATGATGTTGACCTAGAGCTGAAATTGAATGAGAATTGCGAACAGAAATTGAATGTTTATAAATCCTATTTTGGATTCCTATATAGGATCCTATTTACCTTCCAAATATGCTAAAATAACTAGACAAGACATCGCTAGAGTTCTTAGAAACTCAAAGCCGTCTACACCGAACATTAGCCAATCCGATAAATAAACCCTGAAAGAACTTCTTTATTTTATAAATAAAGAACCTTATTTATAAATTCTTCTACTATATTTTGGTTTTCCACTGCTTCTGTTGAATCGAAAGAAGTATTCTATGTTGCTAATTTTATTGTAGGCTTATTTTTCGTTCCCGTTTTCCTTTTCCTTGCAAACATTTGTCTACTTTGTAATCTGTATCTGTAGAGTAGGGAGGGCGAGTTAAGTTTCACAGCACTTAGGCTACAATTGACCCATCGTGCATCCTCCCAGGGAGCTGTCACCCTTAGCTCATTGTCCATCCTGCCATTTCTAGGAAAGTGGACAAATCACCAGGAGACATCTCTCTTATGTGGGCAGGTGTGGGCCAGGACTCGCCGAACGCGTACTCTCGTATTAACGATAACTCTGGGCATTCACATAGGACATGCTTAACAGTTTCGTCTTCTCGTTCACACTTCCTACATAGAGGTGTGTATGCTAGCCCCAGTGTATGGAGGTGTTTGCTTAGTTGACAATGACCAGTTAAAAAACCAACTGCCAAACGTAGGTTTTTCCTGATCATTCCCAAGTACTTCTTAGATGTTGACTCTTTAAGGTTACTTAGTATTACCCTGGCAAGTTTACATCCTTTCCCTTTTTCCCATCTTTTTACGGTTTGCGTATGGGAGTGACATTTGACAATTTCCGCGATTGTTGTAGTTGACCAACCAAAAAGATCCCAGGTCCTAAGAGTCTTAGGCCTGCTGCCTTCCTAGATAATTAGTCAGCAATGCGGTTGCCTTTATTCCTATTGTGTCCTTTAACCCACCTCAGGATGATGGTATTACCATCCGAAGCTTGAGTTAGTGCCTCGTGACACTCCATTACTAAACCTGATGTGACACGTGGTCTATTTAAGGTTAGTAGCGCTTGTTTGCTATCTGTGCAGATCATTATAGTTTTCCCTGCTATACCTTTTTTTGTTATCTCTTTTGCGGCTATGGAGATACCAGTCAGTTCTGTCTGAACTACGCTGGCATTTTTGCCCATACCCCACTTTATTCTTAGGTTCAGTGATCTGGAGTATATCCCGCATCCTGAGCCTTTTTTCTACTTTGTAATTAAAAATTTAGAATTTTCTTGTATAAATATTAAGATCACTGGTAAATAGAGTGACAATTTAATGACAGTTGAAATTTATTTACATGGTATTATTTATATGTATTTCTGATATTGTTTATCGTTTTATTATGTCAAGATCACGCACTTTTGATTATGAATAAAAAAACTGGTTCATTAATTTAAAATGGTTAAAAGGCTGCTTAAACTTTCTCTAAATTGAGAGACGATAATTTTGACTACTTTTACAAAATTTTTCGAGATTAATTATTTTGCATAATATACACAATACTTACACTTACATAAATTCAAATTTTACTAAACCAACTAAAATTATATTCCATTTTTTTATGCCATATTTATTTTAATACATTTCTTGAATTTATAAACAAAAACATATATTTTTAAATATACAAAGATATTTATCAACATAAAAATATTATTAACGTAAACAGTGAAAGAAAGTAAATTTACGATTCTCAAATGGGAGAAGGAAAGCGGCGAGCGTCCCATCAAGTGAAAAGAAGGAAATAGCGTCGGAATATGATTCCCTGGAGATGGCAAAGGACAGCAAACTTAATTGCTTGCTTTGCTGAGAGGGAGCTACTCCTGGACAAGTCTTGCATATATGATGACGCAGACAAAGGAATTGTAATATTTCATGTAGGTGGGTATACGAATGCGTTGTTTTTGTAAAATACGGGGCTTATTGATTTTATAACAGTTCCAAAAATTTAAAACCAGTTATTGAATGTTTTAAAAATGCTTCATATTTTTTATTACTGAATGTTTTTGTTTTATTATTACTACAAAAAAATGCCGTATTTGCAAAAACACTGAGTTGTTTTGTGCTTTCCAATTCTTATCGTAGCGTTTGATTTTGACTGTTTTGATATTAATATTTTTTTTCGTTTCCTATACTGCTATTTTATTCGTTTTATTTTCTCTTTTCTATCAATTAAACTTTGATTTACTCTAATCTACTTTCAGCAGTTTTATTTTGGTGTCCTTTATTTAGTTTTTTTTTTAAATTTTTTTTTTACCCACGATATAGTTCCATGCATTTTTATTAAAATCATGATTGGGATCGATATATCCATAAAAATCTATAAGGCCGGCATCTCGCAGAGTGTGGAAAGGTACTCTTTTCTGGTTCACGTCAGCAAAATAGAAATGGAAATAGAAAATAGATGTTAGCGAAAAGAAAAGGCAACACGGTTGGCACCTCATGTTAGTGTGAAATTAATAAATATTTAATTTTGGATAACCACTCCAATGAGGCATGTTTCTTCGAATATCGAGGGTTTAATTTAGTTTAATCCGCCAGTGTTGCCAGTAAAAATATATATAAAATTAATAAAATTCTAATACAACTTTGTTAGACCACTCCATAGTAACATTACCACGATACTGACCCTATCTATTCCTAGTCATGTCGCCAGATTTGGATGGGAAGTACGTGCTACTCATCAGCTTTCAACTTTCTTTGAACCATGTTGATTTACCTGAAGTGAAAAAATTTAATACCGATATTCAACAAGCGACAAGGAAAAAATACCGTTGAACTACTATTAAGATTGAAAGAAAAAAACTACCCTAAGGAAATCTTGGAATTAGTCTATGAAAAAAAAGAGCAAAAAAAATGGTAACTAACCAGAGCACCATCAGCCAGTACTGAATGCTCGCTGTAAAAGACCACCAAGAAGTTAAAAAGACCAATTATGCAAACGCCTCTCATAAAAAATAAGCAAGGAGGAGAGCATTAGAATTTGCAAACTATCTTGAAAGTGTTTTCCAACCATATATAGTAGACATATATGGTTGGAAGACTCTTCCAGAAGTTGTTCGACAAAATTATGTAGTTATTCCTATTCCTAAATTATAGTATAGTAAAAAAACTGATGAAATTTGAAGTAAACATTTTTATTGAACAACTTCAAATAATAATCCAGAAAATTGTTAAATAAAGTGGAATATCTGACGAATGGAAAACAGCGTTACTGTTAATGTTCTCTACTCTATTTTAAGGGACAGATGCATTGTTTTTGTTGAATTGTTTCAAAAATTAATAAAAAAAATCATTATGAATCTCGGATGATTAAAGAACAGCGATACTGCTTATTTTCTCTAATTCGTTTTAAAGAACAATATTAGAAAAAGGTCGGCAAAATTACAAAACAGATTGATCGTGTACAGATGAAGTGTTTATAAAAAAAAACGGTTGTGGCAGTCCAGTGGAACTGCCGGTAGAAGTTATACTTCTATACACGCATTCGCCGTTACAAATTTATATAGGAGTCAATCTGCACAATCATTACATGTGTAATGCTATAGGTAAGAAAGAGCAGAAATAAAAACAGAATTAGGTATATAGATATATGGTGCATCGTTAGCTGTATATAAACAACATTTGACCTGTAATAGGGGTGTAGTAAATGAAGGATTAAATCAATATTTTGATGAAAATGTATATTTTTATTTTCATATATGTATGAAAGAAGTTGAATGCAAAAAAAAATTTTACACATACTCTGCAGTAAAATTCATTGTTTAGTTTGTTATTAATATAAAAATACAATACAATACACTGCAACATAATTCAATATAATAATACAATACAAATTAAAATGCAATATTCATAACTTACTTACATCATCATCATCAGTGGCATTACAGCTCGTTATGAGCCAATGCCTTCCTCAGAACAATCTTTTATTCACCCCTGTCTCTGGCAACTCTTCTCCATGCTTTATGCATGATGTAGATCGTTGCATCTTCATCTCGCCTATTTACATGTCCTACCCATCGAAGGCGTGCTAATTTAATATATTTTACAATGTCAGGTTCCTCAAAATTTCTATATAATTCAAAGTTGTAGCGCCTACGCCACAAACCCTGATCTTGGATTCCTCCGTATCCGACAAGTGGTCGGATATGCAGATAACATAGACATTATTGCCAGGTCCACAGAATCTCTGATCGAAGCATTTCGATCACTAAGGGCGTCTGCACTTAGAATGGGATTAAAAATAAACGCACAGAAAACCAAGTATATGTATTGTACTAGATCAGGCAACCAGATACCTAGACTATTAATTGATGATCTGGAACTGGAAGGTGTGGACACCTTCGTATACCTGGGCTCGCTGCTGACCAAAGACAACAATGTCAGCGAAGAAATTACAAGATGAATAGTGCTTGCCAATAAGTGCTATTATGGCTTGAGGAAACATATGGACCCAAAACTACCCAGAAAAATTAAAGTTACCATATATAAAACACTAATAAGGCCAGTGTTAACGGGTCTGAAACGTGGTCACTTTCACAGAACGACCAAGAATTGCTTAAACGTTTCTAAAGAAAAATTCTAATAACTTATTTACGCATATGTTTAATTTATCATGATAATAATATTAATAAAAAAATAATAATAATATTAATAAATATTAAATATATTTACAAAAGGAACATTTTTATTCTCGAGAGAGAAAGAGAGGAAAAATATTTCTTCTGTCTCTATCTTACATATATCTTACCTATGTAATGATTTTGCCGATTCACTCCCGTACAAATTTCCAACGTCGAACTCGCGTATAGAAGTATAACTTCTATATGTTTGTGGAAGATAAAAATAAAAAAAACCAACAACTCGGATTATGTTAGAAATTTTCATTTTATTTTAAAATTTCGCATTTTTGCGTATATTACACATATTTAATAAGATTAACATAGAGTTTTTAAATATTTCAAAAATAAAAAAGAAAATTCGTATTGGGATTCGAACTCACATATACCAGCGTATGAACAAAACACGCAAACAATTTGCCAATTAGACATGACAGTAATGTATTTCAAAATTGACAGTTCTTGGTCATACATTCTCGAGAGAGAAAGAGAAAGAAAATATATCTTTTGTCTCTCTCTTACCTATATCTTACATATGTATTGATTTTGCCGATTCACTCCCGTACAAATTTGCAACGTCGAACGCGCGTATAGAAGTATAACTTCAAAAACTAATTGGAATATAATAAACCGAAATTTATAATTCATATGTTTAACTAAGTCGTTTGACCGAATCCAAATACAAGATTTATTATATTTAGGACAGACACATACCAGTGGAAATCATTAAGAAGGTGGAAAAATATACAAAGAGAAAGTAATTGTAAAGCTAAAAGATGAAATGATAAAACCAATTGCATATGCACAGGTAAGGCAAGGTAACTTGCTGACTACATTTCTATTCAATTTAATCATGAAGAAAATTATAAAAAGAGTTAAAATTAGAACCGGATATAGAATGGGAACAAAGTAACTGAAAGTTATTTGCTAGGTGGATAATGCAATATTTATCGCAGTAAATGGGGATTACGTAAAAGCATACTACACCTATTTAACTTAACTATAAACATTTACATATAAGAAGCGAAAACTATCGTAATTTTAAAAGACAAGAAAAGGAACCTTCCTCTCACTCTTCCCTATCTGGTAGGATCTCTCTAAGTACAGGTATCATTGTACAACATCAGACAACACCATTGTCTGATGATGCACATTATTTCATTTGTAAATTTATAATAACCTTGAATAAATGAAAAGAAAATAAAAGAGTTTCGAAGGTGGGGTCTAAAAGTCAACATAGGGACAAAAAAAATCGACGAAAATATAGTATTTTTGAGCGTTTTAAAAAAAAATAGTAAAATTAACGCAATTTAGATGAACTGCAAAGTATCGGTTGTATATAACATAGGTCTTCGTAGGCTTAGTTAAACAGTTTTGGTAACATGGTATACCCTATCTGACTCACTGGTTTATTTTAATAAATTGAATATGACGTACATTTTTGTGTATATAATGTATATTTTTTAGAGCAAAATATACAATTATGAAAAATATATACAATTACAATGTGATATTTTAATATGTAATTATGTAATATTCTTAACTCAAACTAACCATAGAACCCATTAAAAAAGCTGTTGTGCAGAGGCTAATTTAGTTTTCATATTAATAAGTTGTGTTGGATGTATAACCTTACAATTAAGAAGTAAATTAACATGAGCAGTACAAATATAAATAAAAAAAACATGAAAATAAGGCAAGTTCGTCAATTTTTAAGTGCTTAGTGTTTATTTTTTGTTTTTAATTATAGACTTATATGTTTTTGTTTTAATATCATTCAAAAAAATGGTCCAACATTTTTCTATTATTTAGTTTGAAGTATCTCTTAAATATGTTCTTTATAAATTTACAATATAATATATTAATTTGATGTTTTATATATTTAAGGGAGCATATTATATATCTTTATTTAAAGGTATTCCAATTTTTTTTGTACTTTTTTTTGTTGTGTTTGTTCTAATAAAGAACTGTGATCAGAGAAGAAATATGAAGAAGCAATGTTTTACTAACGATATTTGGGACAGAGTTATAGAACCAACTATAGATCAAAAGGAAAAATAGTTACCCAAAGAGCTAAATATGCCAATATAATTAACAATAGCTTGTATAATAACATGGCAAGGACTTGTTTAAAAAACTCCAAATGTAAGGTTACCAAAAAACTAATAAATAGTTTCAATTAGTTGAAAAACTGAGACAGAGACAGATTTTAACAGACTGGACATAACACACCGGAAAAAAATCATAAATCAGATGATTCTAGAGACAACATAAATATTAAGACAATAATAACTACTAAGGTCCAGATAATTGAAAAATGCTAAGACGAATTTGGTGCGTTTATAGCAAAGTAACGATGAAATTAAGTAAAGGGTTATATGAGAGTTTGATATGAAACTCCAAGAGAGCGTTAAGTCATAGGCCTATATATGTACTATAAACATAATTTACATGTATATCTACATAACATTACTTCGTTAAATATTTTCTTGATAACTTTAGACAGTAAAACTCTCGTTTTAAACAGTAACTACACATCAGATAATTTTCTCCTTTTGCCTTTTTTCTCGAAATAGCACATTTTACTCAATCACGATAAAGCCCAAAAAGAAAAGTTACTCTACTTTTTTAAATCCTGGTATAATACTACAAATACTTATAAAATGGACAAAAAGATTCAGGTGTTATCTCGAAAATAAAAAAATACCAAGATTAAAGAGGGATGTTAGGCGTCCAGGGGTTGTAAATATAATTTCAGATCAGGACCTTGAAGAGTAATAAAATTCTGTCGTTCGTTATGAGACAAGACCGTCGATAAGAAATGAGAAAACATAAAAAGCAATGTGAAATTTTGCTCTGGTTGTAAACAAAGCTAATACACGATCATATATTCAATTCGGAAAGTGAAATATGGGACTCGGAACCTTGCAATATATGAATGAAGGAGAAAGTGTTATCCTTTATGAGGATTACTAAAACATATTGCAGTAATAAAACATCAGAGGCATACATATGGGTTTGTATACATAAATTAGAATACTAAAAATGTAATAAACACAATGATAGAACACTGAACCTCAGAGGGCGAGTTAAACGGAATCTAGAATGTATAGATAGATTATCATATTTGTAAAATTGTATAAAACTAATAATGATAAACTATACACAACTTTAATTTATATATATATATATATATATATATATATATATATATATATATATATACTAGTAAATTTGACAGTCGCATGCGAATCGAATCCAATCTAATTGTCATCTACAGTAAATCATTAAATTTTTAAAATACATAATAAACTTTTTGCCAAATTTTAATCCAGATAAATATAAAGTATGATCTAGTGCACTTCTGACCTGATATCATCGTTTTTTTACTATACCCCATATATATAATTATTATATTATTATATATTATATATTATATTATATATTATATATTGTGACGATTGGGGTTTATAGAAAATAATTTATAAGTTATATACTACATAATATTAGATATAAAAAAGTATTTGATTATTTTAAATAAGTTATATACTAGAGAATTTAATAAAAATATATTTATGTGAGGGCATTTTTAATAAATTAGCATATAATAATTGTAAAAAGTTGTATATTAGTAATTTTAATGTTGTAGATAGATTTAAGTGAGCCATGTGCTTAGGCAACCAACTATACAGTGGATTGACAGATAGAAATTAATCATAATACGAATATAAGTGGGGTTATAATAATAATGTTGGTTTGAGGTGTTTAATTTATATATATTTGATGATTTAAATGTTTATTCTGATCTGAAAAGCCTAAATGTCAACAAAATTATCAATGGAACATTAACGAATTCTTCAGAGTGCAGAGTGTGACCATTGTTTACAGTCGAACATTCTCGAAATAATGATTATGGCGGTGGATCGAACAGATATTTTTTTCGAGAACATCTATATAGAAGTGATAGAACAAATTGGAACATGATTTCTTACCAGATGGTTCTGGAAGATTGAAAAGATATAAATACCCGTGATTTGGATTCAAGATGGCAGTTTTTAGTTAGAAGTCAAGCAGTTTATTATGAAAGTTAGTAGAAGATAGACACAATTAATTAGTGAAGTCAATTGTTCACAGTTTTAGTAAATCAGTCAAGCAGTTTTATAAGAAATATGAAAGTTAGTTGGAGATAGTCCAATTGTTTAATATAGTGAGTTAAATGAAGATTAAAAATTATGCATATAATTTAATGCACATTTATAATTATACACAAATAATTATTGAAGATTAAAAAAAGTATATTGGAAGAAATTAAATTATATTATGGTTGGAGATTAGTATAAATCAACTTATAATAAGTGGATATTGGTATATTGAAAAGAAGAATAAATATAAATGCTGTTTGCTGGTTTGGTTGGTGGTGTATAAATGCTGGTGAAGAAAACTATATCTTAAATTGGTAGAAGCAGATAATTGGAAAAAGTAATTTCACAAAAAACAAGGATAACTGAAGTACGAAGACATTCAGTGGTGATTAGAATCTATATAGTAGAAAACAGTTCATTTAGGCATTCAGTGAAAGAAAGGTACAAAATTTTGTTAATATAATTTAGTTAGTGTCATAACAATTTCAATTTTGAAGATAGTTTTGTTTAAATTGTAGATTGTCTATAGAATTTAATTAGTTTTATAAGAATATCAATTTAAAGATAGTTTATTTTAAATTTACATTGGCTAAGTTAGATATATATGTGTGTTTCATAATAGTTATAATAAAGATAATTTAAAAAAGTACTTACAAGCTAATTCTTTGAGAACCGCGATAAAAACCCTATATTATTAAAAATACTCATTGCTCATCATTCAAACAAAAAACACATCATAACAATATATATTATATATTATATATTATATATTGTATATTATATATTATATATTATATATTATATATTATATATTATATATTATATATTATATATTATATATTATATATTATATATTATATATTATTATATTATTATATAATTATATATATATATATATATATATATATATATATATATATACTTTCAGATCAATAAAGTAAATTTACCTTATATTTACCTTATGCTTTATATATAAAGCAATTATGTCTATTATCATCCGTAGTGTCATGTGATATGTCGTATGTCGCATGTCGCTATACGTTTAATAATAACGAAGACGATGTGTAGTGCCCTTTTAGTAGTCTCATTCTTTGTTTTTCTATCTAAATATATTCGTTATATCCTCCCCTTTTATTTGCTATGTAGCATGTCAGGATTCAATCAGTTGTTTATTTTGTACTCAGCCTGAGGTCTTCTGTAAGTCAATAAATCAAAATTTGTCCTATGATAAATCTATTTTTATCCATAGTGCCCCATGATATCTTCTATGTCGCTATATATTCATTCATAATGAAGATACTGTGTAATGCCCTTTTAGTAGTTACCTTGTTTGTTTTTTTTTGCCATGATGGGATTCGATTAATTGTTTATTTTTTATACAGTCAGAGGCCTTCTTTAAATCAATATATAAAAATTATATATATATATATATATATATATATATATATATAATATATATATATAATATATATATATATATATATATATATATATATATATATATATATATATATATATATATATATATATATATATATATATAAAAGGGACACTTAGGCGTTCTCAAAACCTCATACTTAGTGGGTCTTATTTTATCAATAGGTAACAAAGATACTGGGTGTTTTATCTATTTTGCCAACTTCCTATTTGGTTCGTAACTTCTTAACCGCACTGTATATTTTCTTTATATTGGCACGCGTATATTTTTTAAGGTTTCCAATGGTATAATTTATTTTAAATTATAAGGAATTAGGTCTTATAAAATATTGGAAATTAAATGAAAACCTAAATTTAGTGATATACTTTGAATTTTTGGAAAATGTTTTTCTGGTAAAAAAGTTAAATGCGACTTAATTTAAATAATACCATTATTTAATTAAAATTGCTAACATTTTAAAATTTCAATATTTTTTATGTGCGATAAATAATTCATAATAACAAACAGGTCTTCATTTTTAACTACTAAATAAATAATTAAGAGTTCACAAAAATATATATTATTTATTTAGTCAAAGAAATATTTTAAACATTAAAAAAAAAGAGGAATAGTAGGCAGTACTGTAGACTAGCGCGAAGATTCATTCTATGTTATCTATATTTTTTAAATTTAAATAATAATTTTAAAATTTAACAAAGTAATTTTATTATTTATTGATTTTTATCATATTATTTTGATATGTAATATATTTTATTAACTAGGGTAAAATAAACTTAACATTCGTAAAAAAATTGTTATACACTTTGATACTGACAGGTGTCACAACAAAAAAAAATGGTCCGTTTTCGAACCTTTGGCAGAACTGAGATATAATAATTGAAATACACAATTTTATTTTTTGTAAAAAGTTTCAAAACATTTAGAGTTTAAATGGGCCTGAAATTTTTGACAAACAAAAACAATATGGTTAGAACACTGACTGCATCTTCTTCTTGCATTTCCTGCATGCTTTATTACTAAATGACCTGTCCTATCTTTTCGGATTTCATTTGGTAAGAATATTTTTCGACGATCTGCCTATGTTTATTGTCAACGGTACAGTTGACTTTTCATCTTTTTCATTCGTATTCTGTTCTGGTTCTTCTTGGTCATCTTCTGATTTCATTAGACAAACAACAATATATGACCGAAAATCGATTTGGGATATGGAGCTTTTGTTTGCCAATCTGAAAAGTTTCCAGGTTTTTACAATAGAACTATTAATTATGTTTTTAAAAAGTGGCCACCACCATTTCTTTCCTCGTACAGCAATCCTGTAATTCGCAATGCCGTTGTCATGTAAGTCAACGCCGCCCATACATCTATTGCATTCTTGGATAACATTCGGCATGGAGATATTTACTTCTTGCGCTGCTTGCGATTGTACTTCTTTGCAAAGCCTATGGGATGGACCAGACAATTATTGGAGATTATTGTTACGACTGAGTTATCATTCCATCTAACTACAGATAGTTCAGCTTTCTTATCAAACACGAAGTCGAACGACTCTATCTTTTTAGAAATAATTTTTGATGTTTTCAGTGGACACTTTTCAATCCTGTTTTCTCGCACTATGCCAGTTGCATATATTCCCTTTTCTTTCAATATTGTGAACAGCCTATGAGACG
The DNA here is from genome assembly GCF_040954645.1 of Diabrotica undecimpunctata. Lineage (NCBI taxonomy): Eukaryota > Metazoa > Arthropoda > Insecta > Coleoptera > Chrysomelidae > Diabrotica > Diabrotica undecimpunctata. The sequence continues at coordinate 51,919,492 of NC_092808.1, forward strand.
AAAAGAAGTTGTCAAAAAATACCCTGTGGTTAGAGGGAGTCTCTACAACTGCATGTTATATTAGTAATTTTAATACTACATCAGCACCTAAGTCTAAATCTGATTTTGTTGTGCTAGCACCATCGTAGGGGATAACCTGGAATAGGTATCCATCAGATGAACTGAGGCACCATAACTTATACCCAAAATGTACAGGTTTCCCCTTTAGAAACATTTTTGCAGAGTGACTTCCAAAATACGGTACCATTTCTTCGTCTATAGATAAATTATAAGAGAAAATACCAAATTTCAGTAATTTTCAATTCATTATGTCCAAAAAGGGGCAAAGTTTTGCAAATTTATCATTTTTTTAAATTTTTTTTTATCATTTTACGTAAATATACTTTTTGATACGCCGAAATTGATTTCTACTCATACAGTTCCTAATGAACGTTACGTTTTTATTCTGGTTGTTGCTTCAGTATATATCCATTTGTGGCAAGGTGTCATATCCTGTACGAATGAATATTCCCAAAAACCTTCTCAGTGATGCATTTGTCAAACGAAAATCGTAACAGTTATTATTGTGAGCATATTTTATGGTAAAATTGAGAATAAGGTTGTAAACTGCATCACCGAAGAAGTGCTGGAAACATTCGTCTTCTTCTTCTTCTTTTTATATAGACATGACTCTGTCTGTTTTTCAATGTGCCTCCAGTAAGTTGTCGTTCCATCGTTTTCGTGGTCTTCCTACTGATCATCTTCCTATTGGAGAACCGTCTCTTGCCGTCTTTACTACTCTATTTGTTGTCATTCGGCTTATATGATCGTTCCATTCTACTCTTTTATTTGTTACCCAGTACTTGATGTTCTCCATCTTGCATTTATGTCGTATAACCGAACTTCTAGCTATGTCCCTTAGTGTCTTACCATCAGTTTTTCTAAGTATTTTCATCTCTGCTGTTTCTAAAATCCTTTTCGTCCGTTATGTGGCAGGTCTTGTTTCTTCCGCGTATGTCATTATTGGTCTGATGACTGTTTTGTAAATTCTGCCTTTCGTTTCTTTCCCGATATTTTTGTTTTTTCATATTGTTTCATTCAGGCAGCCTGCAGCTCTGTTTGCTCTATTCACTTGATCTTTTACTTCAGTTTACAGCTTTCCATGGCTAGATAATGTGATGACTACGTATTTACACTCCATCACTTGTTGTATTATCTGGCCTTCCAGCTCCAATTTACGTCTTAGTAAATTTTTTGTTGTAACCATGCATTTTGTCTTTTTTTGGGGAAAATAAGCATTTTGTTTTTAAGATTGGTAGGGTGTTAATTGCCAATCACCCTCCACATTTTATCCGGGCTTGGTACCGCTGTAGTAACCACAGAGCTACTTAATCCACCCCGCAATCACCCCAGGTAGTGTTGGAAACATTAGTAAGGGGTTTTTCCGGCGAAACGGTTCTCAATATATATCCCTTTTTCAATTTCATGTAATTGTGGTGCTGATGAAAATGTCGGATCAGTTTTTATAGACCATTTTGGAGTTGTCATACTACATACTTTACGTTTTTTAATTGATTTGCTAGTTGTTGGTTCGACGTTGGATGACTCCCTAGTAGGAATCTCTACAAAGCCGTCAACTTCGTGTTTACTTGTGAAGGGTTCCCGAAAAACGGTATTTTTAGCAGAAATCTCAAATGTACTGGCAATCTCTCAAATCTCATTGTCACCTACAACATCACGTAATAAATGATATTAAACTAAAAAATAGTAAATAGTTACATCATAATCAATCATTTCTTCATCTATCAGTTCGTCACAGTCTGGAGATATTATAGTTATTCCTGCGCTCCCATCATCATTATCACTGAGATTCTCCAATTCGACTTCCAATTCCAACAAAGTTAGAGCCCTTTTAGGGTTATTTTTCCAAACTGACATATTGTCTACAACACTACACAACCTCACAACCCTAGATTATAACAATACTGAATACCAGAATACCCGTCTTTCCAACACATAAAATATAATAACTGCGTGTGAATCACTTTGAAATTCCTGACCAGACAAGATTCTAAGTCGACTTCCGCGAATGGTTATGGATATCGAACCAATATTTTCAAACACGAAATTTAATGACTCAAAAAAATCTTTTTATGTATTTTTATAATAATTAAATTTAGTTACACTTATATCTTCTAGTTGCTCAAAAAATTAACGGATTTCAAAAAAATTAAGGTGTTACCAATAAAAAATTCTACAAAAAAATGGTCCGTGTTCACACCATTGGCGCTACATGGGTTAAATAAATTTAATAAATTATTATGTTTACTCCTAACGCCACCTGTTAAAGTATTAACAAAGAATATGTTGTTTACTTTTGATATGCTTATCAAATTCAGATCAAATATTAAATTAATTATAAAATATAAATAAATATTAATTGATAGTAAATTTAATTATTATATAAACTACATAATATGTTTAAAAATAATAATTGTATTTATATAAAATTATTTTAAAACAACGGAACGTTGTTTTTTTTACTTCTTATTTAATGTCTATATTTTAGTAGTTATTCTTCAGGCAGTTTTTAATTTAAACCTGCTTAGAATAAATATAAGATGACTAGAAACGAATTGATCGACAGTAGTGAATCGTTATAAGGAACAGCTATTTTGTGACGCTACCCGTGACTACGCCATCTTGTAGCGCTAGTTCCGTTACCAATGACGACGCCATCTTGTGTCGCTAGTTTCGTGACGCATGCCTCAACATTTTACTTTATACAAAAAAGTAATACAGCGCCAGTATAAAAGATTTGCTTAAAAACACAGCAAAAACACACTTTCAGAAGTTTTCCGTGTTTTTTTTTAATGTTTAAGATACTTCGTTTAAATCACTTCATTTAAAAACCAACTTGTATAGAATACTAAACTTAATGATAGTAATTATATACTTCAAAATCTGAATTACAACTACTGTTCTATAAACTATCAACTCTATATTTATATCATAACTTCATATTTAAATCTAAGGTTTATATCTGTCATAACAGTATTTTAAAAATGGGGAGAATTTACTATTGTACAATTCAGCACATTGGACCAGTTAAATCGATACCTTAAACCGAATTTAAAATAGTCATATATTCGTGGAATAGAGTATACTTTATTTTTCGATTTCTATTAGCTCATTGGGGACGAGATTGGTCATCATTTTTGTTTTTCCATAGTTTATTTTTAAACCGACTTTCTGGGTTAATTGCTGTAGTTGTTGTAGCATAACTCTGGCTTCTCCTAAGTTATCTGTTATGAGAACACTATCATCGGCATATCTGAGATAATTAAATATCTTCTTCTTTCATTTACTTGGAATGTTTTCACTATGCAGACATAGATTAAAAAGTGTTTGGATTCGGGACATCAAAAGTGGACCTCCTAGTTTAATTGTCTCAATGACGATATTCAATCATCTCAGATATGCCGATGATATTGTTCTCATAACAGATAACTTAGGAGAAGCCAGAGTTATGCTACAACAACTACAGCAATTAACCCAGAAAGTCGGTTTAAAAATAAACTATGGAAAAACAAAAATGATGACCAATCTCGTCCCCAATGAGCTAATAGAAATCGAAAAGTCGCCCATAGAACTTGTGGAAAAATATGTGTATTTGGGTCACGAAATAAGGTTAACGCGAGATAACCAAACATGCGAGCTACTCAGAAGACTAAGTCTGGGTTGGGCTGCATTCGGAAAAATGAGAGACGTATTTAAAACAAATATACCGATCCATTTAAAAGGAAAAGCTTTTAACCAGTGCGTTCTACCAGTCCTGACATACGGAGCAGAAACCTTAACTCTCACAAAAATATCAGCCGAAAAATTGAGAAGGACACAACGAAAGATGGAGAGATCAATGCTTGGAATAAGCTTAAATAGAATAAGAAACGAGGAAGTTCGTAGACGAACCGGAGTGGAAGACATTATCGAACATATTACAAGGCAAAAATGAAGATGGGCAGGACATGTTGCAAGAATGAAAGACGACAGTTGGACAAAAAAATTGCTTGAGTGGAGACCACGGGCTGACAAGCGAAGCCGAGGAAGACCCCCAACGCGATGGACCGACGACCTCAAAAGAATCGTGACCAATTGGATAGCAGAGGCGCAGAACAGAAGCAGATGGAAAAGTCTAGAGGAGGCCTATGTTCAACAATGGACAAGTCAGGGCCGATTGATGATGATAATGATGATTAAAAACACCAAAAAACTTACTTATTCTCTAATTTTCTTTCTTTTCGCGCATTTTACATATTGTCTCACAGATTTCAAATTTGCAACCGTCGGGAAGATCTATAGTCTTTGGTTGTCGGCGAGATTTATATTGTGCGACATTTAGTTCACTTTGTCCTATTTTTTTTTTGCTTTTTGCAAAACCGACTTTAGTTTTGTTTCACTAATACAGAGTGCATCACACACACGTTTATGTACGGACTGAACTGGTCGCAAACGGCCCCCGTTGGTTTTCTCAGCAGTAAAATAAGAAAGTACATTAAATATAAAGTTGTCTACATCTAAAACACGTCTCGGCATTTTTGGCTTCAATAAACAAATACACTACACTAAACTCTTTATTAACGGACACCTCTCTTCACCGGACACCTCTATACGGACGGTTTTTAAAACTAAAATCAGTCGGCGATATATGAAACTGTATATAAATTTTCGTTACATTTTATTATCTGTAACGACTCGGTACTTTAACTATCAATAGCCGGTATGTGATACCCGTTACTTTCGGAACTTTTAAGAGTACATCCACTCAAAGCAAACAAAAATATTTAAAACTAACACAGTGAAATATTAGATTCTTTTTCTGGTTTTTTAACCATCGTTCTGCCAATTTCTTTTAATTTATATTAAAAATAGTATATTTCTTATATAAATAATAATATCAAAGAAACCCGGCACGTCTCTTTGGTGTTAACATTTCACCGAAAACCAACCCAAATGGTCTGATGAACACATTTGGCTTCATACACGTCATTGTATTTATTTGTAGGAGCGTTTGCGTAAAAATTTTTGTTATTTTCGGATTAAATTTCACAATAAATTTTGTGTCTATCTGAAAATCTATTAACTGAAATAATTTTAGTTTATTATGTCATACTAACAGTAGATCCTTTTTATTGGAATAATAATTAGACCAATTTACTTTTATACTTCTACTTGCACAGTAAAATATTCGTTGTCGCAATAATCCAAAACAGTCGTATATTCGTGGAATAACCTGTATTTCCATTCTACCGACGTGACTGTTCCATTTTTTTTTTAATTTTAGTGTCCACTTGCTTATACTCTCTATATTACATTTTGCTCGTCATTTCTTATTTGGTCCCTCGGTGTGTTTCCTGTAATTTTTCTGAGTATTCTCATATCTGAGGTTTTCAGCATCCTCTGTATTTTGACTGCGTTGGTTCTTGTTTCTAATGTGTATGTCATTATTGGTCTTATACTGGCCTTATAGATTTTTCATTTCATCTCACAGTTAATATATAAGTTACGTCTTATAGTGGTATTAAGGTATCCTGCTAATTAATTTACTCTTTTACTTTTTTTCTAACATCTCCATAGCTGGACGTGTAATCCCTAGGTACTTTATTTCCATCACTTGTGCTCAATCGAAACCCCATCTTCTTCTCGTTTATATATTATGGGTTCTTTACTAACTACTATTGTTCTAGTGTTCTGAGTTGAACCCATCATGTTAAATTATTTTGCTCTTGTATTAAATCTGTGAGAAGTGTATTAAGTCTTTGAAGGATATCTTGATCGATTTAAACTATCAATATTGGATTGTCTAGCCAGATAGTATTAACTTTATTTTCCAGATTTTGTATCTTCTTCCTTTATTAACGCTCTTTATGACTGTCTCCATCTTTAGATTAAATAGCTTGGGGCTTAGTAAATTCTTCTGTCCTATTCCATTGCCTGTATCTATAATAAACTATCTTTGTCTATATAAATGGTTAATAAACTATTAAAAGGCGTAAAAATACTAAGAGGAGTTAAAAAGAACTTGGTATATGTAAATAGTGAGGGCACATTCCAGAAAGCTATATTTGATCAAACAGGATGCATGCAAAGATAAATTAAAAAATTATTAAAATCACTAAGAAATCTACAAACAACAATGACAAAGTCTTAATCGTTTGTAGTACAATATTTTATAGTTAAAGAGCCTCTACAAAAATATATTAGTTCCCACCTCCACATATCGTTTTGTTCTGCAATAATTGGAATTTTCATTACCTTCTACGGGCCAATAAGAACGAAATTTAATCTTGTATAAGGTATTGATGAGCAGTCACATTGTGTGGGAAAGATCTGTTGTTCAAGGTTATTATGATTTTTCCAAACCTGTAAAATTGTATTTAATTGTTCCAGTGTTTTTTTGTTTGATTACCTTTACTTCTTTTCTTTATATAATAAGTAAATGGGTTTACTTTTTGAATGCTTCCATTTTCTTCTACAAAATTCTCACCATAAATGGCTTATGGTTATACGATCCTGAAAATGGACTGGTAAGTAAATTAAAATTTTTCATTTGAAACTATTAGTGGCGAATTATTCCTCTTTTTTTTTCGAATAAAGCAGATTTTAATTCTCCTGGACACTGTCAAATAACTGTCAAAGTTAAACTTGATAATTAAAAGTTCTCCTATTAGTTTTTAATAATTTTGTGTATATTAAACAGTATTTAATAGTTATATTACAATTAATTAGTATTCAAGATTCCCATTGAGATGGCCAACGAGTAAACATTACCTTGTGATGTGATAATTCGAATTATTTTGTGTGTTATGGAAACAGCAATTATTATTGGACTATAATATTATTATATTCAACTGAAGAAAAACTGCAGATACAGGTAACTGTTATATTCCTATTATTTTATCCACAGTGTCCTAATAGGACGACTGTTGCAATACTAAAAATTAAGTGAAGTGTTTTTGGTATCCAGGAACACTCACAAAAATGAACTCAAATCAAAACCTCACCACTCCACAAGTCCTCCCCACAAAATCATATGTCGCTGCTACTTTATCCAAACCTCCACCTCCTACTTTCCCACGTAAGGAGCAAGCCATTTTAATGCACGCTATTCCAAATACTGTTTTATTTGACTATGTTAAAGCTATAGGGGACATTGTTATCCCAAAAAACATTACCTTTGCATCACGTATTCCGAATAACCGCATTTGTATTTATCTTTCCTCGCCTACAGTTGTCGATAACCTTCTAAAAACACATCAAAATATCTCTATCAACTCTACAGTAGTTCCCATCAGAAGACTTATCACCCCAGCTAAACGCCTTCTTATATCTAACGTATCTCCTTCAATTCCACATTCCATAATTGAGAAAGCCCTTAAAGATATTGGATTACAGCTGGTCTCTCCTGTGTCATTTGTGAAATGTGGTGCACTCGGAGAAGGTTATGCACACATAATGAGCTTCCGAAGAGTAACGTATATTATCCCCGATAAAGAGAACTTTTCAGTAGATAGAAACTTCGTTATTACATACGAAAATACACCTTATAGAATATTTATTTCTACGGATAAATTGCATTGTTTTTTATGTAAAGAGGTCGGACATACCGCTGACTCATGTACCAATAATCCAACTACTTTTTCTCAAACTGAACTACCCCATCTAGAGCCCTCTACATCTGAAATTACTGATATAATTTCTGACGTAAACACTCCTTTTCAATCAGACCTAACTACTTTAAATTGCACAGAAACCCACACTGAAACAGATACTGAAACTATACACCCATCAACTCCACCCACACAAGGACAAAAAAGACCTATATCAACAGACAGCAATTCTGATATTCCTTCTCTATCATCTTCAGCAAGTACACCCGAACCAGCGTCTAATCAAATGCTTCCTCCGTTATCCACAAAAACAAACACTATCTCCAAACCTCACAAGAAAAAAACAAAAACTACAAAATCAGAGGAACATAATCTAACAGCTAGTTCACTACAATCCGTAGCGGCCATTTATAAAAATAATCCATCTGGTCTAACTTTGACCGAGACTCAGTTTATTGCTTTCCTAGAAAATACACATGGTAATCCTAGTCCACTTAATGAAGCTTTTGTTTTTACGTCAAATATTGAAGGACTATTACAAGACATAACAGTTCTCCATTCAGAAACTAAGGAAAGATCCCTTAAAAATCGACTTACGAGACTTCAAAAGAAAACTAAAAGACAGCTAAACCCAGATGACTCTGATAATATCAGCGTCTCATCTGAACTCCTAACCGATGATGAAACCAAAACCCTTCTCTCCCAACAGCCAGAACAACCATCTCAGTTGCCCCTTACCCCTTCAACTCAAGATTCACCTTCAATTTAATCCAATGGAACTGCGATGGGTTCTTTCCCCGTATTAAAAGAATCCAACAACCAGTGACAGAAAAACAACCCGATATCATATGTCTACAAGAAACGAACTCAAAAATATCTAAGCTTCCCACACTAAAAAAGTTCGAAGGATATCATTATATCAGAACTAATTGTGACAGAGCCAGTGGTGGGACATCTATTTTTATTTCAAGTGAAATATATTCATCCCATCTTCTCATCACCACCGAACTCGAGGCTATCGCCGTAACTACTTGGTGTCCTAATAAACTTACGATATGTAGTGTTTACATTCCTCCTAACTACCCCCTTAAAGAAATTGAAATTCTAAATCTTATATATCAGCTCCCCGTTCCATATATTCTAGTAGGTGACTTCAATGCTCATAACTTTATGTGGGGGTCAAACCACACTAATGGCAAAGGTAAAACTATAGAAAACGTTATCAATTGCACAGGCTCCTGTCTACTAAATACAGGCTCTAATACGCATCTGAACTTTTCCTCTGGCACATTTTCGGCGATAGATCTTAGTTTTAGCGACCCAAAAACATATACTTCACTAACTTGGAAAACTTCCGATGATCTATATGACAGCAACCACTTTCCAATATTTGTATCATCTGATATCTCCAACCATGAACAAACTATAACCAGAAACTTCTGGCGGCTAAAAAATGCCGACTGGATAGACTATACTTCACAAACAGATAACACCTTACCTTCTCTATCCCTATCCGACAATATTAACAATAATCTATTATTAATCACAGATTCCATACTTAAAGCTGCAAATTTGCACATAGGCAAAAATAGTATTTCCCATAAAAGAAAGGCAGTACCTTGGTGGAATACATCTTGCCAAACTGCAACAGAACAACAAAAATTAGCTCTTAAAAATTACCGTAAAAACAAAAATCTGGAGAATCTTATTGAACTAAAGAAAACCAGAGCCAAAGCCCGATTTATTATAAAACAAAGTAAAAAATCATCTTGGAGAGATTATGTATCCTCTATTAATTCAAGCACCAATCCGGCGGATCTCTGGAAAAAGATTAGGCAAATCCAAGGAAACAACACCAACCTCAAAATCTCTAGTATTGCTGTAAATAACACTACAATCACTGACAATCAAGAAATCGGTGAAACCCTAGCAACGCACTTCGACACTAAATTCAAAAGTAAAATAGATACCTCCTTACGAAAACCATTACCTAACGCCCCACCCTGTTCCTTACCCGAAACAATAATGGACATCACACATCTTAATTCTCCCTTTCTGTTTGAAGAACTAGTATCAGTTATTCAAACTTGCAAAAACAATGCCGCTGGTCCTGACGACATTCCTTACATATTAATCAAAAAGCTCTCAAACTGTAGCCTACTCAAAATACTTGAGATCTATAATTTAATCTGGTCATCTAACCAATTTCCCAATCAATGGCAAACCTCTATCGTAATACCTATTAAAAAGCCTAACCTAGAATGTTCCTTGGCCAACTCTTTTAGACCTATATCACTAACTTGTACGATGTGCAAAATATTCGAAAAAATGATTAATAAAAGACACACAATTACCCACATACAAAGACTAACCTCTTTTATTAATAAAAGACTCCTATGGTTCATTGAAAAACATAAGATATTTGCTGGTGAACAGTCAGGATTTCGTCAGAACCGTTCAACCCAAGACAACCTTGTAATCCTCCAAACTCATATATCAGAGGCCTTAAACAAAAGACAAGAAGTCGTAGCTGCCATATTTGATATTGAAGGTGCTTTTGACACTATAAGTAGGCAATATATATTAAACAAACTTATCCTTCTTAATATTAATGGTAATATATTTAACTTCATACGAAATTTTCTATCTTCTAGATCGTTCAGAGTCTCTGTCAACGGTATTTTATCTTCTACTCATACTCAAACTGATGGCGTACCTCAGGGATCGGTACTAAGTCCTACACTTTTTAATCTAGCAATAAGTGATTTATGCTCTCACCTCATTTCCCCTATTAAACATATCATGTATGCTGATGATCTAGTAATTTACTGTCATGGACAAAACTCTTCTACCACCTCGAAGCTTATTCAAACTGCTGTTGACACACTTTTAAAAAAAAACTAGTGACATGGGGTTATCTTTATCCTATGTAAAATCTAAAATTATAAACTTTAGTAGACGTCCCCCTTCTCCATCTCCACTTATTTTTATCAACAATGTCCCTCTTCCTGTTGTTAAACAATGCAAAATTCTCGGATTAACGTTTGACTCACGACTAACTTGGAAGCAACATATATTTGCAATAAAAGGAGAAACGAGCATAAGACTAAACATAATAAAAACTCTATCACATCATTATTGGGGATCTGACGAAAACTCACTTCTTAAAATATACAGATCACTAATACGCTCCAAGCTAGATTATGGTTGTCACATATATATATCCGCCTCCAAAACATATATTAACCTTCTAAACTCAATTCACAACACAGCCCTTCGTCTTTGTATTGGTGCTTTTCGATCTAGTCCTGTAGATAATCTTTATTGCGAAGCTAACGAACCTCCTCTTTGTATAAGACGAAAACAACTGCTACTCTCTTATGCAGCATCGGTATCAGCTAACCCCTCTAATCCAGTGCATCCCTTATTTGTAATGTCCACGTATAATTTACACAATACCAATTTCCTACCACCAATAAAGCCTATTCCACTAATTTTAGCACAGACACTTAATGATATCTCTCTTACACATACCCTTCCTCTTTATCTCCCTCCATCTCCTCCTTGGATCATGTCCACGCCCAAATTTAACACCTCGCTCACCAACTTCGATAAAAATAAACATCCGAAAGAGATCATTATAAATGCACTTAAAGACATTATAGATACAAATAAATACGACCTAATATTATACACGGATGCCTCAAAAAATAACACAGGAGTAGGCTGCTCTGTTACAACCTCTCATTCACTAATTAAGTCATCACTTATACCAGCCATCAGCAGCGTTCATACTGGCGAATTATTTAGTATATTGCAAGCTTTTAACCATATATCTCCACCTAATAAGCAGGTTGCCATATGCACAGACTCTTTAGCATCAATCTATTCTATCAAAAATATATTTACTGATCATCCAATCGTCCAAAAGATCCTAGACTCTTACCAAATTATCTTGTCCCAAAACATAACAGTTACCATAATCTGGCTGCCATCTCATATTGGTATAGAAGGCAATGAAACTGCAGATCACTATGCTAAACTTGCTACAGCATCTCCTGAAATCACCGATAAAATTCAAATTTGTAAGGACCTAAAATCATATATTAAAAGAAGAACCAGACTCCTTTGGCAGCAGCATTGGAACTCTAACCGTTCGATCTTACACGAAATACAACCGTCAATAACCAGTCAGCCTACATTTGACTATTCAGCCCTCTCAAGACGAGATCTCATTGTGATAAGACGACTTCGGATAGGACATTCAAAACTCACACACGGCTACCTAATGTCCTCTAGCATCCGTCCCTCCTGTCAAATCTGCCAATCATATTTGACAATCAAACATATTCTCACTGAATGCCATCAACATTCGGCCAGAAGATTACAATACAAACTCAAAAGTGAAGTACGAGATATCCTAAACAACCCTGACCAAATAAAAGCTGTGCTACAATTCCTTAGAGATGAACACTTATATCAAAAAATATAATTAGATTTTAATTTAGACATTGTATAACATATTATTATCATTCCGTATTATTGTAACATATTCTTAATGTAACACTTAATGTTTGTGTAATGAAAATTCATGTTATAGTACCTGTGTAAGTGGCCATAGTAGCCGAGCACGTTAAAGTTGAAATAAAAAAAAAAAAAAATTCTCCTGAGACTTCCGAGAAAATACTTCCGAGAGAAAAACTATGTTTTTTATCTTTAAGTCATTAAATTATCTGTACCGTTGAAAAGATTAATTGGACGAGAAAAAAGATGCATAAGAAAACAATTTCAATGGTAATATTATTCTTGAACAAGCTGAATCAGCTGTATAACAATCAATCAATGTAACAAAAATCGTAATAGTTACTTATAAAACACTATGTATGATAATTTATATAATTTATGGAAAATAAATTCAATATTTACACCTACAAGCGATAAAAAATAGTTTGGATATTTATATCTCTATCCATACGAGACATTCTTTAGAGACAGGAAACTAGATCAACTCGATTATATATTTAATCCTTGGGTACGTCTTTTTTAAAAATATATCCTGATGGAGAGACGTGAATTGAATTCAAGCGGCGTAAATTTTTCGAGGACCTATGTCCACTTCAATTTATCAGTGACTGTGTTCCTTGTCGACTATCGCCTATATCCTTTCGGCACCTGTCACTAGACGCGTGCTGCTCCCGCTCCTGTTCCTTAAAGGACGACTCTCTCATATTTCATCCTGGGAAATATTAATATCTTCGCATTTTCACACTAATCGGGGCTATTCTTATTATTGGCCGGTGGAAGGATCGATATATCTGGGACACTTTGTTGTGTGTGAAAAAAAAATGAAATTTATGGAATTCTTACTTCAAAAAAGATAGTGTCATGCTGATTTATTGGAAATAACCAAAAATTAGAAATATTCTACGAACATAAAATTATACACTACATAATTGATGGCAATTAATCACCATTGCCTTTGCGTTTAACAGTAGGTAAAGTCAGCTTTCCTAATAACATTTCTCCATAATTTTTTTTCTACAAATATCAATTTCCTTCTCAAGTGTCCCTTATCAAGTCTTTATTGCTTCTGCTCTCCTACTGTAAACAGACACTGGTAAATGAGCGATTATAATGGATGATTATCGTTTCGATTTTGAACATGTTCTTGTCATTCTAACTTATGGTTTATCATTTTGGCATTAATTTGTGCTACAGTTAATATTTTCCTCTTTCCCTTCGGCCTTAAGTAATCCAACTTTGGACATAGGCCTCCCCCAAATCAATACAATGTTTTCTATTTTGCGCCACTTGCTTAAAGTTGTGTCCTCCGATCTTCTTAATATTATCAGCCCATGTTACTTGTGGTCTTCCTCTGCTTCTCTTTCCTAACCATGGTTTCCATTATTGTATTTCGTGGTTCCATATTTTATCCTTCAGTCGGGCATTGTGTACTGCGAAGCTCCATTTTAATTTGACAGCTTTTTCCTCTGCGTCTTTTACTTTGGTTTTGCTTCTAATCCATTTGTTTGTTTTTTGTCTATAAGTCTTACCTCAAACATTAATATTTCCATCGCTCTTTGTGTCTTTACTATTTTATCCATATTAGACTTGGTTATTGTCCACGTCTGTGAACCATATGTGAGTATAGGGAGGATACACTGATCGTAAATTCTGGTTTTCAAATATTGTTGTATTTTAGTGCATTTCAAAATCTAACTCAAATATCCAAATTCTGCCCACGCTAACCTTATTCTTCTGGCAATTTCGGCAGTTTAATTTTCTTTGTTAACTTTCATTATCTGTCGCAGGTAGATGTATTCGCGTCCTATTTCTAAATTTATGTCGTTCAACGTTATTTCTTTAATGTTCAGTGTATTTGTCATTATTTTTGTTTTTTCCAAGTTCGTCTTAGGATCTACTTTTTCCGAAGCTTGAAATACTTGCGTTATCATGGTCTGTAGTTCTTTGAAACTTGTAGCGAATATTACAATGTTATCAGCGTATCTCAAATTACTTAGTTTTTTTTCATTAATATTTATTGCTTTATCTGCCCAGTTAATATCTTTGAACACGTCTTTCAGTCCAAGGAAGGGCCACGGGAAAGAACGATCAGACTCCATTTTTGGTCGGAATTTAGATATTGGCGCCATGTTTTAGCTTATCTTGGAAAGAACCCAGGCATGGTTTCATTTGTATAATAACGATCACCGTACAGAAGATATTAAAGGGGAAAGATATAAGCTAACGGAAAAGAACGATCAGGTTCCTCGCACTGACGGCTAATAACGATCAGATTCCGACGACCTTGTAACTAAACGTAGATTGTCGTTTGCATCTAAGCGTCAGTTTTATTCTGTTATCGCTAAGAGAGCTGCTGCCGTTTTATAGTTTTTATTAGTTTGTTTTTGCGAAAATTCATAATGTCAAGTGATCTTAGTGATAGTGATATATCTAATGAAAATAATCAGCCAGGAGATGTCAAAAAGCGAAGAAAAACCGCCAAAATGAGTGATGTAATGGAAAAATTGCGTGTATCCACTCACGAGGTCGGGGAAGACTGTAAGTGTATTCGTTACAACTGTTTTCAAGTCATCCCTTTGAATGAAAGACAACGATTAATTTCTCATTTTAATGAGTTAGGGGACTACAATATTCAAAACAAATATTTAACAGGTCTTGTCACGGTTATACCTGTTGGTAGACGGAGAAGCCAAAACCCTGAAGCTGAAGCAAATTTTAATCAATCTTCCTATAGCTATAGAGTTCGGGTAAATGTGAGTGGCTCGTTACAAGATACTGTTCTTTGCTATAAAGCGTTTTTATCTTTACACGGCATCTCTAATCGCCGTGTTCAAACCATAAAGAAAAATTTACTTGAATTTGGTGATGCTAAAGAAGATGGACGAGGCGGTCATAAAAACAGACATAATAAGTTGACCGATGAAACAAGAACAATGGTAATGAGCTTTATACAGTCCCTGAAAGGTAGGAAATCTCATTATTCTTGGCATGATACTAGTAAAATATATTTACCTGCAGAACTTAATACAGCCAAACTTCATCGAATGTTTAATGAATCACACAATAATAATAAAATAGGCTACAGTACATTTCGTGAGATATTTGTGGGTGATTTCAACATATCATTCGGCTACCCACGTAAAGATACATGTAGCTCTTGCGACACTTTCAAAGCTAACATTGCCATAACGACGGATAAAATTGCTAACTGCACTGATGCAGAAAACAAAACTTCATTGAAAACAACACTGCAGACACTAATGCGTGAAAAGACAATCCATTTACGGAAAAGCGAAAAGTTTTACACCATGAAAAAAATATATAGAAAAAAATCACAAAAACACGAAACAATGGAAGCCATAACGATGGATTACCAAAAAAACCTCCCCACTCCCAACATATCAACATCTGATGTTTACTATCACCGATAACTCAACTTCATATCATTTAATATTCATGTACTGTCAGATGCAACTTCAGTGTTTTATACGTACGACGAAAGTGTTGCCCGAAAAGGTGCCGATGATGTTTGTTCGATGTTGGAACATTTTATTTTGCATATTTTGGACTCAAACATACGCCATCTGATAATTTTTTGTGATTCGTGCGGCGGACAAAACAAAAATTTTACCGTAATTCGCTTTCTCCACTATGTAGTGCACAAGCTTAATCGATTCGACCTAGTGAAAGTAATATTGCCTATTCGTGGACATTCTTACCTAGAATGTGATAAGGACATGAGTTTGGTGAATTCCAAATCGTATACGGAAATACCGGACGACTGGAGAGATGTATTAAACCATCACCATTCAAGGTAATAAACTGTGCAGATGAAGTTAACTTTCAGACATGGACCGAGTATTTGTCCCATCTTTATGTGCCAAAATGTCCTACGGCGACTAGGCCTATCAGGATTTTAAAAATAGAAAATAACCACCCACGGTTTGTGTTACACAAAGACCACTATTTTGGCCTATATCTTACAGCCGTGTTAGTTCCCTCAAAAAAATCAGGCACGTAAGAGAAAATTGAAACTTGTTCCACTAAAGAAGCTATATAATGAACCTCTGCCTATTAAGACCGCTAAGTTGCACGATTTATTGCACCTAACCCAATTCCTGACAAACTCTGAAGCGCATTCCTTTTACCAAGGACTAGTTTCCGATGCCGGTACGAATGAAGGTAGTGATGTGGAATTTGCCGACGATCCAACAATCGACATTTAACGCGCAAAGTAGATCAGAGTCCAGTTCCTTAATTAAAAATTTGAAGATTTCAAAGACAAATATAATTAGCAAACTATTTTTTTTTTATTTTTGTATTAAAAAGTCATATAGTAATAAACTGATAACTAAACATTTTGTATTAAAATTTTCTGAACCAAAATAAACGACTTGAAACTTTAAAATTCGATTTGTACAAAATGAACAAAATGTGAGTCTGATCTTTCTTTCCCGTGGTCGTCCTTCAAGTGTGAATAGCTTTGGTGATATAGCATTTCCCTGGCGAACACCTCTGTTGATTGGTATAGCTTTGGTTTTCGCATCTATTTGTATTTTGATTGTAGTTTTCTTGTAAATATTATGTGTGAGCATTCTGCAAGAGTCTATCCCGCAGTTGTTCATAGCTCTCTCTATTGCCCAAAGTTCTATGGAGTCGAATGCCTCTTTATAATGTATAAGCCAACGAAGCCAATGTATAAGTTCAAGTGATATTCATTAGCTTTCTCTATTAACATTCTGACTGTAAGAAGATGATCGGCTGTACTGTTACCTTTTCGGAATCCTGCCTGCTCTATCTACCGGTTGACAGCTATCGAGCTTCTATGTTAACCTAGTTATTACTCTCATAAACAGTTTGTACATTTGGGACAGCAGTGAGATTGAGCCTATAGTTCTTCAGATCCCCCCTGTCTCCATTTTTAAAGAGAAGTATTGTCAAACTTTCATTCCAATCATCCTCACTCCTCTATGAAGAAGGAGAATAATTTTACTCCCCTCCTTCAACATTTCTACAAGTATTCCATCTCGGCCCGGAGCCTTATTGTTCTTTAGTTGTGCCATAGCTTGAGTAGGGATTCGTAGTATTTTGAAGGTTTCTATGTTAGGGGTTATTTCTGAGTTGACATTCGTTATCTTTCTCTTAAGATATTTCTTTGCAGTGTTATCTGGGTTCTTGTTTGAGGAATATAAATCACGGTAAAATATTTGAGTAACTTTTAGGATTTCGTTCTTTTCTCTTATTTCTTTTCTATTTTATTATAGTCTTTCCCTAATAAATATATTTCAAAATTTAAGCAATTTTTAAACATCATAGCAGATCTGTTGACATTCTCATACAATTTTCCTTTTATTTTCGTTAGTCTTATTGTCACATAACGCTCGCCTGTTTTATTCACCCCGCTTTATGTCTAGTGTATACTATCTTAGTTGCGAAGCTGTAAGAGCGTCAACTTACTGAGCGTAAAAACTGAAGGGTCGTTAGTTTCAATCAGGCCAAGATGAAAATTTTTACTAACAAAGCAATTATTTTTAAAAAACTGTAAACAAAATTGACTCTGAGTTTATCATTCAAATTTTCCAACTTATTTGTAATTCTAACTAAAATTCGGGTATAAAATGCGCTGATCTCAACTGTACCCGTCTTTACTCTAAATTCTTTTTAGTATTTACTAGGTAGACTACATGACAGGCATATATTGAGCACCAGACGATGTTACCCTGTACTTTCTGTTATCTGGTATGACACAAATGATAATATTTTAAACACTGACTTCTGATACAATTCTACTTTTACTTAAAAGGTATTAGTCTCTACCTTGCTTGTCCTAATACTAGCTGGTACTTCCATATAAAATTTTCCCACAATCTTCACATATTATGATCACTGGGGACCACTTTCTTATTGAACGTCCACTACAGTATGTATTCGGCAATTCTACCATGTACTTTCTCAAGATCAATTAATACCATATGAGCGTTTGTTTCTTTATTCCCATATTTTTTCATGAACTGCATTATAGTGAAAATTTGCATGTATCGTTGACCTGCTTTGTACAAATTCACCCTGATTTCGGTTTCTTTACCTATCCGTCTATCAATTTCTCTCTCCCATATTTTCATGGTATGAATACATAGTTTTTTGGTCGCGTAGTTTGCGCATTATTGAACAGATGTGCCACACATACGCGTGTGGCATTTTCAGCACTTTTAAAATTTTATTAAACAAACCTGTTAATTAGTTGCTCCTGTCTTCACTTACGTGTCACATGTCAGCAGGAATACCATGTTGTCAAACTGCTTTATATTTCTTTGTTTTTCGAAGTGCTTGATCAACCTTTCAGTATTTTTCTGACCTTTGTTTTTACTGCCTCCGTCAGTTAAACTGATTTTCTTTATTTGGCTTTCTTTGCTCTATGTTTAGTTATTTTATATATCTTCTTTTTACCCTACCTAGTATCAACTATATCGTATATATTGGTATACGTTTCGGCTTTAGCTTTTATCACTGCTATTTTTAATTTTTTCTTGGCGGTCTTTTGGATTTGAAGATTTTGATGATTTGATTTTTTAACACCTTTTATGCAGTTGGTCTTCTCTTTGATTTTTTTAAAGCTCGTTTAACCACGATCATGTCCCTTTATTCTGTAACTGAGTTTATTTTTTCTCTTATTAAATAAATTTTGCGATACTTTGGTTCTTACCTAAATGTACTTACTTATAATTATCTTATTTTAAATTACCAGCATAAGCAACTTACGCTGTTTGCCTAGAATCTCACTGAGCAGTACCTTGAGTCCTCATAGTTTACGCATATAATTTTGTTCTTGAAATAGGTTAATTAAAAATTATTTTGGCAAGTTTGGATATGTATTATACTGCTAGTTAATAAATTGGCTAAACCAAGTTACCAATAAAATATATTGAAGTTTTCAGTTAGTTTGTAAGTATTAGTGACATAGTAAGTTACAGTTAGTTAAAAAATGTTGTGTTGCGTTACTCTATTATTATTACGATATATCCAGTTATATATAATTAGTAAGTCTAATGTCATTATGTACATCATATGTATGAGCTTCTTTCAGTGAATAGTTTTTTTTACGTATTTAGCTATTGCGAACTCACATAAATAATAACTTTATTTATGTTAAAAATAATCGAAAAGGTCGTGAATAAATACATCAAGAAAAACAATCTTGGTGTGGTTTCAAACAAGGAAATCAGGTGAAGCCGCCCTGCATAATCTGGTGTCAGAACTCGAAATGATCTTACATCAGAAAGAAGTCAACCTTGCTGCATTTTTAGACATCAAAGCTATATCTAGTCAATACATTGTGCATTGGTGAGGAAAAAACAAATCAACAACACATCATGGAGAGGATTATTCAGCCTAATATCCATAGACACGTATGAAGGTGTCATAAACCTAAGGACAACTAAGAAGTGCTCTAAAGGGGGTGTATTGTCAGAAACAATATGTATGTATGATAGATTAACAGTGACTTAAGGAAAATGTCCCAGTACTGTTGTGGAGCAGATGCGATATACCCTTTAATATATAGAATATTGACGTCTGAAAGACAACCTCTCTGTGAAACATTCTCAAACTAAACTTAAGTAGACTAAAATTATTTGGGGAGGAACTAGAAAGAACCAATGGGGTTAAGTATCTAAGGGAAACCCTAGATTCCAAACTCAATTGGAACACTCATATTAACAGCATAACCAATAGGGCTACGCGACTCTTCTGAAGCTGCAGGCGAGTTGTAGGTAAAACCTGGGGGCTGTAGACAAAGGTAATCTGTTGGTTATACACATCAGCGATGTGGTTTAAAAAACGACGGCTTGACAAACTTTTTCCATCTCTCTCAACACTCTACAAAGGGAAGCGCTTCTAAATATAACATGAGCCTTGAAAAGTACAGGAATGACATCTTTAGAGACCATACTGAGACTTAAGGCAAACAATAATTGAAGCCAAATAACGTATTAAATAGTCACACAGATAAACTTAAACATGATGACACCAGAACTACTCTACAGAGATATTTGTTTTAAACACGTCTCTCATTCTGTAGAATTCAGCCCAACCTAAATTTGCTCTTCTGAGTACCTAAAATTCTGGTTTTCCTGCGTTAATATTACTTAGTGGCCCAAATACACATATCTTTCTTACTTTCTCGGTTTCTATAGTTCAATAGGTACGAGATTTGTTATCATTTTTGTTTTCCCTTAGTTTATCCTTAAATCGACTCTATGAGTTACTTGCTGTAGTTGTTGTAGCGTATTAGGTTCTCCTTAGTCGTTTTGTTATGGAAACAAGGTCATCGGCATTTTGAAGATGATTTGGCTTTTATGCATCGGTGTTACTACACTTTAAGCCACACTAATCGTTTAAATGGTAAATCGGACTTAGTGATTATTATAAATAATTTTTGGCAACAAAGTATCTCAGTTATACAATAAAGGTTTACATTATTGTATATATTTCGGATAATATTCTCATACTTGTAGTATATTCCGCTTTCTAATAGTGCTGTTAAGATAACGACTGTTTCTACTATGTTAAAAAGTGCTTTGTGGAAGTCAACATGAGGGGGGCTACTATATTCGATCGACTTTTCGACTAGAGTTTTAAAATCCTGCAGATGGTCATTTTTTTCGTTGTCTCATTCAAACCTGCTTATTCTTCTGACTGGTAGAAATCGAGTATTATTTCAAATCTGTTTGTCATCATTCTAGTAAAGACCTTGTATATGTGGTTGAATAAGATAATTGGCATATAGTTTTCAAGGTCTAATTTATCTCCGTTTTTATGAAGAAGCCGGAATTATTGTAACCGATTTTTTGCATTTATTTTGGATATTTTTGTTATGCGGATTTATACTGAAAATTTATTTATTTTATCTATTACTAAAAACCACCAACCAAGACCTTAACACACCTTTTTGATATTTAAGTTTAGATTTTTTTAAGTAGTTACGATCAATCAAACTATTCTATAACCTAGTTACATTTCTTTATAATTTTCTGTCTTAAATAATACTAATATCAACCCCCTTCACAGAAATGTCTTTGATAAGTGCCTCTCACCAGATTTTCTGTGGTGTTCTTCTGATACTTCTTTACGGAACATGCAAATCAGCAATTATAGAATCTACCCATGAAGAGTAGTATTATACCTCAATGCTGCTGTAACGTGGGTTCCTTTTTGGACCATTATTGGTGCACTGGATCAACATCTTCTCTGACATATACATAATGAATGTTGGTCACAAAACACCTTATGGTGATCTACACATCATTGTAGAAGTATCAATTTCTGTAATGTTAAAAAACTTTTTTAGGGTATTAGTACTGCGCCTAAATAAAATTATGTTATATACAGGGTCATTCTGTAAGTTTGTTGTATGTTGCTGTTTGTAGAAATGTTGCTTGCTGGGATATTCTGCAGTGTTTAACGTAAAATTAATGTCAGATACTGACCTTATTTGCATACTAAAAACCCGATATTGTATCTTTCTAAACTGAAGCTCTAGAGCTCTTTATGTTTGCAAGCATTTGCTTTGCTATACTATTGTTATGCCTCTTTTTCAAAGAATATATCTAATCATTGCCTGGCAGGTTATTTCGAAAAACTCAGAAATGAAAGCTTAGCACTTAACTCCGAATATTTAGATGCAAATAATATAAAGGAAAAAAGTGGTCCAAATAAAAAATAAAGAAATGGATCAATTTGATGGTCAACGAAGTTGACTCAATAAAATCCCTAGGATAAAGGTGATGAATTTTTAGCAACCCAGTTTTTAATACTAAATTTATTTTGTACATAAACTGAAAAAATATAATTAGAAATTAATTATTAATACTGTCAATTTCGTATCTATTTAACATATATTTAACCTCAAATTGGGAGGTCCAAAACTGTCAGATGAAGGCGGTAGATGTCGCGTCAATCACGCACGGAGCGAATAATAAGATACGTTAAAATGAGTACTATTTTATATTTTTCTTAGTGTTGTTTTTTTTTCACTTTTCGGTTAGCTAAATTTAATTTTTTTATAAATTTTATTTGAAGTAAATTATTTTCCTTTCTTTATCCTTATTTAATTACTAAACTAACATACAATAATGGCGAACTGTCAGATTTTGACAAATCAATCACGGCCAGCTTATAATAATTATTGGTAAACGTTTAAATACCTCTACCTTATTAATACTTTGATAGAAACATGAAAATATCTAAAAAACTAATAACTTTATTGATAGGGAACACTTAATAAAAATTGAAGTATGGTAATATTACTTTTCGATAGTGATAAAAAATACAGGGTGATCTATTTAAAATTACTGAGAAAATTTTTTTATTTGAATTTTGACTTACCTTGTATTTGTTTTAATGAATATTCTTTAAATTAATCATGTTAATAAATTTTGACTATTGTTAAAAAACTTGCGTAGGTTCTACTACGCGAGTCTATTATTTACTCTTTAATTTAATTTTTTTATTTTAGTTTATTATCAAGACATAGTTTTTTATGTATCTAAGAAAATTTCTGAACGTACCATTATTATGTGTTTAGGAAAATTTATAAACGCACCATTAATATTTGACAATAAACAAATGTTATTAAAATCCGTAAACTAATTTTCGAAACAAAATTAGGATTTTTGCTTTAATCTGTGCCTTCTAAGAATTGCAAGGCAAAACAGACGTTGATAAAGATGTTATTAGAGACATGGGGAATCTAAAAATTGCATTCCACAACAAATCCTCTCAACTAAGCAAAAATCCTTAGCGAATTGGTTTTTAGTACTCGTACAGAGTATATCAGAATAAAAAGTGCGTCTGTGTATCCGCTTATACGTATTTCGCCCTAAAAGGGCTCCTCAGAGCGGCTATTCACAGTTGAATATAAGGTTGAATGCTCGAATAAATGAACTTTGATCAGATAAAAGGCATATATCGAGCACAGTTTAATTTAATCTTGCCCAAGTACTTTCGATCCCTAGATCATCTTCAGGGGCATCAGAAATAAGCCAAGAAACGTTTTTTATAACCAAAGAAATTGATTAACTTCGATAAATACTCGAAGTTTATGGTTGAAAAAAGGTTTTTATGTGATTAACGTTTATAGACTTACTTCGTCAATTGTGGCCTATCCGGCAAGAACAAGATGTCATAAACATATAAATGTACATTACACTACACTACAAATGGACAAACAAACACTTTAAAATTATTTAAGAAAGGCTACATTACTTGAAGAAGCCGGAGACAGAATGGCTCCTGATCTAACGGAAATGTTGGGGTGACATGTGACAAATGACAACTTGGATGAGCAGTCACAATCATATATATGTGATCTGCACCTTTTACAATTCTATGAAACTAAGTATTGACCAAAAGTCCAACTGACACTACTATAGGAGGTCACTGATGAAATATAAAATTATATAGAATATTTTTTAAGTAGATTGAATAATCCAGATCTCACACTCAAACATGTCTGTAATAATTAAGGTGTTAGTTTGGGAGCAACTGAAATCGACGAAAAGTAAGAATGCAAGAAGCGGACTAGTTTTTTGGTCAAGGTATGTTGATGATTGTATAGCTCTCATACAGGGAACCCAAGATGATGCTTTACAGATTCTGGATGATCTTAATAACCTCCATCCCAACATCTCTTTTACTCTGGAACCAGAATCTGATAAAAAGTTGAACTTCTTGGATATGACTATTTCCCGTAATAAAGATTCTTTAGAGTACAATATTTACAGAAAACCTACCCAAACAGATCATGTTATACATGATACATCTAATCATCCAACCCAACATAAAATGGCTGCTTTCAACAGTTACATTCATAGGTTACTCAAATTTCCACTTTCTAATGATAATTTTAATTCAGAACTTAATACCCTTAAACAAATTGCTTTCAATAATGGTTATGATCCTAACATTATCTATAAGCTTCTAAATAGAGCTAAACTAAAAATTGCAGAAAAGCTTGCATATTCGTCACAATGTTTTCTTCAACCTACTGCTTCAAATAACACCAGATATTTCTCCTTCACCTACATTAGCAGCATTTCCAATAAAATATCTAAACTTTTTACTTCTACAATCGATAACATCAAAAAGTCACACAACACCTTAGGTTCCTTCTTAATCAACACCAAAGATAGGATGAACACACTTGACAAAAGTGGTATTTACAAATTAAAATGTGATGATTGTGGTGCCTCTTATGTAGGTAGAACCATTAGAAAGTTATCCACTAGAGTTTCAGAACATTTGAAAAGACCAAACTCTTCAAGTTTTGGTCAACACTTATTATCCAGTAAACACAATTTTAACATCAACACTGGTTCATCTATCTTACATGACATTAGTAGAAAGAAAAACTATATGGAGTTAGATTTATTGGAAGATTTGGAAATTACAAGGGAAACAAATGAAAACTCTCACTGTCTTAATACTCAAATTAATTTAAATTGCACTAAATTTAAACCTATTTTTAAAAACTTTATTACAGCTTCACCTCGTAGGGGACCCAGCTCGACTGTTTAGACTTCCTGCACTGAGCACATCCATAGTAATTTTATAGTTATACCATTGACTGTGGGTTCAACTGAACTACTTGGATTACACCCCATTTATATACTTTGCTTTCCATTTTGATTTTCCATTATTAGTATTTTAATTACATAGTCAGATCTCTTCCTTTCTACATTACAGATAGTGCTTGGTAGACCATTTTATTGTAGTCAACCACCCACTGTCTAATATATTGTTTAGTCCGCTTCTTGCATTCTTACTTTTCGTCGATTTCAGTTGCTCCCAAACTAACACCTTAATTATTACAGACATGTTTGAGTGTGAGATCTGGATTATTCAATCTACTTAAAAAATCATCAGTGACCTCCTATAGTAGTGTCAGTTGGACTTTTGGTCAATACTTAGTTTCATAGAATTGTAAAAGGTGCAGATCACATATCTATGAT
The DNA here is from genome assembly GCF_040954645.1 of Diabrotica undecimpunctata. Lineage (NCBI taxonomy): Eukaryota > Metazoa > Arthropoda > Insecta > Coleoptera > Chrysomelidae > Diabrotica > Diabrotica undecimpunctata. Next base: position 51,944,672 of record NC_092808.1, read on the forward strand.
TGTGACTGCTCATCCAAGTTGTCATTTGTCACATGTCACCCCAACATTTCCGTTAGATCAGGAGCCATTCTGTCTCCGGCTTCTTCAAGTAATGTAGCCTTTCTTAAATAATTTTAAAGTGTTTGTTTGTCCATTTGTAGTGTAGTGTAATGTACATTTATATGTTTATGACATCTTGTTCTTGCCGGATAGGCCACAATTGACGAAGTAAGTCTATAAACGTTAATCACATAAAAACCTTTTTTCAACCATAAACTTCGAGTTTTTATCGAAGTTAATCAATTTCTTTGGTTATAAAAAACGTTTCTTGGCTTATTTCAGATGCCCCTGAAGATGATCTAGGGATCGAAAGTACTTGGGCAAGATTAAATTAAACTGTGCTCGATATATGCCTTTTATCTGATCAAAGTTTATTCACAGTTGCTCTGAACGTGAAAATAAATCTTTTATGTCTTAGGAAGCAACTCTAACATGGCTTCGTATGGACGCAAATAGCGACATCTGATATTAAAATCCCTAAACTAATTTTCGAAACCAAATTTGGATTTTTGCTTTAATCTGTGTCTTCTAAGAATTGCAAGGCAAAACAGACGATGATAAAGATGTTATTATTATTATTATTTCAATTCTTAGAAGGTACAGATTAAAGCAAAAATCCGAATTTGATTTCGAAAATTAGTTTACGTATTTGATGTCGCTATGTGTGTCCATACGAAGCCATGTTAGAGTTGCTTCCTAAGACATAAAAGATTTATTTTCACGTTCAGAGCGACTGTGAATAGTCGTTCTGAAGAGCCCTTTTAGGGCGAAATAGGTATAAGCGGATACACAGACGCACTATACGTGAAATCAAATCATAACTGTTTTTTTCTTTTTAAATGTTATTAATTTCGCTTGTGACTCTATGAAAGAGAAGAATAGTTACAAAGAAAACAACAGTTCGAAACTGAAGCATTGGACGAAAAAGTTCATTCAAATGTTTCACAATTGAATAACAAGAAAGGATTACGTACAATACTTTGAGAGAAATTGACAACATTGGATCTGGTTGAATTTACTTCCTTGATGCTGCGGGAGGGGCAGAAAAAACTTTTCTAATTTTAAATCTTGAATATTTGCCTGTGTGAGTCCATTTCAAATAGGTAAAAAGAAATAAGAATAAGACTTAGGTACTCACAATCAATTTATTCTACCACCAACGATCAATTTCGCATACTATAATTTGCTATGCATCTTTAGGTCAACGATAGATGGTAAACTAAATAATACAAGGATTATTATGGAATGTTTGAGAAAACACAGTTAAAGCTATTATGGTAAACTGGTGACAGGTGATGATCGGTTTTACTGCAACTAAATAGTTACTGCAACTAAATAGTTGCAGCAAAACGTTGGTCATAGAATAAATTGATTGTGAGTAAGTCTTATTATTATTTTTTTACCTATTTCTAATTTTTTTCTGATTAGCGAGAATCAAATCGCAAAATCAAGTAGACCTAGCGTTGGCTTCATCTGAAATAGCTGCAAAGGTATTAGAAGGCGGACGAACTACACTTGTTGCTTTCAAATTACCATTAAACCATAAGATGTCCCATAAGAGGTCATTGTGCATCACAACTTATACATTTTTTTGGTGGAGCATGATTCTATTGCCACCAACTTGTGGCGACACGTAAAGACGCACCAATTGACACCTAACATGCAATTTTAAACATTGTAAATGGTAAAGTCGCAACCTCGATAAGATTGATTACATTATCCACGGATTTCTGTTACTTTATAAACTCGAAAGAGGAGCTTATTTAGCGTGTTTTTTTTGGTCCAGAACGTAACAGTTCCATAACCATAATTATCTGAGTGGAGAAAGAGCAGTATTGGCGGCAAAAAATACAGATATCGATGATCTTAATGCGGCCATTTAGAATTTTCTTCCAGGAGAGTTGTTTTAGTTCTAATTAATTTATACAGTTAAAAATGAGAATGACGAGATGATTCCAACGGACTTAACATTTGATTTAAGCGTCTATAATTTACCGTAAACTTGGATTTTTGTAATTACGATAAATAAATTCAATCATTGGAAGTTTAGTAGTCAAGTTAGAGTTTCCATATTTCGGGCATGGACAATTTACTAACCGCAAAAAAAAACAAAAAAATTGTTTATCAGAAAGCTTTAAATTGATTTAACTTTTTTATATATAATACTTTTGTCTATCTTTTTTGGTTTTCTGTTAAGTTTGTTATTTGGACTTTTACACATTTATTTATTGTTTGCACCATTTTGCGAAGGACAAATCAGCTGGCAACTGTCTATTAATTTTTGATGGTGCTTCTTCTCATCTAGATTATTCTATTGTTCAAGAAGAAGATATGCTTGATATTATCCTATATAGCTTTTCCAGCAATACAACAATAGGGCTGTTTTAGATCCTTTGGGCACTTCTGGGATAATGAGGTTTTAAAATACTGGAATCAAAACAGAGATCGCTCAATAACGAAGCAACGTTTCGGATCCATTTTCTCCATAGTATGGGATAAGTCTTTGACACCTGCTAACATCAAATTAGGATTTTCGGCAACAGGCGTTTACCCTCTGAATCCAGATGCAATTGCAATAGAGGCGTTTGCTCCCAATACAGTAACTGATTACTCTATTGAACTTGATGAACTATTAACCGAGAATTATCCAGTTCAAGCACATTCTTCTCAAAAGCAGTCACCTCAGTACGTCGAAGGTTGGAAAAATTAAAAAGCGCTCTGCCGTAGAGAAACATCATATGAAGAAAAATATGACATGAAATGAAATGAAAAAGACAGTAAAGATTTGATTTCACGTACAAAGCGTCTATGTATCTGTTTATACGTATTTGGCCTTAATAAGGCTCATAAGAACAGCTTTTCATAGGCGTTCTCAACGTGAAAAATAAATCTTTCCTGTCTTTAAGAAGCAACACTAAAATGGCTTCGAAACGGACGCAATAGCGACATCTGATAATAAATCCGTAAAATAGTTTTGAAACACAATTCAGATTTCTGCCTTAATCTGAGCCTTCTAAAAATTGCAAGGCAAAGCAGACGTTGATAAAGATGTTAATAGAGACATGGGGAATCTAAAATTTGCATTTCACGACATGTCTCCTCAACTAAGCAGAAATCATTAGCGAATTGGTTTCTTGTACTCATACAGAGTAGATCCGAATAAAATGAAAAAGACATTAAACATTTCATATTCATAGGCGTTCTCAACGTGAAAAATAAATCTTTCCTGTCTTTAAGAAGCAACACTAAAATGGCTTCAAAACGGACGCAATAGCGACATCTGATAATAAATCCGTAAAATAGTTTTGAAACACAATTCTCTATTAACATTTTTATCAACGTCTGCTTTGCTTGCAATTTTTAGAAGGCTCAGATTAAGGCAGAAATCTGAATTGTGTTTCGAAACTATTTTACGTATTTATTATCAGATGTCGCTATTGCGTCCGTTTCGAAGCCATTTTAGTGTTGCTTATAGCTTATATAATTCGCTAATGATTTCTGCTTAGTTGAGGAGACATGTCGTGGAATGCAAATTTTAGATTCCCCATGTCTCTATTAACATCTTTATTAACGTCTGCTTTGCCTTGCAATGTTTAGAAGGCTCAGATTAAGGCAGAAATCTGAATTGTGTTTCGAAACTATTTTACGGATTTATTATCAGATGTCGCTATTGCGTCCGTTTCGAAGCCATTTTAGTGTTGCTTCTTAAAGACAGGAACTATTTATTTTTCACGTTGAGAACGCCTATGAATAGCTGTTCTGATGAGCCTTATTAAGACGAAATACGTATAAACAGATACATAGACGCTTTGTACGTGAAATCAAATCTTTACTGTCTTTTTCATTTTATTCGGATCTACTCTGTATGAGTACAAGAAACCAATTCGCTAATGATTTCTGCTTAGTTGAGAAGACATGTCGTGGAATGCAAATTTTAGATTCCCTATGTCTCTATTAACATTTTTATCAACGTCTGCTTTGCCTTGCAATTTTTAGAAGGCTCAGATTAAGGCAGAAATCTGAATTGTGTTTCGAAACTATTTTACGGAAAAATATGACACTTTATTTTCAGATATGCTAACCACTCCAGATATGGTATAAAAATCTACACGAGCAAAAAGAAAAGCCGCTGTCAATAGTAGAGCGCAAGTTGTGACAAAAGATCTGTTCGACACCGATAAAATTAATACCACCCGTAAGAAACCCAGTTTACCTAAAGTATCCGAGAAAGGTTCTTCGAGTACCAAGGAAAACTGGTTTTGCAAGGTATGTAACGAGGATAGAATAGCCGATATGAGATTATGCAGCGTTTGTTTGTGTTACTTATATGGGGACTGCCTTGGACTAATAAAAGAAGACAGTGTTCAATCATATATTTGTCCTTATTGTTCTTAAATACTTATTGTTATTTTTCAGCAAATATATCATTTTGAAGTATAATGTCTAATTGTTAGACCGTATTGAATTCGAAATAAGTGTAATAAATAGGTTGGCGATATTGCCAACAAGGGTTGGAAACATCGCCAAAGATGACGTTTTTTTTTAATTGTCCTACTATTTAACCAAAAAATTTCTAAACCTTAGCTTGACGATATTACTTTTAGATACCTTAATGTTTTTTCTACCATGTATGTACACCATGTTTCAGAGACACTTGAGTCTCTCAGTTTAAATATTTTTCAGTTAGTGTAAACTAAATTCAAATTAAATTCCGTGACCTACTATCAGTTTTGTAGAAAAAATTGTATGTTGCCCAAAGATGTATAACTTTAATAACGTAGAAGTTATACCTAATTCAAGCTATGTACCAATGGCTTGTAAATTCTGAGCGGCCAAATACATGCTTTCCATTTTTAAGAAATCGTTAAAAAATGTATCGTAAATATGGTTCTTTAAAATATAATAAACCAGGTATACAGTAAGTACAAGTAATAATTAATGTTTTTGCAAGACAAGATATTAACCAATTTGTCATGATAATATTGTAGATATTTTGTTGTAACATTCGAAAAAAAAAACATTATGCCAAACGGTCAATAGTGTATGTTAATTTAATCTTATAATATCTGTCTATTCAACTACCTAGTCTATTTTTTCCGGTTACACAAATTGGTTTCCTTTCAGAATCCTCGAGATAAAGAAAAATGTGAAAATCGATAAATTATATGAAACTATCCACCATTATCAATTAATAATATCAAAGACCTCAAAACGAGAAATCCATCCAGAGAAAAACCGGGAGAAATTGTACGTAAAATAAACAATAAAACACAAAAGATTCCTTTAAAGAATTGAAATAAAAGCAGAGCGTCGAATTCAGTGCCTGAAAAAGCCCGGCTATTCCTTCCTATTCTCTTCAAATTTCTTTTCCCGACCGACGAGCAAAACTGATTCTTCTCGCGATCCATTAAAATTATTTGAACACACTATGCTGTATGATATACATAGAAGAGCGAGACAAAATTATCGCGGGAATTGCTATAAAGACAAAGATAGCGTTCGGGCGGGGCTACAGGAAAGCGGGGGCGGATACAATATGGCGGATAACATCCCCCACTTTTCCCCCTCCGCTCTTTCGGCATCGTGCACTGAGAATTATAATTGCATATAATATGTATGTGTGTATATGAAGTGAGGAGACTCCAAGTACGGTGCCCATATTTCACCATTTCAGCCGTTTTCAGGCATTTCAGGCGTTTCTTTCGGAATTCTTGAGTGGATTTCAGCTTCGTATAAAAGTTATTGTATTAATTATCATCTAATTAGGGGTTATTTATAGTCGTGGTGAAATGGTAGCTAAGCTTGTTTTTGTGTAGATTTGATGAAATATGTGGAGAGGACAAAAGATTACTTTGGTTCCACTACAGCAAAAACCTATCTCTGAAGTTGAAAAGATATCTCTTAAATAATATATACAGTATGTCCTTGATTAAAATAGCATATTTGCTTGCAATTTTATTAGAAATGGAATTAATAAGTATTCGAAGAACAATATATTTTCATAGTTAAATTGATGATAAAATCAAGTTTTTTTAATGTTCTAGATAAACTACATATTATGTGAAAATAAAAAATTTAAAATATACTTAAATTAAAATAAATATTTTAAAAATAAAAGTTGGAACATGAAAAACATTCAACCCCTTGACAGGCACTACCTGTCAAGAAGTCTTCTACTTACTGTTTGTTAAGTTAGTAAATTTTCATCCATTCTGTTTATATGTTGTTTCCATTTTGTTTTGTATACTTTTTATCATTGATTGAGAATATATTCATGGCCTTCTAATCATGTTATAATGTAATTTATGTATTCATGGCCTTGAATTCTATAATTATTATCAGGGAATGAACATCGTACGGAAATGCTACAAATAATTTATTACTATTATAGTTAGCATGAGAAGGCAGAGCTTCTAAAAACAGATGGAACACGACTTCTACGGAACGCGGAAAGAAATATGAAGAATGATCAGAGGACAAAGGAAAGACATGAACGAACTAATTTAAACGAAACACTTTCAGAAGGAAACATGGGTAGACTATTTTCGATCCCTATTTGCTAAAGGTGACGATATTGAACCACCAACACCAGAGGTGACAACAAACGAAGAAATAAATATTGAGAAGGAAGAGGTAAAGAAAGCATTAAGAAAATTAAAAAATTAAAAATCACCAAAAAACGACTGAATACCGAACGAAGTTCTAAAGTACAGCGGACCAGATATGACCAAATAACTATTAAAAATAATCAAAAAAATAACAGAACAAAACAGAATTCCTCAAGAATGGAGATCAAACATCCTAATACCTCTCTTTAAAAAGGGAGACAAATTCAACCCGGAAAATTACAGAGGAATTAATTTATTAAATATAACACTAAAATTAACAACCAAAGTTATAACAAATAAACTGAATGAAATTATAAGACTAGCAGAAGAACAACAAAGTTTTAGGTCGGGAAGATCATGCACCGACGCTGTATTTATGAGGCAAGTGCAAAAGAAATCATTAGAATACAACAGACCGGTATATCTATGTTTCGTGGATCTTAAGAAAGAACTTGATCGGGTCAAATTAAGGGACAATATCCACTTATTGTACGCAAGAGAGATATGTACTTCTATGAATAATCAAAACGATCGAAAATATCTACCAAAACAACACAATAAAAGTGAAAGTAGAAGAACTAGCCGACCTGAAGCTGGCAATGGGATAAGACAGGAATATTCGCTAAGTCCTCTATTGTTTAACCTGATTATGGATGAAATAATAAAAAAAGGAAGAACTAAAAAAGAATACCAAATGGGAGAAATACTAAATTAAAATATTCTGCTATGCAGACGACGCAATATTACTCTCCCAAAGATGAATTACAGCGTATGCTGCACCAATTTAATATATAGGTGCCAGAAAATTTAACATGTTAATTTCCCCTAAAAAGGCACAATGCATGGTTATACGGTTATAACAGTAAATTTGCTAAGATATAAATTGGAACTGGAAGGTCAGGTAATAGAACAAGTGATGGATTTTATGGCAAACGAATGGCAGAATTTACAAAACAGTTATCAGACCAATAATGAAATACGTGGCAGAAACACGACCTGACACAGAGAGGACAAAAAGGATATAGAATTATTTCAGCAAAAATGAAAACACTTAGGAAAATTGATGGTAAGACACTATGGGATAGAGCTAGAAGTATAGATGCAAAGTGGAGACCATCAAGAACTGGGTAGGAAATAGAAGGGTAGAATAGAACGATCATATAGGCCGAATGACAACAAATAAAGTAGTAAAGGCGACAAGAAAAGGTTCCCCAATAGAAAGAACATTAGTAGAAAGACCACGAAACCGATGGAACGACAATTTACTGTAGGCACATTAAAAAACAGACAGAGTCAGGCCTACATAAAAAGAAGTAGAAGAGAAATCAAAGTCTTAATATGATCATACTTATAATGCGGGGATAATGCCATATTGAAAGATGTTCATCATTTTAAAAAATTACAAACAAACATATAAAACATTGAAAAATGGTACAAAAACAAACACAAAAATTTACTATTGTAAATGCATGGAGTATTACCCTATGTATTGAATTACATTTAATAACTATAAATAATAGTCTTAACCACATGTTTCGTGTATTGGAGTTTGAAAGATGTTACCTTTAAAAACTTTTTCTTTTCTCAGTATAGACCAAGAAGAAGGTTTTTGTGGCCATGGTATTGGCTTGATGTTTTAGCTCACATAGTAAGTCCTTTATTTGAGCTCTAATAAAGTTTTTTGTAACACAAGGTAACAATTTAAGTAAAAAAAAATGGATTTATCGCCACATAAACTTTGAACATAAGGTGGAAAACTCAATTTTAATTGATTGTTGAAAATCACATCACATTATCTAGCTACGGAAACGAAAAGCTAGAAGCTGAAGTGGAAAATCAAGTGAATAGAGCAAACAGAGCCGCAGAAACAATATGGAGAAATAAAAATATCAGGAAAGGAATAAAAGGCAGAATTTACGAAACAGTCATCAGATCAATAATGACATACACGGCAGAAACACGTCCTGACACAGAGTGGACAAAAAGGATGTTAGAAACAGCAGATATGCAAACACTTAGAAAAATTGATGGCAAGAGCTAGAGAGAGGTAGAAGTACAGATATACGACGAGTCATGTCTACATAAAAAGAAGAAGAAGAATTGCATCGTTTATAATTTGTTGTAGGGAAGAGGGTGTGTTAAAAAGTATTTTGTTGACTAATTCTATTGGATATGCATTGTCGATGAACATTGTCTGTAATAATTTTAGGTTTTGTTTTTATGAAAATCTTCATCACATATACTTTTATCACTCTGGTCTTCATTTGCTTGATTAAGTTTACTTTCATTGAGTGTTTACGATATTACAGGCACCTAATGTAAGTATCTACCCGATGTAGAGGGTTATCTATACCAGTCAACTATAATTTTATTGTTGTTTGTTCTTATTAATTTATTATCGAGGAAAGGATCATATTGTTTATTGTCCTCTGTATCAATTGTTAACTGTATATGTGGGTCATAGCTGTTGAATACAAATAGTATATCGTTATTTTATATTTGGGAAGTACCAGAATGATGTTATCAACATTTTTTAACAAAAATCAAATCATAGGATAGGACTGGGATTACTATGTCGAGGATGACATAGAAGGAACGAATTGGTGGATCTTTTGCACCCGTAGTTGCTTAAAAGGTAGATTTGTATATTTTATTGTCAAAAGAAAAATAGGTGTTGTTGAATAAAAAGGATACTAATTGTAAGAAAGTTTGCAATGTGTTTGTATGTTATTTAATCTTTTTTGAATAAATCTGAAGCAAGCTCCTAAATAAACATTACTAAACAAGGATATTATATCCAGACTAGCAAGTATTTATTGGAATTAGGGGGAAGAAGAAGGAAACAATAGTACGATTGTCAATTCAAATAATATATTAATTAATTCACCAGGATATTTGGGCCAGGTTAATCGGTAACAAAAGTGTAGAAGAAAACGAGGACCCTTTTGCTAAAAGTACATCAATAAGCTTACAAATAGATGGAGGAAATATCAAGGAAAATGTTGACAATAAGTGGTTGAAATTTGATGAGAGTAATATATAAAAATATCAACTGGAAACCATGGACTTGTTATTATCAAAAGTTATTTAAAAGCAAAAGCAGAACTATGTAAGTTTTATTCTGTAAATAGAACAAGAATATACATAATATAAATTCAAAAAATATACAAGTCAGCTTTAATACTAGTAATTAGGATGGTAAACTATTTGACACATTTTCAAAATCAGCTTCTGGAATAATTCTTATTATCACAGCTCGCATGTGATGATAATAGACTACTTGGTCTGTAATTATATGAACAGGTTCCATTTTCCCCTGGTTTTCCTATCATAATAATATGAGCCTCTTTTCATCTGTCCGGGAAGTATCTCAGTCTTAACATTCCGTTGAGTATGTCAGTACACTAAGGCTTTAATTGGCAGATTTTTGAGTGCTCTGTTAGTGATGTTGTCTGGGCCTGGTGCTTTCTTTGAGTTAGTTTGATTAGCTGCTTTATTTCATCTGGAGGGGTGTGTAGTAGTCCTATTCTATCCTTTCTTTTACCTAATCTCCTGGTTTCTCTTTCTACATCATCTGTGAAGTCTAGGTCCTCGTTGGGATGATAGTTGTTTCTGCATCCCGTTTCCAGCGTATCTTTCATAACTTCCGACTTTTCATTTTCCGTGATCACAATTCCATTTTCTCCGTGTAGAGGTGGGATTGGTTTCTTGTCATTTATCAAGATTTTTGAAAGCTTCCAAAATCCAGATTTGTTTGGATTCAAACCTTGCATATAGGTGTCCCAGCTTTTGTTCTTGTGGTTTTGTAATTGTTTCTTTACTTCCCTATTTAGTTAATTTGCAATCCTTTTGTCTACCTGGTTTCTGGTTCTGTTGGCTCTTCTTCTTTGTCTGTTTTTTTGTCTGATGAGTTCTTTTAGCTCATCACTGATGTCTTGGAATCTGCTGTTTAGTGTTGTTGTGTTTTCTATTTAGTGTTAGATTGTATAGCGTTTTGGATAGTTTCTTTAAGATTAGCTACACTATCTTCTAGTTCTACTATGTTGTTGATTGTTGGTATTGCTCCGATAGTTTCGCTTACAATTCTTCTAAAGTTCAGCCAACTTGTTTTATTTTTCTGGTAGGGATGCAAGTAGTCTAGTGTTATTGCGCCTAGGGTCAGTATGGTTAAGTTGTCTGTGGAATCGCCTTCATTTAATGAAGTTTATTTCATATTGTTGGCCCACGGCGTGTAGGATTGCAATATCTTAATGTGTAGGAAGTCTTTCTTCTCCATTAAAACATGTTGGTTCCACTGGTCCAATTGCGTAGGTATTGTTTCTTTCTTCGAGATAGCCACATAGTAGTCTCCCGTTCCTATTGATGCGCGGTCGTGCCAGTTGGGCGATCTTGCATTTAGGTCACCTATAAATAATGACAGTGGGCTCTTCTCAATCCAAAACGATGTCCAGGTCCTCGTTAAAAATGGGATCTTGCGGTCTCACATATACTGACATGATTTTCAGCGTATTGTTTCCTGTTGTAATATTGATTATGTTCCTTGGTGTCCTTGGTAGTAGATGTTGCGGCACTTGGCGCTGGGAAAATTTTACCGACCGTGGGAAAAAGCGGCATCCTTTGATGTTTGCACCTGCTCAGGTGTTCGGGTGACATCACGCTTACTGACAAGTCGAATCATTTTTTTCTTTTCTTTTCTTTTCTTTCGTCTTCTTCTTTTCTTTAGCTAATCTGTTTTTCATCTCATGTTACCTTCTTCTATTCACTAATTGAACGTCCACTGCTTGACAGGGGAACCCAATATTTTATACACTGTTACATATAAGCTTTCGTTCTTTCGTCTAGTGCTCGACACAGATTTTTTCGCCCAGTTCTCTACATAGGTCTACGATTCTTACCTCCAGTGTTATACATAGGTCTACGATTGTTTCCTCCAATGCTTTATATAGGTCTTCTTTTTTTTTGTTCACGGCTAGACACAGATCTTGTCGCAAATCATCAAAGTGTCCCACTGCCCAAATTAGATAACTAATATTTTCTTCTTTTCGTCCGTTGTCTACTTTTTATATTTAGATGCTGATATATACAAGGTAAGGTGACCATGGTAACCAGTCCTTCAGGTGTTGGAATAAGTTGGTGTTTTATTCCTTTTTTCACCATGATGGACTCTGATGGATTAGAATCTGTTGATGAACTCGTCCAAAATGTAAATTTTGATTCTCATCCCTCCTGAGTTCCATGATCCAATTTTTAGATTGTCCGTCTGGTGTCCTGTCATTGTCCGAAGCTACCTAGTGCTGTCACGACAGATGACATTTTCTCGAGCATACACGCAAAGTTTTGGATTTGTGTGTTTAGGTTCGCGATAAGAGTGGCTGATTCACTGCTTGTTGTTGGGGCTGCGACTGCGGGGTTTTGTACTTGTTTTTGGCTTGTGCATAGCTCACATTTTTATTAACTTGCGATGTGGGTTTGATTAGTCTTCCTCCTGCTATTGGTAGATGCGAATTCCTTTTAGGTGCCTTGTTGCATCCTCTGTAGTTGGCCGTATGTGCCTCACCACAGTTCGCGCATTTAGGATTGGTGGATCGATCTTTGGTGCATTCATTGCTGAAATGATTATCTCCGCATTTAACACACCTTGCATCGCAGTGACAGGATTTGGAGCCGTGTTAGACGCCCTGGCAGTTGTAACACTGCATGACCTCATTTTTGTTCTTGTGTACTTCTTCTATGGATTCTCATGTTGCATAAATTGCTAATGCTCTTCAGTTTTTCCTCTTCGTCTTTTTTAACTGTTACTAAAAGCAGTTGTAATTTTCTTTTGTCCGCTCGTTTGGAGATCATGTTGACCACTTGTCATCGTGGATGTTGTGCTATTGCAGCTCGTCGACTATTTTTTGGGGATCCGTTGTGTCGTACAACCCTCTTATCACAAACCTTTTGGTTTTTGCTTGACCGATTGGATAAGCTATCCATTCGATCGGTTGTGTCTGGTTATAATCTTTCACGATTTTAACCATTTTTAAGTAGTCCTACCTGTTATCTGTCTTTATGATAATTGCTCTTCTGGATTTGGCAAATTTGTTTTTTGGATTTTACTTCGTTACGGACGGCAATTTGTAGGATGGCTTGATGCCTCTCTAGCGATTTTAGAATTATGGCTGGCAGCTTGGGCGCTTTTGTTGTTTGTTTGAGCTCTTCCTGCTGAGTTTATTCTGGGTAACTACGGTTTTTCTGGGTGTTGCCCCAGCTACTTCACAGAAGATCACTCCCTGATTTCTCAGGAATGGTTCCACTTGCTGTTCTCTTATCGTAAGCGCAGGGGCCGTTTCTGTCCGTCTTTGTCAAATGTCAAAAACTTACAGTGTCATCCCTGTCGACATCATGCGATAAACCCGACTCTTTACCGATGCTAATTAAAAATAACCTCTACGAGATGCCTACAAAGGCAGCTCCTTGACAGTTTAATTAAAATCAACTTAGCATCCGCTCTTCGCTTTAAGATTTACAAGTCACCAAGGTTCGCTCGGCGTCTCCGCCCCTTAGTCCTAGTAAGGACTACTAAGCCTTGTATGCTCGCTCCTACAAACGTGTCTGCAATGTTCGACCTAGGCTGTCGAACTCCTCGATCTCGATCTTTCTTTCGTTTGAAAGACTGTAAGCCTTTTTATATGATCCAACTGGGTCAGTTTACATAACATTATATCTCGTGAATATATCATGGTTAAAAACTATTATAAAAATACGAATGTATTACAGTGTGCGTTACACTGACCCACTCTCAATTAAAACGAAAGTAAACTTCTAAATTCTAACTATACGAGTTACTATATATGAGTTACTAATTTATTTAAGGGTTTGTTTCCTTTATGCTATAGGTTAGCAATTTATTATTTATAATATTATTAGAAAACGATTTTCAGAGTAGAAATCGAAACGTCAAAACAAATTTTCATTGCGCTCTATTGTGGTTTAATCCCATGTATACATAATCTGGTAAATAAATTCAATTCTTATTTAAAAGAAAAAAGAAAAGTGTTAAGAGTCAAAGATTTTTGCTCAGGAGAGGACCTTCAAGAAGAGGAAAAGGTGTGTGAATATAAAAAGAAAAAGAATCCGATTGGCCTCAAATTTAATAAGTTTCTTCCCTGTTCCTCAAGCTGCCTATATGTTAGTATAGCATTTTTTTAAGAAAAAGAAAATGCATGAAAATGTAGGTAAAGAAAAAGATTTGTTTCCTTAAATTTAATACTTGGACCAAGAGGTACACTTCCCGTCATATAAAACTGGTACACTTTTTTTTCCCAATGTAAACCTGTGTTCAGACTGGACACAATGGTCCGTGAATCAATTCGTTGTTGTCATCACAGATAACGGAATTGCACAAAATCTAAATATATAAAAAATAACTTCAATTCAATTTAAAATATAATTCAAAAATGTAGAAAGTTTTAGATAGGTATTATTTTTATCATTAACAACAAAAATCCGTATCTAATAAATTTAATAACCAGAGATAGGGTTGAGCTAATATCCAAAATGTTTGAAGGATCTTTAAACCTAGGGTATTGGCACAGGGAACATTGGAATGCATATACTGTAATTTTATACTTCAATTACCTACCGAACACGAATTGTATTTTGTGTCAATAAGTTTAGTAACAGGCAAACTACCAAAATTAAATTATTATTTATTACAAGAACAATAAATGTGAAAAACTAACATTATACTTTATCCCACGTATTATAAACTATAAAATATCCGGGACGAAAAAACGCTTTTCAAAACGTGACAGTTACAATCCAATATCTCACTGTAGTGTTTTATTATAATAATTTAAAGTTATGTCTAGATTGATTATCTATCATTATTTTTGAATTGAAATATTTTCATAAATTACAATAAAACACAAATCAATGTGTGGGTACTTAATTGAGATTATGGAAAATTACAGTAGTAATAGGAGAATTTTTTAGGATGCATGTTTAAATAAATGTGACTGACTGATAGAGAATGTTCGATAATGTTTTAGTTTTTAGTATACTCAAAACTGGCGGTCTGCCCTGCTTTTAGCAGGTTTCATATAATATTTTGGTTGAACTGGCAACAGTGCCCTAGAAATTAGAATAACACATGTGACAAGACCAACGTACACAACTTAAGAAACACGGTTTTTGGTTATAAGAGTTGTACAAGTTTTTTACCAGACGCGAACGGTACCTACGTAGCAAAGTTCAAGTTTGTATGAATTTTGTTTCAAGGAAATCAAAAGTATACTAACAACAGTTAAATACGAAGAGCTATTGACTATTCATTACGCTAAGAGCAACATATGTATCAAGTTTTAATAAATCCTCAAGAGTTATAGCATAGATCGACAGATTGACTGTTAGGAGAAAAACAACAGGATATCATTAAGAACTTATCGGATCTTTAATAGATGTAGACAATTCTCAGCAAATTATACTATGATACATTATTCCAAAAACTTTATTAATTACTGTATTACATTATAAGAAAGTACAATTAAAATTAGGAAAAGAAAGCCAAAGTTGCTAATAACTCACACATTACTAAATTCGACGAAGGAATTTCAAGAAGATTATTAAAGTTTAACATGCCTTAAAAATAAAATAAATTGGGGCATAAAGCTCCACTCTTATTCAGATAGGTCTTTGATGTTTTGTTTAGAGATTACTATAGGTACATTTCCCACACATTTTTATTTTGGCACATATATTACAAGCTCTCGCTCTATAAACTGTTGTACATATTATAGACTTGTGAAGCATTTGTTGCATTGCAAGATGTATGTCTGTTGGATATTTCTTGGAGATACAATAATGTACGTAATTAAGTAAACAAGACATAAAAGATCAATAAAGTTGTGAAATTATTTACGGTATAGCATTTACGAGAGTGATAAATGAATAAATTATTATTTACAACAGCAGCTGAAACAAAAATATATGTTTTTAAAATATGCTTTTAAATTTAAGATAATTAAAAAACATGCATTTATTAAATTCCTATGTTTTTGTCATTCTTTCATTTTCGTTACTTTCAAAATAAAATTATTAAGGACTTAAGCTTTATTAGAAATTTCTTTCCTACAAAGTATGCTGATTCGAGTTTACTTTCAAGTTAAAATCTTATTAACTTCAAAAAGTTTTGATCTTTGCGCTATATCTGAACGAACATAAATCTTGTAAAGTGAATTTAAACAAATACGAGTTGGAAGTAATATTAAATATAAATTTAAAATTGTTAGTATTTGTTATATCCGTTATTTAGATCAAGTAATTTAATTTTAAGTTAAAAAAACTTTGTTCCAATGGTTGGGAGTTTATTTTTCTTAGATACTAATTATCTACAAACATACCGTACTTACGCATTTATATCTAATTTTGGAATATATAGATGAGTAATAGCAAAGTTTAGACCTTTGACAGTATAAAACCCTCCGTTGCATTTGATGGATTATTTAATAGATTCTCAACTGTTGTTTATATCTATTTAGGTTTTCTAAAGTATGTAGGGGAGAGTGGCGCATAGTGGGGTACCGGGGTAAAGCGGTGTTTTTCTGTTTTGCAGAAATGCCAATAAATCCAAAAACAGTGTATATCTCGGTCGAGTGGTTGTCAGGTAATGAGTGATCTTTACAATCACATCAGTTGATTATTAGTCGATTTACGTTTATGGCGCGTCTTGATAGAAAAATACATGCTTTGATATTATTTACACTCGTTTTCTAATGGCATTTATTAAGAAACCAAAGAAATTACATTTTACTTTTAGTTTGTCGAAACTTAAGTCAAGTCAAGTCAAGTCAAATTTATTGATCACATGCGACATTATACAAAGTACATGTATGAGACAAGTCAAAGTTACAGACATACATCTTAAAAATATATAAATTAATAAACACGATAAAACATACTTAAAAGTTATTTTTAGAATATGGCTCTAGCTCACAAATGTATTGATGTACACACCTCCGAAAGTTTGGCTGATGTAAATTCATTCGTAAATCTATTGGTAATTTGTTAAAGAAACTTATGGCTGCATAATGTGTGCTACCTTCCAACAAAACAGAACGATGTTGTGGAAGCATAATGTGATTGTCTCTGAATCTTGTTGAATAAACATGGTTAAATTGAAATTTATTAAATTCATAAATTTTGCTTTGTAAATACATTATACACGAAAATATATACAGACCAGGAATTGTAAGAATATTGTTTTGTCTAAAGATGCCTCTACAAAAATCTCTAAATTTAATTTTAAACATTATCCTAATAGCTCTTTTCTAAAGTACAAATATCTGCTCTAATTCAGAGGTACAACCCCAGACTTCAATGCCATATTTGGCTATTGAGTAAAAATGGGCAAAGTATACTGTCTTTAATATTGATGTATGAAAGAGACGTGAAAGAATTCTCAATGCATAACATGAGCTACTTAATCTGGATTTCAAATTAGAAATGTGGTTTGACTATTTACAATTACTAGAAGTACCCCCAGCAACTTCGTGCAGTCTGTTTTATCTATTGCTGCTTCTATAGTGGCTTGATGGTTTAATAAATTATTTGACGTGAAAATCGTATACTTTGATTTCTCTTCATTCAAAACTAATTTGTTGGATAAGAAATAACTGTTGATGGTGGATAGTATCTGTGTAGTTTTATTTTGCAAATTTTGATCAGACATTCCTGTGACTAGAATGTTGGTATCATCCGCATAACTGATGATGTTAACCCCAGTCAGTGAATTAGTTACCAAAGCTATATCAATAATAAATACTATAAAAAGTAGAGGACCCAATACACTACCCTGAGGGATACCATAATGGATATCCAATGTGTTTGATTCGTTTACAAGTTCATTAGATGCTATCTTTACTTTTTGTCTTCCATTCTCTAGGTAGGAATCTCATCTGTCCAAAGCACCCAACACTAAGCTGACGAAATTTGCAAGAGCTCTAGTTGTAGACTTGGAAGATGTAAAACCATGTTGAAAATTATGCAATACTATGCTTTCTTAGGAATGCGTTCAATCTAGTATAAACCACGAGTTTCAATTATCTTTGAAAACACCACAGATAAGAGACTTATGGGACGATAGTTGTTAAGGTCATCAAACTGCTGGCTAAGTGTTTATTAGTACCTTATAAAGCAGATGAATATATTTGTTTATGATATATGTAAGCCAGTATGTATACAACCAAAAAGTAAAACAAAAAAAAAGAAAGGAAAACGAAACCACCAAAAAAAAACCATTGGTTGTTTGGTTGTATACATATTTGCTTACATATATCATCTATTTCAGCCTTTAGTTTCTTAAGGACCAAATAAAGCTTTATAACTTGTAAGCAGCGAAACCGGTCGCCCAATCTTTCGTTTAATAAAAATCTACAACCTAACACAGATTGTGAGTATAAGACTCTACGTGTAAGTCCCTAACATTCATTAGACTACGTTGATTACCTACCTACATTTTTGTATTTTTTATAGGCACCGTGGTTACAAAGCACAAAAGAAAATCCAAACAACATTACTGGAGTGAAAAATCGATGACCAAAGCAGTCGCCAGCATGATATGAAATCAAATGGGGTACAAAAAGCATCGCAAACTTTTGAAGTTCCACAAACCACGTTTGAAAGGTATGTGGCCAAATACAAGGCAAACCCAGATCCTTCTACTTCTGTAGAAAAAAAGTTAGGTCGTTACAGAACTGTTTTACCTCCGATCAGAAGAGTGAATTGAAGGCTTATATTAAACTTCTGGATGGGAAATTTTATGGACTAAACCCTTTTGAGATGAGAACGTTAGCAAAAAACCGCTTTTCTCTTAGCAAAATAAAACATTATTCTAAAATCTAAAGTAATCCTGTTCTGGAGAAGAAAATGAGAAGAATGATGAGGCAGCCCACTTTTCTACTAGGTGTGAAACTTAAGTTTTGTTCAAAATAATGTAGCAATTTATTTTCTTAACAATAAAAATACATTTTTTAAGTGAGATAGTTTAAAATTATTGATATATTATTGAATAGTAATAAACTGCACTAAATTTTACTTAGTAATATTTTATTAAATGCCCCCACTTTGCCCCATTTAGTACCCCGGTTTGTCCCATTAGAAGGGGCAAACTCGGGCATAATAGTTTTATGAATATTTCGTCTACAAGATGTAGTTGTCAAAAATAATAAGGATCTAATTTTTTCAGTGAATTTGGTATTGTCTGGCAACTTTATTTCAGTTTAAAAAATTAATTACTAAAGAAAAAATATATATTTTTGGAGACCCCACTATGCACCACTCCCCTTATACTGTTTTTTTTTAAATAATATTTTTAATTTATTTAAGTATAAACTTCTTTATTTATTATAGGTATACTAAAAATTATTCAATCAAAATAAGAATTTAATATTGTATCGAAAAGTAAACCGTCAATACTTACACGATGTAAGTCGAACAAACAGTTGACGAGATAGCGGAACTCAACTAAAAAAAGTTAAACCTCTTAAAAAAATGTAACGAAAAAATATTAACATCTCTAATCGACTCAACACGAATCATCTTAAATTTTGGACAACTCTATTAAGTTTACTCTACTAATATAGAGTTTATAATCAAGTTTTTCAGCATTAATGAATTGAACCACTGAAGAATCCATTGTCTCGACTCAAGACATACAGAAAAAATCGAACTAAATAACAAACGATATCAATATAACAAAAGAATGAATGAGAATGTCGATGTTAAAGCACAGTTTGAAAAAGAAAACAAAAGAAGAACTATCCAAAGAATCCAAACATCATCGTCCTATCCGTTTCTCTCGTAACAACGTAAGAAGGTCAAAGTACATTGAGTATCAAAAATGTAAAACATTACATATAAAAAGCTACAAGTTGCAGTACTATAAATGTGTACAACGTGGAAATATGTTGAAAGATCAACCATCCACGTTGGGTGCCAAAAATGTGTAACACAACAAACAATGGACAGTTTTTGAGGCGCACAAAATGAACGAGGCCGAATTTCTCAGAGACGGAAGAAATGTGAGCCTTCAAATTTCATCAGAAGGAACATCAACTAGATGTGACTGCTTTTATTCATTCTATGACGGATAAAAAATTAAAATTGTTTGACCAATAGTACATGAAGACAAATAAAGCAGTCAAATATTTAGACAATATCTCTATTTTTTCCTTCTGTTCGGAAAAACAGTATGCAGGTTATTCTCACTTTGCGGTCAAAAATGACATGCCGCGCTATTTTACACGAAGCTTATCCCTGTCGAAATCACGCCATATTTTAAATCATTCGATTGGGATAAACCAATCAAAAAAAATATAGACGCTTGTGTCGTCTCTCATGAACTGATAATTAGTACAATTTTAATTACCAGACATACTTTTAAAACGGAATAAGTTATACAGAGTCGCGTAAAAATTATTGCTTGTAAATTAAATAGAATAAAAAATATATAAGTTCTTTTAATTATTACAACTTTGACGATCTTTAATAGATGTGAGCAAGTATTTATCCTTGACAACTCTTCTAGGTTAAAACCTGATTTTTATGGTCTGCAAAAGGAAATATGGCGCTTTATAAGAGGTGAAAGAACGGAGGTAAAGGAATTATTAGGACCAAAACACAAAAAAAATGATACATGGATTGACTACCTAAAAACGGTCTATGCAGAGGAAGAACAAACGACGCTAGAACCGGAAACTCATTGAGCCCTATGCTCTTCAATTTAGTCATGGATAAAATCATTAAAAGCGTTAACAAAGAAAAAGGGTACAGAATAGGGAACAAAGAAGTAAAAATACTCTGTTACGCAGACGACGAAATATTGATAGCCCAAGATGAAGATCGTCTGCAAAAACTGGTGCACAGATTTAAGGTAAATATTGAACAAGTAATGGAAATAAAATACCTTGGAATTACACTGCCCAGATATGGACCTGGAGAAAGAAGTAAGAGATCAAGTAATAACACTGTATAGCGAAAAAGACACTTGCTACTGTATACGGCACAGATGAGAGTACCGAGCAGAATTACAGGAAATACGCTGAGAGATCGAAAGTGACGTAAAGATATTAAAAGAAAATGTAACATACAGTGTATAAACGAATAAACACTAAATAGAAAAAAAAAGAATGGAATAACCACATAAGCAAAATGAAGAAGGCCATGTCCTAAAAATAGCAAAGTATAAGTCACCAATTGACAGAAGAATGACGACCGCGCAAAAGATAGAGTGGCAACCTTCTATAGAGGTATTAGTCTACAAATAAACAAGCAGAATTGCTTATAAAGAGAAAGAAGAAGAAGAAAAACTATTCTAGGTTGATTGTCCTTGCGGTCTAACTTATTCACAATATTTTTCTGTACATATACAAATTTCAAATGTGTTAACTTATTGATGTCACCTTTTTTGAGTACATTTTTCGCAGCTATATATGCAATTTTAGAGTTCTCAGTCTTATTGGTGTGACCAGTTTTTACGTGGCAAAGTATGTTTTAAATGTTCATAAAGTCTGCTCAGGCGATTTCAATTCTTTTCTGGATTTCCTTTGAGCAGTCTAGTTGGCAATTTATTTTTCTCTCCAGGTATAGACATATATTTTTGATCGGTTTGCAGATTAAATTCATTAACAATAAAAATATTGGCAATAAAATTGTGATAACCCTAAAAATCTCGACTAGAAAACAACGTTTTTGACTTTATATTAATATTTTTAATCCTATTGTGCTGATCTGTTCTGTGAGAATATTTATTAGTATTTACTTTATGTTGTTTAACAGAATCCTATTAATTAACGGCTTCCTATGAACGTTTTTCTAGTCAAGATCGGATTATATATTCAGCATATATATTACAAACATTGGGGATAGAACACACCCTTGACTTACTCCTTGTTTGACATTTACCAATTTAGTGTTACAATTGTTTGTTCAAATACAATTTCTGTGATTTCAATACTTCCAGTCGGGAGAGCATTTGATCTTGCATAGCAAGCTGTCCCCAATTTTATTATTCTAACCTCTAGGGGGGGGGGTCAATAGTTGTGTACATTATAAATCGCGACTGAATTTCGCGGTTGCGTTAGCCGCCATCTTGATTTTAAAGGAGAACCGTTTTGCTTAATCATCATCATCATTAACCCGTATACGTCCATTGCAGGACATAGGTCTTCCTCAGCTTTTTCCATCTGTCTCTGTCCCATTTACAAAAACAAAAAAAGCGATTCATTGGTGTGTTAAATTTTATTGTATTCATTTTTGTATGGAATATACCATGTATTTGGAATCTTTTTATCAGGTTACTTGTATTGATTTTTTTGTTTCAACCGGTTTCTAAGGAACACAAAACAAAGGAGCTGTAAATTTTTTAATGTCGATAAGAGGTTGGTGTCATTTTTCAGTCATTGTGTGAACTATTGCTGTTTGGTGGTAACATTTTGCTATTGTTTTAATCAAAATGCAATGCGAATCGAGAAATTTGACTAATAAAGAGTGTGCTCAAATAGTGGTTTTGCACGAGGAAAGTTGGAGTTACAGACATTTAGGGGAACGGTTCGGCGTACACCATACATCGGTCTCACGAATGATGGAATGGTACAGAGAGACCGGTAGTCACTCTAGGAGTCCAGTAAAAGGTCGACATCGTGTAACAACGTCCGTTTTTTACGACTTCGCACCCTAAAGACAACGATTTGTAACTACCAGAAGCTCACAATCCCAACTTGAAGATGTTCATAATGTTCGAATCAGCTGTGAAACTGTTCGTCAACGTCTCAAGGAAGGTAATTTGGTAAATCGTATACCTGCCAGAGCACGTTTAGAATTTGCACGAAATCATATCCATTGGTTGGAGGCTGATTGGAATAGAGTTCTGTTTACAGATGAGAGCAGATTCTGTCCTTACAATTGTGATAGGCGTATTCGCGTGTACCGACGTCAGAACGAACGGTATGCACAGTGTAACATGCGAGAAACGACGTTATTCGGTGGAGGGTCGGTTATGGTCTGGGGTGGCGTTTCTTTTACGGGTCGTACAGACTTGGTGGTGTTGAATAACGGTACCATCAACGCTCACCGATATATCGTTGACGTTCTTCAAGACCACGTTGTGCCACTTGCTCCTTATATTGGCGAAAATATTTTTTTCTAACGCACGTTGCAAATATAGTGCAAAATTATCTAGAGAAAGTTGGAATCGACGTTATGGAATGGCCAGCGAATAGTGCCAATCTCAATCCTATAGAGAATCTTTGGGACTTGCTTGGTAGACGTCTACGGAATTTTCCTAATCAACCAAACACTCTGCAGGAACTGGAACAACGTCTTGTCCAAATTTGGAATGAACTGGATCAGAATACTTTAAGACCATTTATTTTAAGTATGAATCGTCGATGCCAAGCTGTCATTCGTAGCAGGGGTAAAAATACGTCTTATTAAGCAAAAAAATTGAACAATTTCTATTTTTAGAATTAGAGATTTTGTTATTAATTGTTTTAAGTTTATGAATATTGAAGATGGTTAGCGACAACATCACTAAATATGTTTGTTTTACAAAGTAAAGTAAGACGAAATAAAATGCTTTTCATTTCAGTTAATATTTTTCTGTTATATGGTAAGTTTTAAAGTGGTGCGTTAATTTCTTAGAGCAGTGTAGTTGGTGGGCGTCCTCTGCTCTGCATTGCTTCTTGTCTTGGTCTCCACTCTAAAATACGTTTTGTCCATCGGTTGTCTGATAATCTGGTGACGTGTCCTGCCCAATTCCATTTTAGTGATGCGATTTTTTAGATGACGTCTGTTGTTTTTGTTCTACGACGTAATTCTTCGTTTGAGATTCGGTCTCTTAGAGAGACACCCAACGTCTGACGCTCCATAGCCCTCTGAGTTTAATTTACCAAACGGTGTCTAGGCTAATTGCATGCGACGTGGGAACTCATACGTTTGGTTATCTCTGTCCAACCAAATTTCATGTCCTAAGTACTTATGCGATGTAGTCTGTACAATATCCCTTCCATGAACAGCAATATTTCGATTTAGCTTCAGATTAGTCATTATTTGCGTTTGTTCATATTAATATTTGGTCCGACTTTAAAGGAAGCGTGATATAATTTTTCAAACATATAACTGCCTTCTTCGGTTAAATTCTCCCTTTCTTTAAGCTAACACTGACTTTAAACCTGAATATCTGAAACCTGAAAACTGAATCATCTTGGAATTCTTGTAATTGTTCATTTTGCAAAATTGACACCTCTTCTCTTAACTTTTCAATTTCATTTTAACTAATGGCTAGTTGCTCCTTCAAATGTGCAATTTCGGATTTTGGAGTTTCGCCTCTGTGGTCACTTGTAAAAAAATAATTTTTTAGAGACCTATATATACTAGTATTTCTAGTAGGGCTATGTGACGGGCTCCTAAACGTCGATCTGGGCGATCTTGTGACCTCATTATTTGGTTCTTCTGTCCTTGCCTGGAATCGGATTCTGCAATTATTTTGCATAGGTATACCCCATTCTTTCCCAATTAAAACAACTTCTGTTTTCGTTTCGAGTTTTTTGTTGAAATTTTTTTTAATAAACTACACCCAAAACAGTCTTCCTAAATGAATTTCCTGTGACGTATGAACGTTTGTAATATAAAACATTAAATTCCGAATTTTTTAATAATATTTCAAATGCCTCCTATTTGTTACCACAACTCAAAATTGAAATTTCAAGTCCTATGTTTTAAAAATTCATCTATAACTGATCAATGAAAGTGATTAATTGTATTGATCTGACGAGAATAGTAAAAAATGGCAAAAATCGCGCCACGTTAATTTATTTAACATCTTTATAAAAACTGAGTTTATCCTCGGCAAAATACAAAAACTGCATATAAAAGCTGCACTCTTTACCTTGATTTGCAGCTTGATTTTTATCGATAGGGCATATGGATCAAAAGATATAGAATTTTTATCGCCCCGCTGATACAAATTTTATTGAACATTGATTTCGCGCGCGTAACTGACATGCAAAATCGAAGGTCGCTTCAAGCGTTGTTTCTAAGATAACGGTTCATGCTACATAAAAAATGCTTAAAAATATTTTTGTTTAAAATGATCTCAGCTATATTTTTTATTTAAAACATTTTTTTTACGGTGTACAGATTCTTAATAAATCGATTTTTTTTGCGTTTTTACATCGCTGCTCTGCAAAATTCAGCTTGTTCCTACGATTTTGATGGGTCAACTCTCTGACGACTGGACTAATAAAAAACCTTGAGTATAATTTTTATTTAACTGAACTGAATGTTCCAACTTTAGAGGGATTTCCCTTTTTAATACAGCATATAAAATTGTGTCCCTGATACTTAACGAACGATTGGCACGGTATACTGACAATATAATAGGATCCTACCAAAGAGGCTTCTTGAAAAATAAATCTACCATTAATCACATATCATCCATCAGAAAAATATTAGAAAAAACAACGGAGTACGACATAGACTGCCATTACATCTTCGTAGACTTTAAGGCAGCGTACGATACTATTGACAGATCCCAATAATATTCGGCGATGATCGAATTAGGAATACCAAAAGGATTGGTAGAATTAGTTAAAATGACAATGATGAAAGTCGAATGTAAAGTGCGCGTACAAGGGGATGTTTCAAAACCATTTAAAACCAACAGAGGACTGCGCCAAGGAGATGCGCTATCATGCACGCTGTTCAACCTAGCGTTAGAAAAAGTTATGAGAGATTCGGGAATAAACTTAAAAGGTACGATATATACCCGTAGTATACAAATAATGGCATACGCTGATGATATCGTCATAATTGAAAGAACCCAAAATGAAGCAGTGTAGGCTTTCACACGTATCAAAAATGCCGCAGAAAACATCGGACTTCTGATTAACATCCAGAAAACTAAATATATGCCGGCCATATCAAGAATTCAACAAAATAACTTAGAGGTGCAACACGAAACGATAGAAATGGTAGAAGAATTCTGCTACTTAGGATCACTGGTAGACTACAAAAATAACACATCCAACGAGATAAAAAAAAAAAAGAATATGCGTGGCTAACCGCTATTATTTTGGCCTGGGCCCTCAACTAAGAGCGAGAAGTATGTCAATAGCAACAAAGTGCAAACTTTATAAAACAATAATACGCCCAGTGCTCACATACGGATCGGAAACATGGGCAATGAAGACCCGAGATGAAGAGTTACTGCGAGTCTTTGAAATAAAAGTATTGAGGACCATATATGGCGGAGTAAACGAACAGGGTCTGTGGAGAAGGCGATATAACTTTGAACTATATAGACTTTTTGGTGATGCAGATATTGTGAAGACCATCAAAATAAACCGCCTAAGGTGGGTGGGCCACGTTATGCAGATGGATGAGAGTGATCCTACTAAAATAACTATGCTAAACAGGCCGGTCGGAAGAAGAAGA
Source organism: Diabrotica undecimpunctata (assembly GCF_040954645.1). Classification (NCBI taxonomy): domain Eukaryota; kingdom Metazoa; phylum Arthropoda; class Insecta; order Coleoptera; family Chrysomelidae; genus Diabrotica; species Diabrotica undecimpunctata. The sequence continues at coordinate 51,970,792 of NC_092808.1, forward strand.
AGGGGGCGACCTAAACTCAGATATCTGGACGATGTACAGGAAAATCTGAGGGAGATTGGAGTGAGGGGTTGGAGAAAACAGACACTCGATAGGAAAGGATGGGAGAATGTTTTGAAGCAGGCCAAGGCTCACGAAGGGCTGTAGCGCCAACTGATGATGATAAAAACTGAGTTTATCCTCGGCAAAATACAAAAACTGCATATAAAAGCTGCACTCTTTACCTTGATTTGCAGCTTGATTTTTGTCGATAGGGCATTTGGATCAAAAGATATAGAATTTTTACCGTCCCGCTGATACAAATTTTATTGAACATTGATTTCGCGCGCGTAACTGACATGCAAAATCGAAGGTCGCTTTAAGCGTTGTTTCTAAGATAACGGTTCATGCTACATCAAAAATGCTTATAAACATTTTTGTTTAAAATGATCTCAGCTATATTTTTTATTTAAAACATTTTTTTACGGTGTACAGATTCTTAATAAATCGATTTTTTTTGCGTTTTTACATCGCTGCGAGGGGGGTTTTAGGGGAAAGCTTGGGGTAAAAGTGGTAAACTTTTTTGCATCTTTTTAGGGTCCCAAAATTAATATTCTCTGCAAAATTCAGCTTGTTCCTACGATTTTGATGGGTCAACTCTCTGACGACTGGACTAATAAAAACCTTGAGTATTATTTTTTTTTTAACTGAACTATTTGTCTTTCTAAATTAGATTTGAAATCATTTTGCTGTTCTATTTTATTTTTAAAATCGTTTTGTTTTTCTTTCAATTTGTCTATTCAACAAGTAATATTTGACTTACCTGTAACTGAAAATTCCCATGAAGTTGAGATAAACTATGTATGATTCCTACTTCTGCTTTTCTACGCATCTTCTCTTTCTCTTCCTCGTCTTGCCTACGTTTTTCATTTTCCTCTTTTTTTCTTTGTCTATGTTTCTCATTTTTCTCTTTTTCTTCTTGTCTACGTTTATCTTTCTCTTGTTTTATTTTTAAAAACCGTGCAGGGAGCCCGGACGTATCCATTTTGGTATCAAAATATGTAGATCTTATATTTACCATTAAAAAAGCTAAATATATTTGATACCACCGCTGTCACCAATGTTACACTTCTTGAAACATTAACTTGTTGACAATACTTTTACTGATACTAAACAGATAACTGATTACTAAAAACTTTAAAACTACTGTTCTAAACTGTCAAAAACATCTGTTTATATATATTTTCTGACGTTTCAAACTTTTGCAGCATTTACAGCAAAAATGCAAAAGCATTTCCGATATGATATTGCCGATATCATCTTAAATGTTCTCGAACTACTTCTTCTTTTTCGTCAAGGGACTTTTTCTATGTGGGATAAATCTTACCGAACTGTCGTAACAATAATATTGTATCTAGGTTGTGAAGTGTGAAAACGTACTTTAATTTTCGAAATAACAATAAATTGACTTACTAATTTCTTGTTGTTATTTACAGATTAACATCCACCTAATGTGACTGGGCTTCATCATGCTTCCCAAAAATCCGACTCTGGAAATGGCTTCTTTTAGATGACAATTTCTTGAACTGACGAGGATACCATCAGTACTCTCGTTTAGGTTCAGTTCCCGGAGTACAGGAGGGTAATGCAATTTTTAGTTTTCTGCTAATGTGAAACTTTTGAATGTGTAGGAGGAAGTTTTGAATGCTGGGGTGTTAATAGACTTTGTCCCGTATAAGTTGCCTGGTCATGGCGTCATTTTTTGGGAATGGACCTCGACGAGGTGGAAGCTGACTTAAGGGAACAAGGTATAGTAGGAAAGGTTACAGAGCTAAGAACAAGGAAACCAGGAGCACAAAGCAGCTCTTATCTACTTCAAGTAGATAAGCAGCAGGACCTGAAAGAAATAAAGAAGATAAACGGAGTCCAAAATATCCGTGTTAGATGGGATGCATACTCCAAACCAGCTAGAGCCACGCAGTGCTTCAACTGCCAGGAGTTCGGCCATTCAGCAAGGAACTGCTTCAAGCAACCAAGGTGTATGAAGTGCGCAAACAACCACCAGACGAGACACTGCCCTCTTTCATAAGGGCAAATCAACAAGGTAAAATGCTGCAATTGCCTGGAGGCCCATACATCAAACTACCCGATGTGCAGCAAACATATCGAATATCTGGACAGACAAGCGGCACGAAGAGCAAGAAACCAACCTCAGCAGAAGATGGCACCACCACCACCACACCCGTCCACATTCAGGACAACCACTAGCGGAGTATCTTATGCTCAAGCTAGTAAAGGAGGACAGCAAACATCCACAAGGACAGATGGAATCAAGAGTACCTGGGCGGAAATTAACCAAATAGTTAATGTACAGAAAATGATGGCAATACTTCAAGATATGAAGAAAAAACTACTCCAGGCAAAATCATTTGCAGAAAAAGCAATGGTTTTCATGAAGTATGAAGACATCTACAATGAACCATAAACATCTGAAGATACTCCAGTTTAACATAGCATCACTGAGGCTAAGGATCAGCGAACTTCGAGAGACAGTCATAAGACATAATCCAGATGTCATATGCCTGTCTGAAACACGATACATGACGGACTCTCAACTTCCAAGGATTACAAACTACGATGGATTCGGAAGAAGAGACGAACCAAACGACAGAGGAGTAGCCATCTATGTTAAAAACAACATAGAATGGAACCAAGTTTTGATGGAAACACAAAAATTCGAAAGTGTTGGAATTAAAGTAGGTATAGCTAATATCTTTTCAATTTACAGGAAGCACTCAGAAGACCTAGCCATAGAAGAATTAGATGCCTTACTCAACTCAGCACCAACCGTAGTCGTAGCAGGAGACTTCAACGCCAAACACACAGCATGGGGATGTATGACGGACACAGCACCAGGAACAACCCTACTAAGATACTGTGAAGACAGAGATAGGATGTTATTCGCTCCAGACGAACCAACAAGGATCAACCCAATAAGAGGACACAACAACTCAACACTGGATCTTTTCATCACCAAAGATGTAATAATAGAAGACGTCAGAGCCTACTTCGAATGCAGTTCGGACCACAAACCAGTAATAGGAAGGATGACATCGAGAGTCGACTTGCCAAGGATAGAACCAGTAGAAAGATGGAGATGGAAAGATGCTAACTGGCCTAACTACAAAAGACAGCTAAACCAAATGGAAATGAAGAGAGAGTTCCAATCAACAGAAAAAGTAGAGGAAAAAATCGAAGAAATCACAAGAAGAATTCAACGTGCCATGGAAGCCAACATTCCAAAATCCATGACGAACAACAGAGGACTGGTCATCCCAACAGAACTACAGGACATCATCAAGGACAGAAACAAGGCCAGAAGAGCATTCCAAAGGACTAGAAGACAGGAATTCAAAGATTACCGAGACATCCTATCTGAAGAAATAAGAGTAAGACTGAGAAGTCTCACTGAAAACCAGTGGCACAACAACATCAGAAGAGCTGAAGAAAACCATGGAAATGTTTGGAAAATGCTGAAGGCAAGAAGAAAAGGAAAACAAAAGATGCCACAAATCATAGACAACGAGGGAACACACTACGACACCCAAGGACAAGTAGATGCAATATCAAGGAAGATGGCAGCCACACACAGACAAAACCAGGATATGTCGGATGCAAGAACAAGGAGGCAAGTCGAACATGAATACAACAGGATCAGAAAAAGGAACGAGTTCCAAATAGACGAGGAAGACAGAGGGAAGGAAGCAGAGCACCAGGACAAGAAGGAATCCACAACATCACCCTCAAGGAACTTCCGAAGAAGATCATAGTACAGCTGTACTATATCTTCAAATACTGCCTAGAAAAAGGACATTTTCCGAACAACTGGAAACACGCCAAGATCATACCTCTTCTGAAACCAAGGAAAGATGGAAGAAGACCGGAAAGCTACAGGCCCATATCACTCCTTCAAACGATGGGAAAAATCATCTACAAAAGACTGGTGAAGCACACAGAAAGAAGAAGAATCATCCAAGAAGACCAGTTCGGTTTCAGAAAAGGAAGAAACTGCGAACTTCAACTAGCAAGGATTAGCAGCGACACGAAGATAAAATTCAACAGGAAACAGAAGACAGGATTAGCCATACTGGACATAGAGAAAGCATACGACACGGTTTGGAAGAAGGCACTAATCTTCAAGATGGACAAGGCTAGACTTCCACACTACCTCATCAACATCTGCGACATGTATCTATCCAATAGAACATTCCAAGTTTCAGCTGATCAAAAGATGTCGACGATCCAAGAAATCCAGGAAGGAATGCCTCAGGGCAGCATCTTATCACCCATATTATATAACATTTTTGTTTCAGACCTTCCAACAGATCCAAGGACTTCTACAGCCCTGTATGCAGACGACACAGCAGTGTATGCATCCGGAAAAGACGAAGGAAGAATCATAGATGACATGGAGTACCACCTGGAAAAAATCACGGACTACATCGAAAAATGGAAAATCAAGATCAACGCCGAAAAGACGCAGTTCATCATATTCAGCCAGGACAAACGACCACCACGGAACGAGATCACAGTAGGAGGCAACAGAATTCAGGAATCAGAGACGGTCAAATATCTAGAAGTCCACCTCGACAGAAGACTCAACTTCCGGGTGCATACACAAAAAACAAAGGTAAAAGCTAATGCAGCTAAAAAACCAATACTTCCTTTCATTTTTAGGTCCAGTCCACTTTCGAAGGCGAAGAAAATTCAGCTCTACCAAGCATATGTTAGGTCGGTGATTCTGTATGCAATACCAGTGTGGAGCTCCATTGCGGAATCACACTGGAAAAAGTTAGAAGCAACTGAGACATCATGCTACCGAATCATCGACGGAGCAGCATGGGAGGATATAGTTACAAACGCGACGATTAGGAACAGATTAGGATACACGCCACTAAGGGAAGTGGCCGAGAACAGAACCAGGTGGTTCTTCAACCAGGCCACACGAAGACTACGAAAGACCAGGGATATCCTCAAGAAGAACAGGACCCAGAGGATATTTAGATCCACCCACAGACTGATCGACCACCTGATCAGGGTCTAGAAAACCAGGCGTGCAGGGAAGTAGGTACGTTGCCGATACAAGTACCTACAGAAGCAGACGAGGACACCACCCAGGAAAATCCAGGAGCCGAGAGGAAGAATCAACAAACGCTGGCGGTGCAAGAGCGGTACGCCGAAAAAAGAAGGCAAAAATTTTTTAAGTTTGACATGTAAATATATTTTGTAAGGCAATAAACGTTTTTATTTTTATTTTTATTTTTATTTTTATTATATCATTTTTTGGATCTGCTACAGTAATATCTAAACTTTATTGACTCTTAATGCTGAGGATGATTTTCTTGTTTTTATGTAGACATGACTGTCTGTTTTTCAATGTACCTCAAGTAAGTCGACGTTTCATCGTTTTTCTTGTCTTTATCATTTTATGCTTGTCAAATCATTCCATTTAACCAGTGTCTCGCTTCTTTCTGAAGTCCCTCGAGAAGCTAATGGATTGATTCATATGTGACAAAATAGTTAGGTGTAATGCTCTTTACGTGCAACAATAAGTTTACCACACTGTGAAAATTTGCTAGATAGCTTTAAAACAAGGTTCTGGTAACTTGCTATACCTACCTCTGGATAAGCTTTAGTCTATACTATGAAGTTATGGAATCTTTGATTTATAATGATGTAGTCAATCTGGTTTCTTATTATTTTATAACCGTCATCTATAGGGGATTTTCAGGTGTATAGTCGTCGGTCTCGTAGTTTGTACTATATGTTTTTGATAATCAGATGGTTGTCCTTGCAAAACTTAACTATCATCTCTCCTTTCTCATTCGTCGCATTTCGTCGCATTATGGACTAGAAACACGTCGCGAACACTCAGACGTGTTCCTAGTCCATAATCGCCGACTAATTCTCCATCTCTTCTTTTCTCTATCGTCGCATTTAAGTCGCCTAAGATAACATTAACATTCAGTGGTCTTTTTTTTGTTCTTTTAATTCTTTCTTTTTGTTTCTCTGTGCTATCAGATGTCAATGCGTATGCTGTAATAATTTTTATATTGAAAGGCATGACGTTTAATTTCATTGCATAAGTGCAATTTTGTTCGTTATTGGTAGAAACCCTTTCACTAACTTTTAGGCTTTTTTGTTGACAATAGCTACTCCATTGAGATTTTGTGGGATGTTATTACCAGAGTAATAAAACACGTAGTTTACTATTATAATTTTCCTGTTGTTAGACAACTGAACTTTACTACATCTAAGGATGTCTATATTTAAAAGTTGCATTTCTTGTATCAGGTTATAAATTTTTCTTTGTTCGTATAGACTTCGTACATTCCACGTACCTATTAATGTGTATGTTTTTAGTTAAACTGAAGATTGTATAGAAGTTTTCTTCAGCATATCAGCATATCTTCAGGTTTTTTGCTTGCTGACTACCTGAGAGGACCTGCGATCCTCGTGGATCTCTCCTGGATATCGAATTCAAATTATCGTGATCAGTGTTGTTTACGTTTCTTGTGATTGCCATGATAACTGCTCTAGAAATATTTTACAAATCTTTAATGCCGTAGTTTTCTGTTGATTTTAGCATAATCACGTCGATAAGCATTCTTAATGCATCTGCCTTTAGAGATAATTTCTCGCGTCTAGGACAAGGGTGCCCTTACTCCTATTAACTCGTCCACTCTCGGACTTTATGCTTTTATACAACGGCTAAAAGCCAGGCTGATACTTCCGCCAAATAAGTCGTTTTAAATTTTCTTATTTGCCTTCATTGCCGTTGTGGTCTTCAGCTGAAGAGTATGTAGCAGAAGGAAATAAAATGACACGTCTGCCCTCGGAAACCCAATAGCCATTCGGAGTGTAAAGAAACAAGAGTCAGCCAAGAAAGGTTGATAGAAAAGATTAAAAACATTTTACTCAACACAAGTTAAAAAAGAGTTAAATGTGAAGGCCATTATGATGCGCCAGGTGCGTTTCATAAGCGTATGAGTATTAATACACTTTGTGTTCCCGCTGATACCTCGTGGTGTTAACTACAGACTATATGTCTCGTCCAATCTGCCATAGTATGAAGGATAGGGCGCACGTCATTTTTTAGAATGCAGACACCCCAGATTTATGGCCTTACTAAATTGTAGATTAGTATTAAATAATACAAAATATTCCATAAAAGGACTTTCCTGGTAGCACAGTTCTATTTTTCTCTAACATTTTAAATATTTTTATAGATATATTAGATAAAATTGACAACTGTAATATAAAAAATTATTTTAGTAGTTTTATTCATAAAAATATCCCCACAGCCATTTTTCTCACATATTACCGTTTACATTCGGTAAATGATAGTCAGCAACCATATCAGCTTAAAACTTAATTTATGGAAAATTTCCTGCACATTGGTATACCATCGGTATTCCCAACTCATAAGTTGTCTCCTGTAATCATTTTTAGTAGGTAACTTTAAAATTATTTTCTTTGAATGTATAAACAGTTTAAGATGACTAGAAGTCTTCGACATGTGGGTATTTTGAAGAATACCAAAGTCTTCATGGATATAATGTAGAATAAATAAAAATGTTTTATAGATAATAGAAACAAATTAACAAATTCTAAGCATTATTAAAAACACATTTAACGAGGAACTAAATTATATAAATAATATCTTAGTATATCTTATACTAGAGTACACACTGAGGCCGTAATGCAGAAGCAAAGGCGAAAGAAAAATTGCTGGTGGCAAAAAAATTACGAAATAGACAAACATAAATACGAGTTAATTATTAAGAGTCTCAAAATATAGAGGTAACATTGTAGTAATGGTGGCCCAGCTTCAGTACAAGACGAATTTGTTTTTTATTAAACACTAATAAGATGATTAAGAACATTGCAATCTGAATAAACAATATGATCAATGAGCAACTTTTTTCTAGCCATAATTATTTATTACTAGAAAATAAGGGCAAACTCACTAGTATCCTTTTATATTAATTCATTGCACATAAATAATAATATCGTATGGCATTTTTGCAACTAGATCTTTAACCTTGTTTCAAGTAGCTAGTGTTGTTGCACTAGCTAGGGGTACCAATGGCTTTAAGTGTCCTCCCTTATGAATTTATTGAACAAATATTAACCATCACTTACACTATACTCTGCTTTTCACTTAATTAACTCGAAGCATTTCGTCCTCGTAAGTCTTCCTCCTAAGTCAGATCCGTATTGTTTAAGAGCTGGATGGCCTCAACATTGATGTGTTCAAAAAGTCGTTGTTCGTGACTATTGGCAAAATTTTTAGTGGTATTGTTAACAGTATTTATTTTTAGGTGTCTATGGAGGTCATTGTTCCGATAGTACCAAAGAGAGTTGATAATCCTTCTTAGTTCTTTATTTTGGAATCGTTGGATGATGTGTAAATTACTCTTACTAGCACAACCTCAGAGTTGGATGCCATATGACTATATAAGTTTTAGAATCTCTTTATAATAAAGTATTTTTTTGTAGATCGAATTGCAGGTTGGATTGTATTCCCAATAGCTAAATCCTTTTTTATACTTGATATTGAGATATTCTCTTTTCATATTAACATGAGCCTTTCAGCGTAGCACGGCGTCTAATTCAATACCCAAATATTTTGCAGTATCGGCATATGGTATCTGAGTATTATTTACATTACCAACACTTTTTGTTTTTACTTGTTTGTAAAATTAATGTGCACTTTCATTTCATTTAACTTTATTCGTCAGCATTTAGTCCACTTGTTAAATCTGTTAACAGAGCTTTTTAGTTTTCTTATTGCTTCTCCATGAGCTTCACCTGCAACACGGCAGTGTCATCAGCAAAGATAGCTATTGTGTTATGATCTAATTTAGAGATATCACTGATGTATAGGTACATAACTGGTCCTATCACACTACCTCGAGGTACACATCTAATGATTTCTTTTAATTCCGAGTAGGCTTCCTCTTGATTAACTCTAAAAACTGTTTCTGAAATGTATGTTGTCAATAATTATGTGTACTTGGCAAAATCCTACTTAGTTTATAATTTAATCCTTAATACCATACTTTATCAAAAGCTTGGGTCACATCGAGGAAGATAGAGGAGAAAACATTATTTTCTTCTAGTGACCTTTCAATTAGTTAAATGTTTTTCTTGAAACACAAATTTTGTGATGGAATTAGAGCCTCGGAGTCTATGAGAGGTTTTAGCCTTCTCAGCAATAGCTTCTGTATTTAGATTTCCCTTTTAAGCTGTTAAGTAGTAATATTTAGTGTAGTTTTATCTAGATGGAACTCTAGAGAACTGCCAAATCATTCTGAGTTTTGTTTTCTCCACGAACTTCTCCAAGTCTTCTAATTTCTTTAGGGTAGTTATTACCTTTAAATCTATAGATTATTTTGCGCGAGTTATTTTACATTTTGTTCACAATTTGTTTAAGAAAACATTCCGTTTCTTCATCAAATATATGTTAATTTTTTAATGAAACTTTTAAATTAATTGTTAAGTCTTAATGGAACTGTGAGTCCAGTAGTTAGTTTAGGAGGTGGCTGATTTTAAATAGCAGTATTACTGCTATATAGAAATCAATCAGGTCTGAAATTTTGTTGGTATCAGTGGGCCAATATGTCGGCTTATCTATTGAAAGAAAAGTGCTTTGCATTTTGATTGCTTAACAGCCTGCAAAAGTTCTTTCCACCTGGTTATGTTTTTACCATGTTTATTTCAAAATTACAAATAATTTTTTTGAGGTTATGTTTTGGTAAAGGGAAGACAGCAGTAACAATAAGCTCAAAAGATTCTGTTTTTACACTCTAAAACATATCTGTTTTATCTGTTTTGTAACTAAAAATAATATTCTACGTTAATTAAGTTAATTTTCTAAACGTTAACAATTATGAAATTTACTTACCTATAATTTAATTTTTTTCTATTCTTTAGCTCGAATTAAATTTGCTTACAATTTTTTCCTTTTTCTTCTCCTCATACACACACATTCACAAAAAACTAAAACTTTTCTTTTAAGGGTAATCGAACAGATATCTGCGTATGGTCTTTAACCGACCGAAATATGATGAAGCTAGTTCAAAAATTATAATATTTTCGAATAGTTCGAATATATATATATATATATATATATATATATATATATATATATATATATATATATATATATATATATATATATATATATTGAAGTCTGTATGTGGTGTGACTTGGTAACTGCAATAACCTAATTTCATTATCCATGACATATGGAGAGCTTTTAGGTTTGATCTGTAGGTGCTGTGGGCGTCCAACAATAACAAAACAGTTTCAATGAAATGTTTAGGCCATGTCACAAAAAGATCGCCACTGATATATTCAGTACCGCTAATAATGACAAGGCTGCTAGGCGAAGCACTGAATGAAAGTTGCCAATTCTAAATTAATATATGCTTAGTCAATTCTGCTTCAACTTCTTCATTTAATACAGCAGACCAACCCATTTTTTAAATTTTATTATTTGTGTTAAATGCACACTCATTAAGCCCATAAGAACCATTACGAAAAGCGGAAATAGCACTGCTTAAATATTCTGTGCTCCACTTGCCGTATTTACCACGTGATGACATTCTGAAATGAAAAATAAATCTATCAAGCACTAAATTTACTGGTTAAATTTACAATACGGTTTCCTAAATTGGACCGGTCCAATTTACAAGCCAATTGGTGATCTAATTTAGGAAAACTTGTTCTAAAACTAAACAGTATCAAATTTTACCCACAACGGGTTTTACCAATTTGGAGGTTAGGTCACGAAAATAATTCCCAAACTATGGCCTCTGTATTGATACTTGAGAAATAAAGATTTTATAAATGTTGTGCTTACTTACTTAAACGGTAAGCAGTAGTTTCTTTGTATCGGAAGTTAAATAATCACGAAAACACTAATATTTTCTCAACTGTTGTTTGCACACGTGTTGAAACTCTAACAGGTTTCGACATATAGTTCTAGTTGGTATTAACGGATAGCATCACTTGTTGTCGGTTCGCTCAAATCTTTATTCTACAGGGTAAGTCATGAGGAACTTTACATACTTCTACCATATGTAGAGTCCCTCAGGGAGCATATCATGTGGCCACTAAAAAATGTCAACTCCTCTTCTTTATTAATTAACAGGGTGATTTGTGTAATTGACCATTTATTTCATTTTACTGTAGTGTTTATACGGCTCATTTGATTCTTTTAATTTTTGCATGATACAGTACACTACTATCAAGCATTCGACTGGTATTAGCTAAACTAAAAAATTCCAGGACTGGCTTTGGAAAAATTAATTTAGGGATTCGTATTAAATATTACACCCTGTATATATTTTTTTTAAAATGCAATAAGTGATTTTCAAACTACATAAATAGCCAATGAAAACGACATATGCGACAATGTTGTCGCACTTTTATTAAATTTTTAGTGAACGATCAAATCTTACCAAAAATAGAACAACCATAATGAAGTATCAAATTATAAGGTAATTAATTTAAACAAATGTTATAAATTTCAAACATTTTAATTGAAATGATAAACTGAGTCACTGCACAACAAAAAACAGTAACTACTAACAATAACGAAGAACAATTTAAAAAAAAACTAAAAATATGTACATAGTTATGATAAACCCATAAATTAGAACTGGAAAAAATACAATAATGGTAACAAAATAAAAATAATTCAAAATAGATTTTCGAAATGGAACCCTGCAGCCTGTACACATTTTTGTTGCCGAATTGTTAATTGACGTATTGAATTACGGATACTCTGGGGATCGTTTCTAATAGTATTACAACAATGTATAATTCTATCAATTAATTGTTGTCGGTTATTAATATTCACTGCGTAAACTAGTTGCTTCAATCGTCCCCAAATATGGTAATCAACGGGATTGAAATCAGGGGATCTTGAAGGCCACGAAATAGGACCTGCACGTCCTATCCACCTGTTGCCATAAACATTATTGAGATGTTGTCTCACTGCCAGTAAAAAGTGTGGGTGTGCCCCATCATGCTGAAAATACATTCTCGGATAGCAACGTTCGTGTTGGCAAGCAAATTCGGCAAAATATTTTGTAGAAAGTTCAAATAGACCTGCCCTGTTAAAGGACCATCAAAAAAGTGAGGACCTACTAATTGGTTATTTATGACACCAATCCACACGTTAACCGAAAACCTTAACTGAGAACGACGTTCTCGAATAGCATGGGGATTTTCTTCTGCCCACACATGTGAATTTCGTGAATTATTTATCCCGTCTCTGGTAAATTGGCCTTCATCTGTAAATAGTGTCCTGTATAGCGTTGGTCGATTATTGTTAATCCATCTACAAAATTCCAACCTATCGATCTCATCTCCAGCATGTAGTCGCTGAACCATTTGAATGTGATATGGGTATAGATTATTTTTTTGTAAGACTCTACTTACTTTTGATTGAGTAACATTGAGTTCTCGACTTACTTGTCTAGTGCTTATTGTAGGGTTCATAGTAACGGCGTCCATAATGTCATCTTCCTGCGCTTCATCTACATGTCGCTCTGTTGTTCCACTAGGAAAAGTGCCATTTTCTCGCAAATAATTAAAAACTGACCCAAATGTTGGATGACTGGGAGTTCGACGATTAGGAAATCTCCTGCGATATTCTCTACTAGCAGCCCTACCATTCCCATTACAGAATCCATAAGCAAATATTATGTCTGCATATTCTGTGGTCGAAAACTGATGTGGCATTTTGAACGAAAGTAACAAAAGCTCTACCAAAACTAACACAATGTACTTAACGTAGATATGACAGAAGAAATATGTATTCTTATACACATAAATAACAATTGATAATGACAATAATGACAATGAGTATAAAATATCAAGAAACGTCAAACGGTCAACGCCAACCTTCATTTTAAACTTTTTTAAATTTATTTTTATTTAGTACAGTTGATGCAATGTATTATTATTTGACATAAAATTTTAATCATTTACAATCAACAAAAACTAACACATACAAGAGGTTTGACTTTTTAATCAATTTAATTTATTATTTATCGAAAATAATGCCCCAATACGATCTATGAGTAAAAATTTAAAATTGAAAAACAATTGATTCTATCGTAGAGATAATACAAAGTGACAGTAAAGATGTTAATTTTCTACGTATTAGATTATGTTGTAGAAACTCATTTTAATTAAAATGTTTAAATTTATAACATTTGTTTAAATTAATACCTTATAATTTGATACTTCATTATGGTTGTTCTATTTTTGGTAAGATTTGATCGTTCACTAAAAATTTAATAAAAGTGCGACAACATTGTCGCATATGTCGTTTTCACTGGCTATTTATGGAGTTTGAAAATCACTTATTGCATTTTAAAAAAAAATTATACAGGGTGTAATATTTAATACGAATCCCTAAATTAATTTTTCCAAAGCCAGTCCTGGAATTTTTTAGTTTAGCTAATACCAGTCGAATGCTTGATAGTAGTGTACTGTATCATGCAAAAATTAAAAAAATCAAATGAGCCTTATAAACACTACAGTAAAATGAAATAAATGGTCAATTACACAAATCACCCTGTTAATTAATAAAGAAGAGGAGTTGACATTTTTTAGTGGCCACATGATATGCTCCCTGAGGGACTCTACATATGGTAGAAGTATGTAAAGTTCCTTATGACTCACCCTGTATATGTAAAATTATTATTATTAAGTTTTATTAAACCAAAGCATATTCAAAAATTGTACGAAACAAAATGCTTGCAATTTTATTATTTATAAAGATATAGGGTGTTAAATCGCTGTTTCAAACTAAAATTGGGTATATCTCGTAAAAACATTCGATATAAGAAGCATAGTCTTACATGGAGAGAATTTTAAAGAACTGTTCTATCGAAATCCTTAATAAAACAGACCGTTATATATAATAAGAGGAAGTTTTAGTCAAGTTCCAGTATAACCGGAAGTGATAGGAGGCTCTTTATATTTTAGAATAATTGGCATATCCAAAAATTCCATATCCTAAACTTTCAAATATGAATTATGTCAAGAGTCTGTAAAACATTTAACTAGAACTCCCAAAGAATCAGCCTATATGTACATGTATATGTAAATATATTTATATATTTATTATTATATATGTATATGACCCGACACCTTAGGGTAAATGGGTATTAGGATTATGTATATATATATATATATATATATATATATATATATATATATATATATATATATATATGTGTGTGTATTATGTAAATTTTTTTGAAAATAAATTTAGATAATACCATTTTAAAGTATTCTTTACTACGTCTAAGTTATCAATAAAATGCAGCTGACAAATTTAAATTATAAAACCAAACTTAATTTAACTAAACAAGACACTTTATTTAATTTTTTAAAATATAAAAATGTTATACTAAGAACATGAAAAAAAAGGTCCATTAGCGTATTTTAAATGGATAAATTAGGCTCTGTCTAGTTATTATTAAAATTTTAGTCATATTTTTGTGCCTGCTTGCAGATTTTATCTTAAGAGAGATTTAAATATTTCGGTAAATAGTATTTGGTATCTTGTTTAAAATATGACTTACATATTAAGTAAAACATCTTCTCTATAAAGTGTCAAACAAAAAAAGGACCATTAGCATTCTGACTTGTAGTTTACCACGTAACACAGCTTATCAGTTTGAAAAATGTGAGCTGGTCATAAGGACCCATCAAAACAACTTATGCAAATACGAGTGGAGGATGATCTCGCAACGTGAATCAGGACGTATCAGCGGAATTGGCGTTTATTCCTGATTCGAGTCCTGTGGTGAAACGTGTCCGAGGTAATACCAGCGTCGGCCAACAGATGGCCTTGTCGTTGTCTAAGAGGTAAGTTTAGGTAAATGAGCGCAGAGGCGGACTTTGCGATATAAATGGAAAAATCAGAAAAGAATGTTGAAAAATGTGTTTCATGTATATTTATGTACAGTTATATACTAATCTTAGTTTATTAAATAATTTCTACACAAACTCATTTACATGTGAAGTTTTTCATCACCTGACCGAACAATATTTGAGAGTATTATTTCCTACACAATTTGAAATTTGAAACAGAAATTGTTATTTCCTTTACACAATTTCTTAGAAGTCTATATATTTCTTTCTCTTTTTTCATATATTTCCACCCGAAACGACGTCATTGGATGTCATAATTAATAACATTGTCTTCTTTACAAATATTTCTAATTTAGTCAGTCTAGGTCCATTTCCTTAAGATTTGTGGATTTTATTATTATTATATTTAAAGTATTCATTTTAGCGGTTCTTAATTGTGTTTTGTTTTTAGTTAATATGGCTATGTTTATCTTATCATTTTTAAGTTTCCTTTTTTTTAAATTTCTTTTAACCTAATGATCTAAAATTTTAAGTATCTTTTTATATTATATTCATTGTTGTAGCTCCCTTGTCCTTGACCTGACTGTTTCTTAGTACAAATAGTTCTTATTACTTAGTTCCAAGTTCTTAGTACAGATTACCGATCTGTCACTTATCCATTTTTTTAACTACAGCTGGTTCCTTGTATAGATCAAAAACTTGTTCATTTGTGTACCTTCTTCATCCATACTCACTTTTTTTAAACAAACGGTTCAAACTATTTTCTTTTCAATATTGTTTTTTCGGTATTGTTTATTTATGTCATACTTAATATTGTGTAATATACTTTTTGGACTAGTACCATATTATTAGATTATATATGTATACACTCTTACTTTCGTTAATTTTTAGTTTTTTAGTTGATTCTAATAGTCTTTTATGCTACTCTGATCAACCCTGTTTGTCTTTTAGCCAATAACACCACATCATCGGCATATTCTTGACAGAAATAATGTTATGTACACCTGTATAACGTTTTATTCGAAATCTTTTTCTAACCTTTTGGATTAATTCTTCTGTCACTCCTTTGTCAAAAAACCTAAAATCTTTTTGCATTAAAGATATTGAAAACCAGACATAATATTTCAACTAGATAAATAAAAACTATTATTTAGGATCGACAATAAATATTTTTTCAAAATACTGTCACCAAAGACCAAGTCCCAACTAGCGATAAACCAGAAGTGATAGAGCAATTCTATGGTGTCTATGTGTCTAAGTTGTTGATAAATTAAGATAAACAAATTTAAAAATAAGTTATAACTATTATTATGGGTGACTTGAATGCAAAAATTGGTAAAGGGAAAAGCGGTAAATTTATTGGTGATTTTGGTCTAGGGTAGAGAAATAAAAGGGGAGAAAGATTAAAACTATTAGTAGAAGAAGAAGACTAAATACTAAATACGTTCTGTAAACTACCACCAAGACGTTTTTATACTTAGTTCTCTTCGCAGGTCAACCATGAAACATCATAAGGAATCAAATTAATTATATAATGATAAACATAAAAACAAATAAGAACGGAAATATGAAAGGCCAAATAAAATTGGTGATCACACCCAGTGTGAAGAGATAGAAATGTTGGAACAAAAACACGATACTTTTAATATGCACAAAAAGTTAAACAACCAGCTGGTTCTTCAAAAATACAACACAGTCTACCAAACTGCATGATCAAGGGGGGAACCTTATCAAAGACAAAAATCAAGAAATATGCGTAGGCAAGAACTCTTTAATGATAGGTCCTAAAATCTTTGTCCTAATTATGTAATGACCATTTACCAATCACATTAGATAAAGTGGAACAAGCAATATCACAAGTAAAAGATAGCAAAACTCCTGGACCTGACAATACATATGCTGAACTCATAAAGCTATTTAATTTTACTGGCACTCAACGACTAACAAGAATATTTAATGACATATTGACATATATTTAAACGGAGTAATATCAAGATCATAGCTGAAGTGAACGTTTATTGCTCTACCAAAGACAACAAAATCCGTATCCTGCAATGATTTCTGAAGCATCAGCTTAATGAGCCATATTTTAAAGCTTTTCTAAAAGTCATACATCAAAGGATATAGACTATGCGAAGAAAAAATCAGCCGTACACAGTTTGGTATTCGGAACGCAGTGGGTACAACAGATGCTCTCTTTAGCAAAAAAGAGTTATTTCAACGATGTAGAAATGTGAATTACGATATTTATGCATGCTTCATTGATTACCAAAGCACAAAGTGTTCGATACAGCAAAACACAACAAGCTGTTGTTAGATATTAATAAATATTGGAATAAACACTTGTGATCGAATAATTATTAGCACTCCTTATTAGAATCAAACATTGTCTATCGGTACAGAGGCAGGAGAATCTGATGTTATCAAAATCAAACGTGGGGTCGTACGGGGATGTATACTATCACCTTTGCTGTTCAACATATACTCTAAGAAAATCTTTCAAGAAGCAGTAGAAGACGTTGAAGCCAGAATTCGAATTAACGGAGGATATATCAATAACATCAGATACGCGGATGACACGGCGGTATTGGCTGATAATTATAAAGCGCTCCAAGAATAAATGAATAGAATCACAGAAGTGGGTCAGAGATATGGACCTTTACTGAACATTAAGAAAACAAAATGATGATCTCTAAGAAGGAATAGCTAATTGAAAGGGTCCATCTGAATGATGAACCAATAAGAACCAAAAGAGTAAAAACGTACATCTACCTTAATACGAACGTCAATGAAAATTAGGACCATTCCCTAAAAATCAAAATGTAGGATAGAGAAAGCTAGATCTGCATTTAAAAAAATGGCTAAACTATTCAAATACCGAGATTTATTAGTACCCATAAAAATCAGGTTAACATGATGTTATCATTCCTGTTTTGCTGAGTTGAGTCGTGGACTCTAACGGACGATACCTGCAAGAAAATTGAGGCTTTAGAAATACGGCTTTATCGTTGAATTCTGAAGATATCCTATAGCGGCCACGTTACTAACTTGGACGTTTTATTAAGAATGCCAAAAGAAAAAGAGTTGTTAACCACAATAAAGACAGACAGAATCGAAAATTGGAAAATCATAATAACAGTAATGGTAAAACAGTTCATCAAAACCCTTAATATTGCCAAGAATTAAATAAAAGAATTATTATTAAAATAATATTATTATATCAATAATATTATTATTATTATTATTATATTATTAAAATTTTAAATAACAAATATGAATAACCAGTTAGAGTTGATTAATGTATTTCAAAATAATTTATAATATAATACCATTTTTAGGTAGGAGAACTACTAATTTTGATTTGTTTTTACCCGGTTTAAATTTAAAAAATAATAAGCATTATTACAGTTAATGAAATAATTATATTTGTTGTATGAAAATATAAATTTAAAATAAATTTAAACCAGAAAAATACTCGTACAATTTTTCCGAGCTCCAAATGGTAAATCTCGTAAGTTATTACGTGTAGCTAACGTCCGCATCTTACATTGATTTGATATTACCCGATGTTTCATATATTGGCAAGGTATGTGTTTTGCATATTCACAAAATGCGGTCCTGTTAGCCAAACGAGCACACCGATCGAATGCCTCGTGCTTTGATTTCAACGGATTTATGTATTGTAAACGATTGCTTTATGCGATATTGGACACCATTTACATGAAAAATGTATCTGGGAAAACGTCCTCATACGAGGCTTTTGTTTTCGATACTAGAAAATATTGCTCCACCGCTGAACGTGACTGCCTCCATAGTAATTGATGACTACTGCTTTGGCGGCAAGCGAGGGAGGTGGGTTTTGGAGAAGTGACGGGATTAGGATATATTTGGGGACACTTTTCTTTTTAACATCGCCATTGGTGTAAATTTCGAATTCGAGGGAAATTTTCTTCGTCGGTTTTCCCTAATGATTTTTCCTTGGCGAAGAACTTGTATATTTTTTGTCGGGTAAACATTATACCTTTTTTATCCAAACACATTGTTGTATTATACTATATATATATATATATATATATATATATATATATATATATATATATATATATATACTATGTATAAATATATATATACATATATATATATATATATATATATATATATATATATATATATATATATATATATATATATATATATATATATATATATATGTAATAATATAATAATAATAATCTACAGATTGATAACTACAAAAGTAGATTATTTCTTGAGATGTATTACATTAACAAAAATAAAAACACTTTAAATTATAAAACGGACACTGGACAGTTAAGTAACATATATTGTAAAATATTGAACAAAATTTATAAATATTCAAAATAGCCCACATTCATCTTAATAACAACTAACCTTAATAATTCATCAAAGAAATATCATTCTTCTAACGTTTCTTTTATTGTTATTTTTATTTTTACATTTGAAATAATTTTAATTTTTTATCGTATAGCTGTAATGAACGTGCTCAAGACAATTTAATCTTGACATTCAATATTTCAAATACTTCAATGTCAGTTTTTATTTGCGAAATCTTTTAAATCCTGTGAGTGTTTTAAAATGTATTTGTACGCCATTTTTTGTAATTGAAGCTATTTTCTTGTGGCATTTTAAATTAAATACTATTTAAATGGGAATAAGCCACAATTAAAGGTTAAAATACGTTTATTGACGTTTCAATTTCCACTTCGGAAATCGTTCTCAAAATACAAACATTTCCGAGAACCATTTCCGAAGTGGAAATTGAAACGTCAATAAACGTATTTTAACCTTTAATTGTGGCTTATTCCCATTTAAATAGTATTTAATTTTTTGTAATGTTTAAATTGTTTTAGTTTACTCCTGAGGAAGCTATTAAATAAATGGCGAAATATTGAGTATCTCAGAAAAAAGAAAGATTTTCATTACAGACCACTTTACCCGATAATTCGAACGTATTTATAAATTAGTTTTTGGTCGAAATAATCACTTCTAATATATATATATATATATATATATATATATATATATATATATATATATATAAGAGTAAGAAAAAAGAAGAGTACGTGTGACTAGTTTGGAAAAAATATATAAATATGTTGTTTTGGGTGGGTTGGAGTCCATAAAAGGGGCTATTAGGTAACTATTTTTTATCTCGAGCTTTCAATTGTGTTTACAATTATTTTCAAGAGCTGCTAAAAAATACAAAATATCTTACAAAGTGAAACTAGAAAAAATAATAAAAAATAAAAAAAAAATTATAACTCACCAAATAAAGAATTAACATCAAACTTGCTCAATTTTTTAACAAAACTAATTTTTTTTCATAATAATTCAACATAATTTTTAAATCAAAATATTCCGAAAACGGTACACAGTATCCAGTTTTACCAAGAGTAAAATTGAATGATGTTTAAGTTTACTTGAAATTTTGATTAATAATTATACTCTTAAAAAAGTTATATTGACTAATACTTAGTACGATCCGTGTAACTAGCCCTCTATGAGAATCAGATATAAAAACAAATTCATGGGATGTACCAGCAAGTATCAACTTCCAAAACATATTCGTATAAAATTTCATTACAATGTTGCCAGTAGTTTCGGCAAAATCGTAAAAAATGCGTAAAATATTTTTTTCTTCAACGCCCTGTATCTTGAAAACGGATGGCGTTACAAAAATTTTTTACTAAGCAAACCCCAATTAATTTTCAGTTTTTTTACCTACCCTAGAGACGAGGTTACCTTTTTTTGAAACACCCTGTATATATATATATATATATATATATATATATATATATATATATATATATATATATATATATATATATATATATATATATAGGTATATATATATATATATATATATATATATATATATATATATATATATCCATTTACAGATATATACATTTAAAGACCGATACTGACGAAATATTAGAAACATAAAAATAACGAGGTACCAGCAGAAAAGCAATGGCCCTATGACTACTCTAGAGAACCTACTGTCTTACTCGCTAAAGTCAAAGATGCAATTAAATCGCTAAAGAGAAATAAATCCTCACGCACACATAACCAGGTTAAATACAACAGTTACTAGGTAAACAACGATTACATATCATCCATTCTATCTGTGTCGTTGGTTGGCACATCGATCATCGATCGAGCAAAATGGCCATCTGATTGGTGTACCTCAATTTATATCCCGCTAAACAAAAAAGCAACTACTACCAGATATGAAAACTACCTCACACAGTCAATAATATCACATGCTAGTAAAATATTGTTGCATATCATCAAAAACATATTAACAACCTATCTTTATTACCAAATACCTCAAAACAAGCGGGGTTTGTAAAGGGTAAAGGTACACGGGAACAAATCTTGAACCTGAGACGACTTATTGAAAAGTTTAGAGAATTTCAAGTACCTATGATTATATGTTTCGTTGACTACCAAAACGCATTCCATTGTGTAAGTTGGATAAATCTGTAGTCATTCTTCTTCTTAACATGTCATACACCAAAGTGCGTAGGCGACTATCTCATTACTAGAATTCTGTTCTTGGCGGCGTGACACAGCTCGCCTGTATTGTGTATTCCTGTCCATTCTTTAATATTTCTTAACTAGGATAATTGTTTGCGGCCGGCTCCTCTCCTACCTTCTATCTTTCCTTGTAGGATTAACTGTGGTATTTCATATTTTGCTCCTCTCAATATGTGCCCAAGGTAACCAATCTTGCGTTTTTTAATTAATTTAAAGAGTTCTCTTTCCACGCCGGCTCTCTTAAGGACGTCATCGTTTCGAACTCTATCCACCCAAGGTATGCGCATCATTCTTCTTAATGACCATATTTCAAATGCTTCAAGTTTGTTGATAGATGTTTTTTTCAAAGTCCACGTTTCCATGCCATAAAGCAAGATGGACCATATGTAGCACTTGACCATTCTGTAGCGTATTTCGAAATGTAGGTTTTGATTACATAGGAGCGGTCTGAATTTCACAAAAGCTTGTCTTGCCATTTGTATTCGGGTTTTTATCTCTTGTTGTGGATCCGATTGGTCATTGATTGTGGTGCCAAGGTATTTAAAAGTTTTCACGCGTTTTATGCGATCGTCACCTATGCATATTATCGGGTTTTCTGGAGGGTTTCTGCTAATGACCATATATTTCGTTTTCAAAATGTTGATTTTGAGGCTATATTTTTTACCTATGCTATTCACCCTATAAGTAATAACTGCTGATCTTCCAATTTATCAGTTATAATCACTGTGTCGTCCGCATAGTGTAGGTTGCTAATTGGTATGCCGTTCACCTTAATGCCTAATTCCGTGTCTTCTAATGCTTCCGCAAATATATTTTCAACATATAAATTAAAAAGCATCGGAGAGAGTATGCAGCCTTGGCGGACACCTTTCCGGATTTCAAATTCATCCGTATATTGGTCTTGATCAATCCTCACCTTTGCCATTTGGTTCCAGTATAGATTCTGAATAATTCTGATCTCCTTCTGGTCAATGTTGGCCCTATGTAGTAGTTCCATCATGATATCATGTTTAACATTGTCAAATGCCTTCTCGTAGTCGATGAAGGTGAGGTAAACATCTTTTCGTTGATCTAAACAGTTTTGTATTAAAGTGTTCAAACATAAAATTGCCTCTCTTGTTCCTAGTCTTCCCTTAAAACCGAATTGTGTTGACCCGCTAAGTTCTTATACTATCTTGTACATTCTTGAGTGTAATATCCTAAGGAAGAGTTTCAGCAAGTGACTCATTAAACTGTTTTAGATCTGTAGTTCATTTTAATAGAAATGGGCACACCAATGCACCTGGTAACACTTATTAAAAATCTGTACCAGTCCAATATAGCAACAGTACGACCAGGTTAGAAGTTCTCAAACCAATTTAAGACTGAAAGAGGTGTTAGATAACGTGTTGCAGCGTTAGACAGCGTGTTGTCAACTGATTTATTTAACATTTCAAAGACTTTCTAATTACGAAAGAAAGATTTTATTTTAAAAAATTTTTAAACTAAAGAACCGGCAAGAACTTTGGCAAATGTTTCAATTAATAAAAAGAGAAAGTTCAGCAGAGCATACTTTCTTATAAGCAATGAAAAGAAATATTAAGTCTGTCAAAAGTTCTTTTAAAAAACTCTTAATATTAGTAACAGTCCAATCAATAAAGCCTTTGAAGGTCCTAACGATGGTGTTTTCACTGCAGAAGATAGACGAGGTAAAAAATCTCCTCATAATAAAATTAAACCACAAGTAGTGGCTTTTTTGAAAAAACACGTCGAGATGTTTTCTCCAATACAGTCTCATTATTGTACGAAAAATACTAACAAATAATATGTTACAATAAATATATGATTCATATTTAACTGTAAACATTATACTTCTAATTCTATTCCATTCAAGTCTTTTCTAGATCATACACCAGCCGGCAGAAACCCCAGGTAATACCTGACGGGTCTGCTACGATTCGAAGTTTCCAGAAGAAGGTCGAATGAAAACCCAGTCCGGGTGACCTTCTCGTCTGTTCGAAGGGAATCGCCGAAATTCTATTCTAACGGTTGTTTAGTATAAATATAGAGGAACCTTTTATTCAAGTTACAGTTACAGTTTTGAATATGAAGTCGAGTTTTTAGTCCGAAATAAATATTGTAAATAAATGGTATAAATTAAAGTAGTTGTGTTCTAGTTCTTAGTGATAAGCGTAAAACTGTAATAAATATATAAAGATTCTAATAAACTTGTAAGTGTTATAAATGTAGAACCTTTGATAATAAATAAAGACAATAAATTAGAATAATAAAAATACTACAATTACTTAAATGAAAAATTGTCTATTAGAAAAATGTTTTCCTTATACCGTCCACTGTAATGAGATTTATTGAATTCCTGTGAGTCATTTAAAGTACACAAATTTTTTTGCGAATGTTACAAAAAAAGGATCAATGTACCATCTGTAATAAATTTAGGGACGCAAAACGAATAGATTCTGTAACAACCAAATTAGAACTAAAATACAACATCCACTTAAAAAGAAAAAGGCAGGCTAAAGAAAAAGATGAGATTATATCTGAAAATAACCCTACATTTATGTCTGCAACGTTTGACTTACTGCAACGTTTGACTTACAGAGTGTTTTTTAAATATTGTCTGGTGAAGAGTCTCTCTTACATTACTGTCGTAAACTCTGTCTTTAAAATTTCACTGTTTATGAGTCACGGTTTCCAAATGAAGCAAATACATGATGTGGTCTGAGGTGAATGGAAGAAGAGGAAGAAATGAAGTTGGTACAGCTTTAATGCAATATATTAATTGAATTTCAAAGAATATTAAAGAACTTTCATTCTCTCAGATACTTGTGTCTGAAAAAACCGCAAGCAGCACATCTCTGCGCTTCTGCTGTATGTGACCCAAACTACATACTTATATTAAAATCATAGAGCAGAAATACCTACAATTCGGACATCTTTTCATGGAAGTTGACAGCATGCATAGTGCAAATGAAAAAAGGCATGTGTCTTTTAATTATATTCTGGAGTGAATAAATATAATGAAAAGAGCCAGATCAACACCATGTCAAACAGCTGCATTTTTCTGATATGTTGGATCTGAAAGATCTCTAAAAAGTAACAATTAAAAATCGTCTGAAAGATGAGATTGGTAACACAGTCAAATGGCTGTGTTACCATCTGACTGACAAATCAAGTCTTTGCGATATGAAAAAGTCAATGCAGACATAATAAAATTTCCCTACATTTACACAGAGCCCTACATTGTACTGAACGTATACGGAAAAGGTCGGAAAAATTGTGTTAATGAAATTAAAAGAACTTACAATCAACTGCCTGTTAGTGACCAGAAAAAGATGGACTTATTGAAGTTATGTAAAAAAGAAATTATACCAGAGCAACTGCATGGATGGTATGAATCTCTACCAACAGCCAATAATATAACAGGAACAATAATCGAGACAGTTGTTGAGGATGACGAAGAAGATAAACTTTTTTAATATTCTTTTTTTATCTAACTTGTTACGGTGTATTAGGTAATAAATATAATAATATGTAATAATTATATTATATGTAAAAAATAATTATTACCAAAACCCATTATTATTATTTATGCAAAATATCACTAACTATTGCACAAAATACATAGCAGATTATCTTCAAAGTATTAGTAACTTCAGATTAATAAATCTAAAAGCAGTAAATACACCTTAAACCAGTTTGTGATCAAAACTTTTCAAAACTTGATTTATAGTGAAGATTTTATCTTTAACTTCAAATATATCCATTGCAATAAGATGCTAGTTAGAGACTTCTCGCTGGGATATGACGATATTTTCCATTGGAGGCGTATTCTAGAATTAGCTGTTTACTTTTGGTATTTACATATTTTCGTTTACAATTTCGTTGATTTTATTATAAATTATTCTTTATTTCTATATAAATATCTTTATTGGTTTAAATTAAAATTTCTTCTTCTGAAAACTTCGACCAGTTTACTTGTAGTATTTTAGTTTAACGTAAGTATTGGTTTAATTATGTCCAGATTTTTTTATTTATGAGCTATCTGTTATTTTTATTTAACGTTTTTCATTTAACGTAGAATATTTTTTACGGGCTTTTTCATCGTAGATTTACAACACCAGTGATTATTCAAAATTCTGACAATATTCTATTAGACAATATTTTGTTATGATGAATAATTAGAGTACGTTTTTGAAAGATATTTTATATTTCAGTTCGGTAAAAAAAATTTGAGTCGATTTACATTTTAATGCAATAATATTAGTACTTGCGCTCCCGCCATATTTTTTCCAAAGCTTTGGCGAAGCCGCTGTAAACACAATAAGCTTTTTTATATAATTTTAAATTCAATTATTATATTTTTAATTTTAATATTTTAAATATTACAAGAATAATTACATAAATATAGCTACTACCAACAACGTACTATATATAATACTGTGTAACAAAAATATTTATTATTTTAAAATATTTATTTTACCCCTACTATATATTATGAAACAACGTATTTGGAGAAATATTTTAAATACAAATATACACTATTAGAAAATCGTTTATATTAATTCACTGGTTTAGCTAGGAATAAGCCACAATTTTATTGTAAAATAAGTTGACGTTTTGATTTTCACTCCTGAAAACGTTCTCTAATTACAAAACTTTAATAAAATAAACAAATTTTGTTTTTGTTACTTTGTAGTATGAAATTATGAAATTCTTAATGTTCTTCTTCTTTCCGTATCATATCCTCATTTGACGTTGCTGATTATAATTGCTCATTTTGCTAAGTTTCTTTACAAAGGTTCTAAACGGTGCTAAGGGTGTTTTACCCGTCTAATATGTCGTCTACCCGGCCCTCTCTTTCCTTTTAATTTACACTGCATGAAAATTTGTAGCATATGGTATTTATCAGTTTTGATTATGTAATCAAAATATAAAAGTTTTACTGTGCAGATCAGCTTTTCTTCTTGACTTATTCTTTATAAAACATTTTCGTTGGAAATCCGATGCGTCCACGCGATACGCGTCATCGTTCGGTAATACTACATTTCAAATGCTGTTACTTTCTCACTGCTTGTTTATGGTCCATGCATGTACTCCAGTACATGCATCCACATACATGTATAAGTAAAAAGTTTTGATATTTTTCTGGAAATGTTACTGATATAAGTAAAGGTAAATAACCTGATGTTATTTGTGGCATTAGGCATTATAATAAATAAGCAAGCTTTTCTGCAAGTTTTAGTTTTGCCCTATTTATAAGCTTATGGACGATGTTAGAATTATAACCATTATTGAAAGTAATTTGCTGAAGAGTAAAAACTTTTCAATTGAAATTCTCATTAGAAAGTGGAAATTTGAGGAGCCTACAAATGTTGAAAGCAACCATTTTGTGTTGGGTTGGATGGTCAGATGTTTCATGTATAATATGATCTGTTTGAGTAGGTTTTCTGTAAGTATTGTATGCTAGAAAATCTTTTTTACTAGATATAGTCATATCCAAGAAGTTCAACTTATTGATAGATTCTGGTTTCGGTGTAAAAGAGATGTTAGAATGGTGTTCATTAAGATCATTCAGAAGGTAAGGTATCATTTTGGGTTCCCTGTATGAGTTTGCAATCATCAACATATCTAGACGAAAAAACTATTTTGTTGTTGTTAAAAAATTTCTGTTCTGAGCTGTCTAAGAAAATATCAGCTAAAAAGGTGATAATGGAGAATCCATCTCTAAACCTATTGGTTGTTTATATATTTTTTGGATAAATTGAAACAATTCTTGATCAAGACAAAATTTAAGCATAATTAAGATGTGACAAATTTGCAGATCACCGTGATTGTAACTGTTTATCCAAGTTGTCATATGTCAGATATTACAACAAACATTTGCATTAAAACCAGAAGCCATTCCCTCTCCTGCTCCCCGATGTAGCTTCTAAAAATTTTTAAACTGTTTGTCGTTTGTCCAGTGTCAGTTTTGTGTAGATGTATTATATATTTTGTACAACATTCATTGACGTGCTGTATAGCCTAAATTGTTGACAAAGTAAGTATAAAATGTTATATAAACTTTTTTTATTAAATATCAACTTTGAGCTTTTTCGAAGTTAATTAATCTTACTTCACTTGAAAAAACATTTCTTAGCTTATTTAAAATGCCCCTGAAGATGCCCTAAGAACTAAAGTACTGGTCCTACTGGAATGGTCCCAATTCACATCTCTACATCGTTGAAATTGCTCTTATATGCTAAACAGAGTCTCTCTCGTGCCCAGTGCGTTCCGAATACCAAATTGTGTACCGCTGATTTTTTCTTCGTAAAGTCTATATTCTTTGATGTATGATTTTTAGAAATAACTTTAAAATGTGGCTCATTAAGCTGATGCTCCGAAAATCATTGCAGGATACGTGTTTTGTTTTCTTTGGTAGAGCAATAAACGTTAACTTCAGCTATGATCTTTGTATTACTCCGTTTAAATATATGTTATTTGTTTCGGCTGAGTAATGTAAATAAAAAATTATAATACTGTAGACAGTAGAAGAAAAGTGAAACGTATATATAGGAGAAAGAAAGACATAGATATGAAATTCTTATAAGAAAATTAGAAAATAAAAAGGGATGATATATATATATATATATATATATATATATATATATATATATATATATATATATATATATATATCATATATATATATATATATATATATATATATATATATATATATATATATATATATATATATATATAGATATAAGAAAGATAAGAATTAAATGAGATATATAGAACTCAAAACGTAAGGAGACTTGAATATGCAGCAAATAAAGTGGGCTAGAATTAAATTACCAGAAACCAAAATTTAGAGAAACAATTGCCCATAATAATGGTTACCTGTTAAATATAATTAAGTAATGTTTGTCAAGTTTATTAAACTAGAATTTAGTTTAATAAACTAGGTCTAGAATTAAATTACCAGAAACCAGAATTTAGAGAAAAAATTGCCCATAATAATGGTTACCTGTTAAATATAATTAAGTGATGTTTGTCAAGTTTAGGACATGATAAATATGATGATTTTCCACACAATTTATTACCTTTAAAAAGATACCTTTGATATATGTATATTTGGAATATATCTTTATATAATGTTCTGTGTTCGCTAGTTAATTCTCTATTAACGATGTGACTCATAAAAACTGATCTGTTTGGTATTGAAACGAATGAAAAGTTCTCCAATCAAACCTCATGATTTCCGTTACCTTATCAGAAAAACTTTGATTGGCTGAAGTCCGAGACGTCTTGAGATTTTTAATTAAAATTTCTACTTGACGAAACCGAGGAGTTGCAATCTCAAAATGTTTGATTAAAATTAATAAGTTTGAAGTTGACTTAAAAAAGTTGCTGGTTGGCGTTTCGTAATTTTGTTTGAACATAATTGAAATGTGAGTAGGAGAACTTCGTTAGAAAATTTCCAATTTTCTTTAGAGTATTTCCTTTTTAAGGTAAATTAGGATGAAGTAAAAATTAATGAGCAATGCGGAAAATTCGTTTTCAACATGAAACAGAACGAAAGTAATCTATTAGGGGCTTCTAAATTAGTAAAACGGTAACATTAATCATATTATTTATACTTAGAATAAAAATGTTTTAGAATAAGCAATTTTACCACTAATATAAATATTTTTTGTTTCTAACAGTTGTAGCATTTTAAGTATTTCTACAAAATATATCCTACAAACTGTCATTGTTTATTAAAAGGCAAATAAAATATCAAAAGACCACATAAATGGCTCCTCAAAAGTTACAGCTATGAATATTATTATTTGCAACTGAAACAATTTATGATTATTCAACTGAAACAATTTAAATAAACAATTTTAAAAAATTTTGAGATCTAATCAAATAAAAACACCTTTCTAATAAATACTTTCTGTCGATGAATTATTAATTTTAATGAAGACTATTTAAGTAGACTATTTTTAACCGATAAAACGTCATAACAATGCTACGTTTTCTACTGACAAAGCTTCTTCCTGCCCGTGATGTCTCAGCGACAAAATTATGACAAATCCGTCACGAAAATGTCTGCTAATTCTATTGTTGTCAGTTTGACAAACGTCGTTGAGGCGTAATTAATTTTGGACAGATACAATGAATCCAGACAGAAAATCTAGATTCGGGCCAGTCAGGTGAAGAAATCAAAAAATTGGTTTCGAAAAATGTCCCATTGAATACGCAGCGGTCCAGAAGCTCTATTTGGACCCAATTTTCGAAAATCCTACGGGTCAGAAATGTTACGGTTGAAAGATGTACTATTATAACGGAACTAGCAAAAATTCTCAAGGATTATGACTTTAACATGAAAAAAGGCAATGTCAAAGACTATAAAGAGTCATCTGTAAAGTCATTGTGGAATACTACAGCAAAAACGGTACAAGAAACATATTTGCAGAGGCACTGGAAGGCTCTGAGTGTGGAATAAAGGTAAACGGGTTCCCGATAAATACCAATCGTTACTTCGACGACACTGCGATAACATCAGACAACGAACATGATACGCAGTCGATATTAAATAAAATAAACACCGTAGGAAAAATATATAGCTTGAAGATAAATGCTGAAAAAACTAAATGCATGGCAATAAGAAAACACGCACTTTTAAGAATACAACTGCAAGTAGATAATGCTCCAATCGATCAAGTGAAAACATTTAAATACTTGGGAATGATGATGAATGACCAATGGGATCCTCAACAAGAAATAAAATGCCGTACCGAACAAGCAAGATAAGCTTTTATCAAATTTAAACCGCTCTACATATGTAACCGCAATCTTTCCTTCAATCTCCACTACAGGATTGTTAAATGCTATGTATGGTTCATATTTATATACGACATGGAAACATGGACGTTAAGAGTACCTTCCATTAATAAGTTGGAGGCCTTCGAAATGTGGACGTTGCGAAGAATGTTCCGCATATCATGGACAGATAGGGTGAGAAACGAGAAAGTCTTAAGAAAGGCAAATACTGAGAGAGAACGACTCAATTTGATCAAGATACGAAAAATGGGATACCTCGGCCATATTCTGAGAGAAAAAAAATACGCAATCCCCCAACTAATCATCCAGGGAAAGATTGAAGGCAAGAGAGGAGTAGGTCACAAACAAATGTCGTGGCTACGGAACATAAAGAACTGGACAGGCATAAATAACACTGGCGATCTTTTGCATGGAGCAAAAGACAGACGTCTCGCCTTATGATAATTCGCCAACACACTATAGGTGCACGGCACTATAAGAAGAAGATTATTTTTTAAATTACTGGAAAAAAGGGGATCAAAGATTTGATTAGACAGACTCTTTCTTATCGTTTACCCCAACTGGAATGATTAATACTATTCCGTTGCCTCTCCAAAACGAAATTTTTAAATAATCTGTGGGACGCGTTGTGTGGGACTAGAAACCTCACATTTTTATAGTGATGACAACTTTAGCATGGTTTTGATTAATATTCGCTCTATAAGATATAAAACATATGAACTATTTTTGTTTCTAGAGGAATTAGGATATCCCCGATAGTTGTGGTTTCCGACCACTGGCTTAAAATTAACGAGCCTTTTTTTTGTAGAAATTGCTAGGTATGATCGTTTAAGTTCAGTTCATGGTGGCACCCTAATTCTTTCTACAAATAATGATTTACCTTTTATAACAAAATATGACTTTATGTTGAATGAATCCTTTTTTGAGTTATCATTAGTTTATAACAAAAATCTTAATCTATACATTCTTTGTATTTATAGATCACCTGACTCTACCACGGACCTATTTTTTCAGAAACTGTTAAATTTGTTAGACTGTATGCCCAATAAAATCAGAAAGATTCTATACGGTGACTTGAATATTAATTACGTTGTTGCTTGTGCTACCCAAGTATCCTTGGTCAATATATTCAAATCATATGCTTTCATAATGCACGTTAATTCTCCTACAAGAATTACTAAAACAACATCTACTAGGATTGATTATATTGTATAAGATTTCTCATCCCTTGATGTACGTTCTACAATTATTGATGCAGGACTCTCTGACCATGAAGCAGTATATACCAAGTTTAACACTCTTAACAAACAAGTCTCAAAAACTCAACGTTTAGATAGGATTTTTTCAGCTCAGTACTTTCGTAAATTCCAAAATTTGTGCTTGACTTCTGGGTGGCACTTTCTCTCTGTGAACGTGGACTATAATTTCGGTGATTTTTTAGATAAGCTTGTCTGTATTTTCAATAAGGCATTTCCTATAATTACAATTAAGTCAAAACATCACAAACCCTGGAATTCCAAGGGTATCCACTATCAGCCAAGAATATGCGTTCACTACTGTACACCAAGAAATTTACTACCAATGTCTGTGTCGCTGAATATATCTCCAAGTACAGAGGAACCTATCTAAAATTTATCAAAACAGCTAAAAAAATGTACTATGAGAATCGTCTGGGAATCTCTAAAAATGTTGCAAGGGAAACTTAATCCATAATAAATGATCTTCGAAATAAACCTAACTCAGCTCAAACATTTTCTCTTCCAAACCCTAAAAATCTAAATGAATACTTCGTCAATGTGAGTAAAAATATAACATCAGCTATTTTGCCATAACAAGATCCTATTTCCTATCTTCCCAATTCAAAAAAGGTCTCGAATTCATTCTTTATAAGACCAGTTGATAAATCTGAACTGATCCAAACAATCAGTAGTATCAAAAGCAAATCTTTCTGTAGTACTGATGGACTATCCATAAAAATTTTCTTAAATCTCCCAAATAATGTGTTGGAGGTCCTGATCTCGCTAATTAACGATTCCTTTGAAATAGGTATATTTCCAGATTGCCTAAACACAGCTATTATTTTTCCTCTTCATAAGGGTCGTGATAAATTTAATGTCTGCAAATACAGACCTATTGCCTTACTACCGGTCCTATCCAAAATTATTGAGAGACTTATAAAAGCCCGACTTATGTCCTTTCTCGTTGAAAACAACATTTTATCACAAAGTCAGTTCGGCTTTTTATATAATAAATGTACCAGCGATGTCTATGTTTTCTGTACTACATGTGGTCTATTACGCACTAAACAATAACCTTTATACTCCTACTGTTTTTTATGACTATGCAAAAGCTTTTGATTGTGTAAATCACGATATTTTGATAAAAAACTGAATTTCTTCGAAATTCGAGGTATTTCTTTGAATTAGTTCCAATCTTACTTGAGGAAAAGGAAACAACTAGTTAAAGCAAATGATACTGACTCTAGTCACAAAAGTATTGTATGTGGTGTACCACAAGGTTCAGTACTGGGTCCTCCACTTTTCGTTATGACATCACTAACTTAAAAATCGATGGAAAAATTTTTCTTTTTGCTGATGATCGACTCTAATTTACTCTCTTTTAACGTGGATAAGACAGTAGCATTATTTTATAAAAAAGCTCTTCAACCCTTGCTTCTTAATAACAGCCAGATCAGTATAATTGATTCTGAAAAATTTCTTAGATTGTAATAAGATCTGTTTCGAAGGAAACGAATTTAGCATCTTCCAAAATATCATATTTTTCCTTGTTCGAGTCTCATCTTCGATATGGCCTTCCTTTTTGGGGTTCTAGTACAGCTGCCCAATCTGATGTTATTTTTAAATTACAAAAAGAGCAATACGGTAACTTTTTGGCCTCAGTAAAATAACACATTGCAAAAGCTACTTCAAAAATCCCGGGATTTTAACTCTTTCCTCTCTATATATTCTAGAAACTGTTTGCTTAATTCGTAAACACCTACATGTTTTTTCAGGAAGACCGAGTCATGACTACTCCACCAGAAATTCAATCTTTGATGTGTATTTACCGATCCCATTCACTGAGTTAGTAAAAATTTATATTATATTCGTCAAAAAAATTATACAACCATCTCCCTTTGCAACTTAAATCCAACTTCTTTCCTTAAGTTTCGTAAATTGACAAAAGGCTATCTATCTCAAAGACCTTATTATTCAGTGGAGGAGTTTCTTTATTACAAACTGGAATTTATTACAAAAAAAATACAAAATAATTAGTAAGTGAGAAATACTAAATATACAGCTTTCGTTTAATAAACAGCCAATTGACAGGTTCGATATCTACAAAATAAATAATTAGTAAGTGAGAAATACTAAATATACAGCTTTCGTTTAATAAACAGCCAATTGACAGGTTCAATATCTACAAATATCTTACAAATTATATTTAAAATGTATTTAATGTATAGTATATAATATATATAATATATATATGTAAATATGTACGAAAATGTATAAATAAAGATTAAGCAAATCGAAACATATTTTTTATTTCAATTGATTAAGTGATAACTCTATATTTTTTTCTGTTGGTGTCCGTTATGGAGAAGTTTCACTGTAATAAATATCAAGATATAAAGTGGTCTCACATATACAGTACACAGGTCAGAATATGACATGTGTCACTCTTCTAGAGAAATTGACGTAGTTTCCTACGTAACATCTGCCTCATAACTGAGATAACACAATGTGGCAATTAACGTAGATGTGCCAAAGCGACACTAATGGTGGGCAATCCTATGCGCTCAGAAATGAATCACTCTTAGCTGAAAATTTACATAGTTACAATTGTTTATCTAATATTAACTCAGCAATCATAATTGTCGTTGCAGTCGAGCTTCCATGAAACGAGTAAATGATCATAATTGCCCCAATTAAATTACAATATGAAACAAGTACAACTAGATACGACACCCTTAAGAAAAGGATGATTCTTAATATTAAAATATACAGTTTGCTTAAAATATAGATCAGACAACTAAACTAATTTAAAAAAAAGAGAAACATGTATGTTTATTTTAGTTACAATTTTAAATAAATGTACTTTTTGTGTAATATATATTAATAAGAAATGAAATACTAAATTAAGGGAGCCTAAAAATATAAAATTCTTAAGGAAATTAAGCGAAAGAAATGCAGCGCACCAGGCTGGTATCTTTTCATCGATATTTCCGTCCCAAGTTCGCGGACTACTTTCGAGGCCGTAACCGCGCACCTCGTTTCATCATCCTCGTTTTCTCTCTAACGATAACGGCCAGTAATTAAAGCAGACTAGAGGCAACGCCCATCATGAACGAAGACTCCAATCAGGCTCCTTGATTGCGTAATTAGAACAAGGCTCTATCTGGCGACTTCCAATGAAAACACTTGATTGCCACTGGTTTATCAGAAAACTTTTTATTGGTTGCGACTCGAAACGTCCTTAGTTTTTTAATTAAAAAAATTCTCCAGCCAGCTCCAGAAATTGCTGCGTTCTGCAAGAAATATTTGATAGCAATTATGGAATTTATTGAAATTATATGTTCGATTTGGTTTTCGTGTCTGTTGGAGTAAAAGGTTTTTGCAATCAAGTAAAATAAGAAAATCTTTTAACTGGCATTTTTAGGCTGTATTTTCAGAAATGATACATTATAATACAAGTCTATTTTAAAAAATCTAAAATCTATATATGGATATAAAAGAATGTACATTGTTTATTAACCTTCCACACATTCCAGAAGAGATCAGAAGTTTTATGTGATAAATTGTTATAGATTAAAAAATGCTTCTAGCAATATGTAGATACATAATAAGCATAAATAGTTCCAATTCAAAATCACAAGGGATATTAAAACTTCGTTTAGGTATATCAAAAATTGCAATCTATATAAATAAAAATGAATCGTCGAAATGTATGTATAAGCATGAGCATAACTTCAGAACGTCTTCCCCAAATTAGATAATTATTTTTGTTGTGTTTGGTATTATCTGGACAAGGAGTTGTGTAAATGAAAATTTTCGAAAAATTGTACAGAAAGACATAACAAAAATTTAGTTTAAATTGCCATAGATCGAATAGTTGGCGCCATTACTACGATAAGCAAAATAAATTTTAATATTGATATTTTGACATTCGTTCATATTCAATTAACGTCTCTTTTTTTATTAAAAAAGCAGAATCTTGTTTCTGTATCTTATACTGTTCTTTCCTATGAGGTTTGGGGTGTTTTTGTATTTGTCGATGAGATTTATCGTGATTATAAAATGCGATGTATCGTACATACATTTCGGCGATTCATTTTTATTTATATCTATAGATTTGATAGAAAGTACTATAAGCATTGGAAATTTCAAAGGCGAGGATGTGCTTTTTCTAAGATTACGTACAATTTCAACCGACTTTGCTTTTGAATTAAAGTTTGTAGTTTTCGATGTGTCCTGCATTCGTATTTTCAATTAATAAATCCTAAGGACATATTTTCTATCCTAGTCCGAGGCTCGTCACCGATTCTTCAGCTTTTTTATTTATTTTTATATATGGCAGGCTGCTAACCTAACCCTACCTGCTACCAGGCTGCTACCTCACATATAAAACAGGCATTAGGCAATAAGACTCGCTTAGCCCATTAATATTTAATCTGATAATGGATGAAATCATAAAGAAAGTTAAAAAAAGAGGAGGATGGGAATAGAATGGGAGAAAAGGAAATAAGGATAATATGCTACACCAACGACGCCATAATAACAGCCGAAAATGAAGATGACCTACAAAGATTAATTAAAGAATTCGAAGATACGGCGCTCATATACAACATGGAGATCTCAACAGAGAAAACTAAAGCGATAGTGATATCAGCGGAACCGCGACGATGTAAACTAGTCGTAAATAACAAAATAATAGAACAAGTGATGGAAACTGAATACTTGGGAATAAAAATGTCAAGCTACGGAAAAGTGGAAGAAGAAGTACAAAAACAAGTGAACATAGCAAACAGAGCAGCAGGATGTCTTAACAACACAATCTGGAGAAACAAATACCTCACAACGAAAACGAAAACCAGGATATATAAATCAACAATAAGACCGATAATGACGTACACAGCGGAAACAAGAGCAGATACGGCGAAAACACAAAGACTACTGGAAACAACAGAAATGAAAGTCTTACGAAAAATAACAAACCAAACTCTAAGAGACAGAGTAAGAAGTTAGGAAATACGAGCGAAATGGGGTATAGAGGAAATAAACGCGTGTACCAAAAGATAAAAAGTGGAATGGGATCAACACATCGAAAGAATGACAGAAAATAGAATAGTACGAATAGCAAGAGACAAATCGCCAAATGGAAGAAGATCATTGGGACGACCGAGGAAAAGATGGTCAGACAACGTCAATTGAGGCTAAAAACCGAAGTAAAACAGGCATTTTGCCTATTATCTATAAAGTAGGAAGAAGAAGAAGAAATCCTAAGGACAAAGTTAGATGTGTGTGAAATAAACCTTAAATGGCCTTGTTTTTGCACGGGTAGTTGTAGTATAAAACATTAGGTACAAGAAGGTATTGACGTATGATAATTTTTTTTTTATTTTAATTTTATGTCTAAACAGAAGACTATGTCCTATTTTTTTTATAAATGGTGCACCACACGTTCGAGGCGGGGGCGGGCATAATCTAATTATTAGATGAACTATTTGGTACAAAATGTATTATGAAAATTAAAGATTGTGTTAAAATTATTTTAATATCTTAAGTATCTTTTCATGTAGGTATATTATATTCTTTAAATGTAAGTAAAAAATATTTTCTATAGATAAATTGCAAATTTGCTGAATTTAAAATGTCAAAATTGTTTAATGATAGAATATGCAGATGACATAACTACAGTCATCATCGTCAATTAGCCTATATTTGTTTACAGTTGAACGTAGGCCTCCCTTAATGTTTTCTACTTGCTTATTTCTATCTTTTTTTTATCTTTCGATTTTTTCTAGTCTATCTATCATCCTTTAGTCTGGCAGCATGTTCGGTCCAACTTCATTTGGTAATGACTATTCTTTCAACTGTATTCTCAACTTCTGTTCTTTCTCTTACTTCTAGATTTGGTAGGTACTGTATCTCTGATGATAATGCCCAAAATTGATCATTTCGCAACGTACTGTGTAACTCTTATTGTATTTATTTTTCTATTTGTCAGAGTTAATCTATCTGCACCATATGTGAGAACGGGTAGAACACATTGATTAAAAAACTTTTTTTCAAACATCCTGGAATATTGGACTTAAAAATTTTGTTTAACCTGCCAAAAGTAGCCTATGTGAGGCATATTTTTTTTGTATTTTAGTTGTCTGATTACCTCGGCCTAAGAGAATCGAATTCTTTAGACCAAGTAGATAGTGACCCTGAGAGCACTTGGACTTATCTCAAAAATAAGGTAAACGAATTTGCAAACGATTGTGAGGCAGCGGTTTCCAGAGCCGTAAGCCGTGGATATCCAATAATACGTGGACTGTGATTTAACGCAGAAAAGAACATAAAACATAAAACTAGATAGGAAACAAACGAAAACTAGATAGGAAACCAACGATGAATACAGAGCGTTATTGAAAGAAATTAGAAAAGCCGCAAAGCCAAAGCTGATTACATCTGTCAAATATGCAGAGAGGTGAACCGAGGAATTTATTTCAGAAGATCGAACCCTTACCAGAGAATTTAAATTTAAACGTGATCTGTAAAAGATAAGAAAGGTAATCTAAAGACCGATACTAAAGAAATATTAAAAACATAGCGAAACTACTGTGACAAGCTCTATAAAAATAACGAAGTACCAGCAAAAATCAATGGCTTTCTGATTACTCTAGAGAACCTTCTGACTTACTCGCGGAAGTCAACGATGCAATTAAATCGCTAAAGAAAAATAAATTCCAAGGCATTGATTCAATAGTAGGTGAAATACTACACTGACTAGGTAACAAAGAATTACATATCATTTATTTTATCTGTGTCGCTGTTTGGAGTTCAGAAAAATGGCCATCTGATTGGTGTACCTTAATTTATACACAAAAAAGAAACTACTATCAGATGTGAAAACTACCACACACTATCACTAATAACACATAAGTGTAAAGGTACACGGGAACAAATCCTGAACCTGTGACAACTCGTTGAAAAGTCTAGAGAATTTCAAGTACTGATGATTATATGCTTCGTTTACTACCAAAAGGCATTTGATTGTGTAAGCTGGATAAATCTGTGGTCCATTTCAATAGAAATATCTACACTAATGCATCTGGTGACACTTATTAAAAATCTTTACCAGTCCAATAGCAACAGTACGACTAAATCAGAAGTTTTCAAACCAATTCAAGACCGAGAGAGGTGTTAGACAAGAATGCGTGTTGTCACCTGACTTATTCAACATTTCAACATTTTTGGTGGACCTGTCGTGAGGAAAGCTTTAGATGGATGGGCCGGTGAAGTAATAAAGGCTAGTATTAAAATCTCCAATTTAAGATTTGCTGATGACACTACACTTATAGCAGAAAATGAGCAAGAAATGTTTAATCTCCTGCGAAGAGTTGGGTACGAAAGCAATAAAGTTGGTCTGAAAATCAATAAAGCTAAGACAAAAATATTGGTGGTCGACAGATTCCACACTATTCAACTGATAAACATATTACAGGAATAACAGATAGTGGACAGTTCTGTCTATCTCGGGTCTAGTATAACTAACGATGGTAACTGTCAAGCAGAAGTTCGGAAACGTATTATTCTTCTTAGGGTACCTGTCCGTTCCGAATGTTGGCGATCATTCTGGCTATGATGACTTTGTTGGTTGCTATACGGAATAGCTGTGTCTCTCTCTGTTGCGGAAGAGCTGAAATGCTCTAAGGTTAGCAAGCCAGGATATTCTTGTTCGTCATGGGGCCCTTTTTTCTTTAATTTTACTTTGCAAAATGCATTGGAGTAGCTCGTATCTGCCCTGATTTCTCATTATATATCCCAAGTACTGCAGTTTACGGACTTAACGATGTTGACCAAATCCTCCGATGTTCATCCTCCACAGTACTTCTTCATTGGTGACTTTGTCTGTCCATGGTATCTTCAGGATCCTTTTGTATAATCATAGCTCAAAAGCTTAAAGTTTTGATAGAGTTTCCGCCTTTAATGTCTACTCCATACAGAAAAGCAATGAATACACGTAACATTTAAGGAGCCTTATTTTTGTTTCTAGGGTGAGGTCATGGCTCTTGAACACAGAGCTTATAATCAAGAATGCACTTTTTGCCTTTCCTATGCGACATTTAATCTCTTGGGTATTGTCCCACGACTCATTGAGTATAGTTCCCAAGTAGTTTTACTGTGAGACACGTTCAATTCTCATTTGGTATACATACAGATTTGCCCCAGTTTTCCATGTTTTCCTTGCTGATGATCATTAGCTTGGCTTTGATGGTATTTTTATCCAGTACATATGTTCTACTTGTTTTTGTTATTTTGTTCATTAAGTCTTGCAGTCTTTCTATAGTATGGAAAAAATACTATTGTATCATCTGCATACCGCAAGTTATTGAGCTTGACTCCACTTATTGAGATGCTTTCATCAATATCTTTTAGAGCTCATAGGACAAACGTTTACATTCTAAACCAACTTATGACAACAAAGGATACAAAATGAGAGTAAAACAGCTTAAAATAATCTGCTATGCAGACGATGCAATACTACTCAGGGTGAAGATGATTTACAACATATGCTGCACCAATTTAATATACCCGTCAGAAAATTTAACATGTTAATTTCCACAAAAAGGACAAATCGCATGGTTATAACAGCAACTTTACTAAGATATAAATTGCAGCTGGAAGGTCAAATAATAGAACAAGTGATGAAGTTTAAATATCTAGGCACCACATTATCTAGCTACGGAAAACTCGAAAGAGAAGTGGAAATTTACGCATTCTTGAAGATCACCTTTGGTTTCGGCGACTAGTGCATGGCATATTATTTGAATGTCGCTGTCCACCATTTTATAACCATGACCTTGACATACTGCTTGTATTATTTCGTTTATCATAATAATAAAATTTATTGGTTATAGTAGTGGGCTCAACGAATCACCCTGCATGACTCCAATTGGTGGCATGACTCCAATATAGGCTGTGTTAGTATTCCATTTATTTTATCTGCAGTTGATTGTGGGAATGGATGTTTTCGATGGTTTGTATACGATAGATTGGTATATCACTTTTATATGTACAGTTATATGTGATCAAAAGCCTTTGTTAGGTCTACGAGGAATAAATTATATTTTATTTATCAATGGCTTTTTCTGTGATTTGTCTTAGTACAAACACGGCGTCTATACACGATATTTCCAGTCAGATTCCGATATCATTATGCGGTTTCTCCATGCGTCTGGTATCTTGAATTGTAATATTTTGTGCTATTTTTTAGTGGGATTACTACGTTGCAAAATGGCCACAATGGTGGCAAAGTTTTCCGGAGGAAGTCTGTGTACTGATATAGTATAGTGCTAGACAATAGATAATATTAAAGTAATACCTAGACAAAGACAACTAGAATTAAATGAAATAATATAAAATTTGTATTTTCTACACATACTTTTATACAAACAGCGTTTAATATATTTTTACAAATATCCAAATAAAACCTCATTTTTGGTTATCTCTGAAAAAAAAAGTACCGCGCAGTAGGTTATGATTAAATTTTGCCAAAACACTAAAAGTAAATACGAACCAGTATTTTCAAATCAGAGTTAACGGTTAACAAAATTAAAAACGCCTTGAATCTGGACCATCTTGGCTAAAGGGGGGTTGACACGATCCAAGTGTACTTTGTTAAAGTCTGCTTTGGACATTGCGCACGCAACACTTGGAAGCTACTTTGATCGTGTCACCTGTCGTGTATCAAAAGGTTCTATCCAAGTTAAGTAGGATACTGGCCAACTTCCTTGAATTCAAGTAGTGTGGTATTGTAAAATTAAAATGACGTCAATATCGAAAAATCTAAAACGAGAAGTAAACACAAAAAAAATGGTCTAAAAGGGAAATTGTTAGATTCATGGAGTTATACAAAGCTAAGGAAGCATTATATAATGTGCGGATAAAGAAATAAAAAAATAAGGATGTTAGAAGTGCGGCATTTTTTTTATTCCTTTTTTCTGGGTTTCAAGCTCATATATCAACTAGAACACCTTCCATAATCACTTTTCCTATCTTTACAATAATTATTTGACATCCAAGTCATTTAACTGTTGCAACCAACTTGGTACAAGGACATTTGTACAAGTCCACTTGGTCCAAGTTGGAATCCAAGCATTCTTGCATCGTGCCAACCCGTTTTAAGATATGGTAACGTTAACAGTATTATCCCTGGCCCTCCATGTTGGGGGTTTGGTATAAGGCTATCTTTTTCATTCCGTAAAAACCTATTGTTATGAAATATAAAGACTAAAAGACAGATCTAAAAGACAGAAAAGCCGGACTGAATTCGAGACGACGCCCAGACACCGAATTAATGGTAATGACTTAGATATTAGTATTTGTAATGTATGAACGCTGTATAGGACAGCGGGACATAAGTTACTTTAAGATCAACTTAAAAAATATAAAATAGATATTGCAGCCATTTAAGAGACGCGATATACAGGACCGACAATAGGCAAAAAACCGTGATATCTATTACAACTGCAACCCGCACCGACACGAAATCGGAACCTAATGTCAAATAAAATAAAAAATCATGTTATTGGTTTAAAGCCATAAATGATAGGTTATGTAGGTTATGTATCCTCTGCATAAAAGTAAAATTTTTCAACGTATGGCAGATCAACCTGCCTGTGCCAACTGGGGAAAAAGATGAAGAATTTAAAGATTAAGTCTACGAAGACCTTAAAGGAGCATAATATGATAACTGTACCAAAATCGATATTAAAATAATCATGGGAGACGTGAACGCCCAGATAAAAAAGAGATATGCTACCTAGATTATATTGGAAACACAGTCTTCACGAAACAACTTGTGACAATAGATTAAGACTTGTTAGTATGGCGATTGCCAAAGACATAATTGTGGAAAGCATATGTTTTAATTATAAGAATATCCGTAAATCAACTTAGATATCACCAAATGTAAACACAATCTATCAAATTGGCCATTATATACTTTACATTTACAGGTGGCACTTAGGAAACCTAATGGACGTCAAAAATTACAGAGGTGCAAATATTGACTCAGATCACTTCAAGATAGGAGCCAAGTTTGAATAAAGAATTTCTGACTTCAAAAACATAAAGGGCACTAGACAAATAAAATAAAATCTACATATCCTAAATAATGAAAACATAAAGACACAGAAACAATCAAATATACAAGAAACCCCGAACAAGCCTAGACAGTCGACCAGTCAAGCACGGAAATGTAAACAACTGCAAGACGGCTTTAAAATTACTAGCCGAAAGTGCACTGGAAATATCCCGAACCCAAGAGAGAAACGACTGGTTCGACCAAGATTGTAATAAAAATAACAGATTAACAGAACGAAGCATTTAGGATCCTGAAGATACCATGGACAGACAAAGTCACCAATGAAGAAGTACTGCGGAGGATAAACAAAACTGCGTATTTGGTCAACATCGTGAAGGACCGTAAGCTGCAGTACTTGGGACATATAATAAGAAATCAAGGCAGATACGAGCTATTCCTATGCATTTTGCAAGGTAAAATATAAGGAAACAGCGCCCCAGGATGAAGAAGAATATCCTGGCTTGCTAACCTGAGGGCATGGTATAGAAAGACCTCAACACAGCTATTCCGTATAGCAACCAACAAAGTCATCATAGCCAGAATGATCGACAATATTTAAAACGGACAGGTACCCTAAGAAGAATATTTAGGATCAAGCAACAGCGAAAATCTAGGACAACAATAGATAGGTACAAAAACTTAAAGAAAAGAGAAGAAACGCACATACCGATAAAAAAACGAGAATCAGCAAACGACATATTAGAACGGCTCGAAAACCATATGAGTCAAGGAGAAACAAACAAATTCTATCAAATAAATCTTATTACAAAATAATTCAAGCCAAGAATCAACCTCTGTAATGATAAGGATGGCAACTTGATTACCAACAAAGAGTAGACCTACTTACAACATAGAACTGAAGTATCGAAATGGGGAATACGAGTTTGTCGAACTCCTCTCGGTAAAGAAGTAAGAATATCTGTAACAAAAAAATAAAGAACCACAAATCCCCAGGCAGCAATGACATTCCAGCAGGGTTATATAAACAAGGTGAAGAGCAGATGCAAAAAATAGTTTATAAAATTTAGAATGAGAAGCAAATGCCTAAGGAATTGAGCTAAGGCTTAATATGCCCGTTACATAAAAAGGGAAACCAACTAGGATGCAATAATAATCGCGGAATGACTCTCCTAAGAACAACATACCAGATATTTTCAAACATCCTGCATGGAGTCTTTACAAGACTATGAATGAGTTAGGAATTACAAAAGAACTCATATGCGTGATAAAAGTGACAATGGCCAAGAAGTTATTAGCAGTAAAAATTCAGAATGATTCGTAAACCCCATTTGAAATACATGGGGGTTTTAGCCAGGGAGGCGGTCTGGTGTGTCAGATTTTTAACATAGCCTTAGAAACTGTCATACGAGACGGTAATTTAGATAGCAGGGGAACTATATTTAATAGATTAGTCCAAATTCTAACATTTGTTGACGACGTGTACATTACAACAAGAACCAAGGCGAGAGCCACGAAAATTCTAACCTAAGATAAATGAATCCTCTCTATCGATTTTTAAAAGATAGGTACTACGCCATATATTCGGAGCAATCTATGAGAAGGGAATATGGAGTCGTAGACATAACTTCGAAGTGCAGAATATCTAAAAGCACAAGTTTGGTGGAAACGGTATTACCACTATAATCAAGCAAAACCGTCTACAGTGGGCAGGACATGTAGTCCAGGCCCGAGAATTGAACATTATAAAAAATATTCTAACAGCGCAAGCATTAAGAATGAGAAGAAGGAATAGACCAAAGCTGAGGTGGATAGACGGTGTAACACAGAATACAAAGAAGATTGGAAAATCCAAACAAGGAACAGAGCAGAATGGCGCAGAAAGCTTGAGAAAGCACAGGCTCCTTAAGGGCTGTAGCACCATGATGATGATTATGATGTTATTTTAAAACAAAATATATAGGTATAATTAAAAATTCCACTACAAAATACAACATTTTTTTTAAAGGTCCGTTA
This sequence comes from Diabrotica undecimpunctata, assembly GCF_040954645.1. NCBI lineage: Eukaryota > Metazoa > Arthropoda > Insecta > Coleoptera > Chrysomelidae > Diabrotica > Diabrotica undecimpunctata. Next base: position 52,015,465 of record NC_092808.1, read on the forward strand.
TTTTTTTCTTTTTAGGAATTTTCAAATTTTCTTTTTAAAAGCCCTTCTCAAATTTTATATTTTAAATACTGCCGTTCTAGAGATTAATTGTCTGCCACAAAGCAATAAGTTTAGCAATAAGCAATAGGACAAATTCAAATAAAATAATAAAAAATCCTAGGAAATAAAATGATCAAATTTAAATGTTATTGTTAACATTATCTAGGCTAGGTATATCGCAGATTATTGATGATTTATAACACGACATACTTGATTATAATTGTTGAAGCTTACAAATGAAGAAATCTTTAAATATTTCAAAACTGAAGGAAGACAGGTATAGGAAACCCTAATATAGATTAAAAGCTAAGTAAATTTTCCATACGATATACTAATAAAATATAGGGCATTTCATTTAAAATAAGTACGTTATTACAGCTTGAATTTACTAATAGAACAATCTAATATTTTAATCACCCTGTAAAAAATTATACTAATAAACATCTGTTTAAATATGTTAAATAGTGTATTATTAAAGCCAAAGACAAATTTTTTCTCAATTCTTAGATTCATAGACATTTAATTTTTCTAAAACTCACATTTTTATAAAAATCGAAATAAATCAAAACACACTGTATTTAGGTATAGGGAACCTTAATAAAAGTATAGCTAATGTTTTACGGACAATTTAAAAATTTTATCAAATATAAGGTGTTCTATAAGAAAAAATATATCTTTGATATACCACTATTTTTTGGAACACCCTGTATAATTTAAATTGTAGTGTTAATAACCCTGTATAGTTCTGTGAGAAGAAAAGCTTTGAATATTAATTCATTTTCTTTACAGAGACCGAGGCGTATAAGATGGACCACCCTGTATATTATAGATATTGTTAGGTAAAATTAAATCAATTTTAATGTTATCCCTGCTAGCTCCCTGTATACAACTAAGTTCAAAATAGCAGTTTACTTTATTGTAACGCTTAAAGTGCAAACAATATATATTTCGAATACAATTTTAACAATACTTCTAAGTGTAAACAGTTTTAATGTGTTTCATATAGTTTTTTTGTGATTATATCTGTCAATATTATGTAAGGCTTAAAATAACACAAATTTGTCTTATAATAACACAAAAAATGTAAAATCTCAGTTATTCTACAAATAATAACCTTATTAGTATATATATTGTTGCTAAATTTGATAACTATACCGAATTTATGATGAGCCTCATATAAACCCCGTATATGCTAACATCAACATTAAAACGAAGTTTGAACAAACATGATCGAGAAAACGCCGTCGCAATAATATTAAGGCCCGTTGGAGTATCGGATTTTCCAGCGATCCAAGAAGAGCCCAGAGATGGGAAAGTTGATATCCTTTGAAGTTTTCTCACCAGCAAAGAGCTTAAAGAGCACCCGACCATCTTGGCAGCCTCTCTCGCAATCTGACTGTGCAAACGTCAACAAACCGAATCCACTTTTAATATATTCCTGTGTCCACAATGCCAGCGTAGACACGATCGGAATATCAGATCAGCGGGGTCGAGAGTGTCCCCCCGCTTTGCGCCCCCAACTCCCCGCGGCCCGTCCGCCCGCTATAGCTATGTGCTAAATTAAACTCTTCAGAATATATTAACATTTGGAGCGGGCGGGTTGAGGAATGCGAGAGGGAAGAAGAAACGCAGAGACGTACCTCATAATTGGATACCCAAATTTATATACTGATCAGTTTCGCTACATGTTTATTAATTTGATACCATTTTATGTAGAATTCAAACAAATAATATTCAATGCGTAAACTGAATAAATCTTTATGTTTTTGTTTTATTTGTTTGTTTCTATATTACTTGGTGTTTTGAATTGATGTCATAACTTAAATTTCTTTTCTGAACTAGTCCGCTAATATGATTACTCCATTTTCATTTTTTCCACTTAATGTTTAGTTATTTTTGCTCTTTAATTTTGACCAGTTTTTTGCTTGATATATTACTTTCATCATCAAATCTTCATCGGCTAGATTGGTCAGGGGGTTGGCCGAGTCACTTCAAAGGATGTAGTTTACCGGGTAAATGATTCAAGCCACATTTCAGCAAAAAATTGTTCAAATAAGGAAATATAAAATCTAAACTTGATCTACCGCTTTAAATTGAAATTCGCGAGTCTGTCGGTGGTTAAGTAGTACGATGAGATATCGCTTATGTTTCGGTCGATGCTCATTTAATGATCCCTCCCGAAAGGCATAAACCTAGACATTTAGACATGACAAAATCGTTCCTAAATCTTCAAAATTTAAAATAGCTTCTTTAATATATCGTACAACCTCAATTGCGAAGGAGGTTGAATATTATCACGGCTATTTTAACTTTAGAATCATCCGCTCTGAAGAGTTAACCCGAGCTGCATCCAAATCACCCCCCATCAAATTTCTAAACAAGGATATATGTCTTCTCCCGATACTTCTTTTGTCCACTATTTTTCCTTGCATGATTAGTCGCAGAATGCTATATCTTTCCCCATGGTATTCATTCATATCATATTTTCTTTGGTCGTTGTTTTTACTTCTTTTGATTCTACGTTTAAATTATTTGTTTCGACACCTTAATAAAGTACCCTGAAGTACTTTTATATTCTTTCTTTGATCTCTACAGTCGTCGTTGCTTTTAGTTATTGGTGTTCTCATATAAACATTATTTTTTACATTTTCTATCGGTTTGCTTCCAATGCCTAAAGTTTTATTATAATTTTGGTTTTTATTTTATTTTGTTTCTATTTAACTTTGTTCTTTTGATATTGAAAGACAATCCTAACTCTCTAATTTCATTAAAATATACATTAAAATATAGAGCTGAGAATATAGATCTTGTCTCACTTGGCAGTTTTTTTTATTTGGCAATATATTTCTGTTCCGATTTTTACTATGGTCTGCTGGTTATAATACAAAGTAAAAATTAACCGTATATCCCGCTGGACAAATTTTTTCTTTGTAGGAAGAAGTTTAAAATCACGCTAAAAAGGTTGAAAAGAGTAGGAAAAGATTCCAGAATCTCACACTTAGCTGCTAGTCTCTCTTACAGATTCTGGGGAGAACAAGATTCTGACAAGTAAACATATTAAACTAGAAAACTCTTAAAACTCAACGTCGCTACATGTAATGCTAGATCCCTAGCAACAGAAGAAAGAACCATAGAAATGAAAGCGGAAATGTCGCAAATTAAATGAAATATGATAAGCATTAGCAAGGTAAAACAACGAGTAAAAAGCCTGTAAAAACTAAAATTGTGTCACTTGTTTTAGTCGATAGTGAAACTAAAACAATGGGAGGCATTAGTTTCTTCGTATACAAAAAATATGAAAACACCATTATATGTATTAGTAAAAAGTTTCTTTACTAGCATATCCTATTAAACTATGAAACTAAGTAAAAGATATAGTTTAAAAATCTTAGAATGGAAAAAGTAGGAACGAGATCGATTTGATGATCACTGACAAGAAGCATATCTTTAAAAATGTTACAGTCCTGAGCCAGTTTTTAACAGGTAGCGACATAGCGACCACAGAATTGTTAAAGTGTCGATATAAATAAATCTTGGGAAAGAGAGATACCACACGATCAAAAACAAGCAACACATCAGCAGCATTCTCGAAAGCCAATAAAATACAGACCAAAGTATCAACACCCTGAATGCTATGGGTGGATGGTGAATACTATGAGGGACGCCAGAAGATACACTGCCTAAAAAAAATATTGTAAAGAAAAAAATGGAAAAGGAAAGAGAGGAGAAAAATGCAAAGTAATGGAAGCAAAGGTCTCTGAACCATATGTTATCGCGCCCAGTGATAACATATGATTCAGAGACATGGACTCTAACAAAAACTAATGAAAACATGATAGGATGTTTCGAAAGAAAAGTACCAAGGCGAATCTATGGAACAGTGAATGACAATGGAGTGTGAAGAAAACGATACAACTTCGAACTTTATAGAATATACCAGGAACCTGATATCGTAACATATTAAGATAAGAAGTCTGAGGTGCTTATAGCATGCAATGTGAATGGAACAAAATGATCCAGCTAGAAAAACTGTCCTTGATAAAGCGATTGGTCAGAGAAGTAGCAGAGAAGGTCAGAAGACATGAGAAATATGGGAATACGTGGTTGGAACTTAAAGAAATAATTAAAATAATACAAATATCTATTATGATGGACGACCAAATGCAGAAAAGTGAACGAATGCAACAAACGGTTGAAAATAAGAAGAGTCTCAAAGTTCTGAGGAAAAAATTGATACATGACAAAAAGGAAAATAAAAAGAAAATAAAATTAAAGTACAAAAATGGAAATATCGTCACCAACAGAAATAAATTACTAAGAGGATGAGCAACTAACAGAAAAATTAGAAAATTCAAGAAAAAGATTAGTCAACCAAGGATCGGAATTGGGACTTTTAGGGAATATAAAGAAAGTGTTCAACTTATATCTGCATTAAAGTAAAGCACCTACAGGATGGCACGGTGCACTTGTGCACAATAAACCATTTTATAAAACAAAAAAAGCGATACAATAGACCTAAGAATTATTAACTCATAAGCCTGTTAAAGCACCTCTACAAGTTATTCACCAGAATAGTAACAAACAGTCTTGAAACAAAATTAGATTTTTACCAACCTAGAGAACAGACAGGTTTTAGAAAAAACTTTGGCACCAACGACCACCTCCACTGTATAAAAAGGATTTTAAAAAAAATCCATAGAATACAACCGACCATTGGTCCTGGCTTTCGTAGAATTTCCATTTCCTGGCGAATATATACAATAATGCAACTATCACCCTAAGACTCGCATAAAGACATAAAACTGTAGATAAACTGTATACAAATTAAAAGAGGAATCAGACAAGGAGGTACGGTATCACCCAACATCTTTACGGAAATTCTGGAACAAGCTTAAAAAAAATTGGAGTGGGAAGACAAAGAAATCCATGTCGAAATGCTCTTCCACCTACGATTTGCAATTGAATTTGGTCTGATAACAGATAAATTTAAAAAAAATTGGAACTATGCTTACTAAGTTATAGAATAGAAATATGCTTTATTGTCACTGAAAATTGTACAATTTTATGGACGAAGCTTACAAAAAGTCAAAAAAATAATAACAATTAAAATTTACAAAAATTACATAAATCGTCAATATCACAAAATAAAAGATAATAAAATAGATAATCCATTGCAAAATTAGTATATTTAGCAAAGTATATATATACAAATATTTTAGTTACTTGTACTTTTAGTTACAGTACAAACGTACTGTAATTTCTTAGTTATTCGTTAAGAAACCTTAATAAAATGGTCTTCCTTCGCCTGAATAATATGATAGTCTTTCAGATAGATAGGCTTTTGTTAATATAACTTAAGGAAAGAAGTTGTAGATTTAAGTTGCACAGGGAGATGGTTGTATAATTTTTTTGTTGAAATTAATATAAATTTCTTTACTATCTCAGTGGACGGGATTGATAAATACACATCAAAGGTTGAATTTCTGGTGAATTAGTCATGATTAGATCTTGCTGGAAAACATGTAGGTGTTTACTAATTAAGCAAACTGTTTCTAAAATATATAAAGAGGATAGAAATAAAACCCCGTGATTTTAAAGTAGCCTATTCAATGTATTATGCTACTAAGGCCAAAAAGATACCATGTTGCTCTTTTTTGTAATTTAAAAATAACATCAGATTGGGCAGATGTATTAGAACCCCAAAAAGAAAGGCCATATCGAAGATAAGACTCAAACAGTAATTTCCTTCGAAACAGATCTTATTGCATAGCAGGCTGAGGCTACTTATTATTTCTTACTTAAATTATTTCTTACTTAATAAATCAATATGAAGGAACCATTTAAGGTTCTTCTTCTTCTACGGCACTACAGCCCAAAATGAGCCTTGGCCTCCTTTATTTTTTGCCTCCACCCTTGTCTGTCTGTGGCTGCTCTTCTCCATACACGGACTCCTAAAAGTGCTTGTGCGTCGCTGCTTACTGTGTCTTCCCAGCGCTTTCTTGGCTTTCCAACTGGTCTCTTTCCCTGCATTCTGGCGTTCAGTGCTCGTTTTGGTAGCCTATCCTCTCCCATTCGTATCACATGTCCGGCCCATTGCAATCTTTGTATTCTAATGAAGTCTGACAGGGGTGTTTCCTTATACAGTTGATAGAGCTCGTTGTTATATCGAATTCTGAAGATTCCGTTTTCCCTCACAGGTCCTAGTATTCTCCTCAGTACTTTTCTTTCGAATGTGTCGAGTTTGTTTTTGGATGTTTCTTTCAGGACCCATGCTTCGCTGCCATAACATGCTATTGGCCGAATTAAAGTTTTATAGATTCTCATCTTTGTATTTCGGTGGACACTTTTAGACCGAAATATATGGGAGAGGGCAAAATAAGCTTTGTTTGCCTGCGTTATCCTTTTTCGTATTTCTCCATCCTCTGCTCCATCGGCATATATTTCTACTCCCAGGTATGTAAACTTTCCAACCGTTTCAATGTCATCTTCATGCATAATGTTTTGTGGGATTATATTTCTTCTCGTCTGTACCATTATTTTTGTTTTTTCTGTGTTAATTTCCAGACCTAGCCTTTTCGTTTGTGTTTTTAACTCTGCGTATGCTTCCTGTGCTCCTGTTGATGTTCTACTCATAATATTAATATCATCGGCGTAGGCAGCCAGTTGAACCGTTTTATTGGTCAGTAGGTTTTCTCGTCCAGTTTGCATTTGCCTAACCGCATACTCCAGTGCCAGGTTAAACAATGTTGGTGCCAGCCCATCTCCCTGCTTTAGTCCCTGCGAGATTTTGAAAAAGTCTGTCCGGTTGTTTTGTATTCGTACACATGCCTGAGTTTCATCCATTGTGGCTTTAATGAGTCTAATCAGCTTATGTGGTATTGCTAATTCTGCCAATATATAGTATAGTCTGTCCCTTTTGACTGAATCGTATGCCTGTTTGAAGTCTACAAACACGTTGTGAACATCAATGTCGTGTTCCCACGATTTGCTCAAGACCTGCTTGACTGTAAATATTTGATCCATTGTCGATCTTCCCCGTCTGAAGCCCGTCTGATATTCTCCAATAATATTTTCTGCTAGTGGTTGGAGTCGCTGGTTTATAATATACGTGAGGACTTTATACGCTGTACATAGTAGAGAAATTCCACGGTAGTTTTTGCACTGGAGTTTGTCTCCTTTTTTATAGATTGGGCATACTATACTTTTCTTCCATTCGTCGGGTATTTTCTCTTCTTGCCATATTTCTTTGATAAGCGCGTGGATATGACTTGATAGGTGGTTGCCACCTACCTTATACAGTTCTGCTGGAATCTCGTCAACTCCCGGGGCTTTATTGTTTTTCTGGGCCTTAATAGCTTCGAGAACTTCCTCTATGGTTGGAGCTTCTACTTCAACTTCGTTCTCTTCTACATGGTTCGTACCCATTTCATCTTCCATATCTACTTGTGTTCCAAGTAGGGTCTGAAAGGTCATTAGGGTCGTTTAAGGTTGCTGTTTATAAAAATACCAAGAAATTTTACAGAATCAACAATACTGGTCTGACTGTTATTAAGAAGCAGGGGTTAAACAGCTCCTTTATATGATAATGCTTCTGTCTTATCCACGTTAAAAGAGAGTAAATAAGAGTCGGACCAGGTTTTTATTTTAAGTAGATCAGAAGTTATAATTGCATGAAGAGTTGCAATATTAGAGTTCCTTGAGGTAATACTGGTATCATCAGTACAAGAAAAATGTTTTCATCGATTTCTAAGTTAGTGATGCTATTTATAAAGATAAGGAAAAGTAGAGGACCCAATACTGAACCTTGTGGTACTCCACATACAATGATTTTATGACTAGAGTATCATTTGATTTAACTGGTTGTTTCCTATTCCTCAATTAAGATTGGAACCAATTTAAAGAAATACCTCGAATTTTATAGAAATTTACTGTTTATTTTTTCAAAATATCGGGATTTGCACAATCAAAAGCTTTGGCATAGTGACAGTGGCAGTGTAAAGATTATTGTTTAGTACTTGATAGACCTCATGTAGTACAGAAAACATAGAATCACTGGTACTTTTATTAGATAAAAAGCCGAACTGATTTTCTGATAAAATATTGTTTTCAACGAGAAAGAACATAAGTCGGGCTTTTATAAGTCTCTCAATCATTTTGGATAGGACCGGTAGTAAGGCAATAGGTCTATAGTTGCAGACATTCGATTTTTCACCATCCTTATGAAGGGGAATAATAATGGCTGTCTTTAAGCACTCTGGAAATATACCTTTTTCAAAGAAATCGTTAATAAGTGATACCAGGACTTCCAACACTTTATTGGGAGATTTAAGAAAATTTTTATAGATAGTCCATCAGTACTATAGGAAGATTTGCTTTTGATATTACCGATTGTTTGGGTCAGTTCAGATTTATCAACTGATCTTATAAAGAATGAATTCGACACCTTTTTTGAATTGGGGAGATAGAAAATAGGATCTTGTTGTTACAAAATAGTTGTTGTTATAATTTTACTCACATTAACGAAGTATTCATTTAGATTTTCAGGATTTGGAATAGAAAATGTTTGAACTGTGTTAGTTTTATTTCGATGATCGTTTGTTACGGATCGAGTTTCTCTTGCAATATTTTTAGAGCTTCGCAGACAATCCTGATTGCCATTTTTTTTTATTTCAAGTTGATTTGAACATAAATTTTGGAAAGACACAATACATGACAAATTTCGTACAAAGCAAAAATCCAAAAGTCAACTGCAAGTAAATAGGATTAGTTCATAAATATAAATACTTAGGCCATTAAATCTAAAGCGACAAGCAAACTGCTGAACTGCTAAGAAGTCAAATTATTTAAAAAAGAAAAAGTTCGACCAATTTGTGCTTCCAGTTGGCATGACGGCGCCGAAATATTTTGCTTAACCCAGGCTACAGAAACCAAACTCAGAGTAGCAAAAAAGAAGAATGAAACAATCGCTACTTAGAATAACACTTAGAGACAGCGTTAGAAACGAAGAAATAACAAGAAGGACAGGTGTCACAGACGTCATAGAGCATATAGCATGGCTAAAGTGGAACTGGGTGGGCCAGAATAAACGATTCACTGTGGGTCTAAAAAATTACAGTATGGAAACCACGAGCAGATAGGAAAAGCAGGGATAGACCAACTACGCAATGGACAGACGTTAAAAGTTTTTGTTCCCTTGTTCTACTATTAATTGAGTCTACTATTAATTAATTTCTGGTTTAATTCAGTCTCCACATTTTGTTTTAATTATTTTTTAGCCATTTTATATTTAAGGTTTGAAATATTTCGTTTTTTATCATTATTTTAAGTTTGCTTCAGTTAATAAAATTTAAATAACGAGTACCAAGAGTAAAATCTGATTTCGTACAATGTGGTTATTTCTAACTTAAGGCGATATTCATGTGTTCATACGTTTTGAATGATTTTTGTATTAGCAATCATAAAAGCATGTCCTTTAAAGAATTTAATTATCGGTCTCGCTGCTTTTTCTTATTACCGAGTCCGATTTTTGTTACTATATTAGTTACTTAACCTACTCCAACTCAGCCATAATTATAATTAAATTTTGTTTCATCTGTAGTTTAAAACAAATAGATGAATGAATAAAATAAATTGATAATAAATAAATTAATAAATTGTGTTACATTTTCAATAGAATTTGTTCCTCATTAAAACAAGTTTGTGGAATCAAAATTGTCTATTACCATCCTGTGTTTATTCGTCTTTTAATCCAAGCACTCTTTACGTTTTTACTGTTTCTCTGATCAGCCGATAGATGTCCTCGATGAAACGTCACACGTCCATCACCCATCTGAATTCCGAACAAGAACCTCCAATTTCTAAGACTTGTTTCATATTACCTATTCACTGCCATCATTAAAATGACTATACAACCAGATTTTGCAGCTTTAAATGGACTTACGATGTTTCAGTTCACTTCTGTAAATATATAGGATGAAGTATACGCGATTGTGTGTAAATTTTATTTTTCTTAGCGCTTAGACAAGTTCAGTTATATGTAATTTAATTGATTCGCATTATGATGCTATCTATCTTATTTTTGCATTTAGTATAGGTTATTTATTGAGTCATTTTATAATGCAGTGTATAGCTTAAGCTTACTTATATTTAAGAAAAACTGTAATTATTGAAGAATTTTATTAAAAATTAATTATTAAATAATAATTTCATTAATTTAATTTAATTTATATTTATTTAAAATAACCTGATTAAATATCTGTCTTGGCGTTTTGATCTCCAATCTCGAAACGGTTTAAAAAAAAATTACGTTCAAACAAGGAGTTATTTTAACCTGTAAATATTTACTAAGTTAATATTATTAATAATAATTCATGAACATGAAAACATTTTTACAAGATCAGACCTTAGTCTGCAGCTTAGAATCCAAATGATCAGATGTTACGTTTTTTCTGTCTTACTGTATGGCTGTGAAAGTTGGACAATGGACTCTGAAATAGAAAAAAGAATAGATGCCTTTGAGATGTATAGATACAGACGAATGTTGAGAATTCCATGGGTACAAAGAGTTTCTAATGTTGAGGTACTTCGTCGCATGTGTAAACAAAAAGAATTACTAAGAATAATCAAAGAGGGGAAAATACAATACTTGGGTCATGTGTTGAGAGGCGAAAGATACGAATTATTTCAAGTTATAGTGGAAGGAAAAGTACAGGACAAAAGATCAGTAGGAAGACGCCAGAACTCGTGGCTGAAACACCTGAGGAGATGGTTGGACCGCTCATCCGCAGAAATCTTTCGCGCAGCAGTTTCCAAAACTACAATTGCCATTTGGATCGCCAACCTTTGAAAGGAGACGGCGCCATGAGAAGAAGAGAGAAGGAAAGAGAGGGTACGCGTAATTGTATGGAATTTAGTCAAGCCAAACCGGTACCAAAAGGGTTACCAGGACATATTTTAATTCTTCAGTAGATTGAGAATAATGGATATATGTATATCAATAAATAGATTTTTTCAAAATTTATAATTGGACACTGACATAATGATCACTTTGTAAACATGATTTTATCATTACAGTAGAGCGTCAATTATCCGAAATAATTCTGGGACATAACTCCAGTCGTCAGAGACGAAAATGCCAATGAATCTCTAAAAATCATACGAATAAGCTGAATTTTGCCAAGCATATTAATATTGGGACCCCAAAAAAGATGCAAAAAAGTTTACCACTTTTACCAGCGGGCTTCCCCCTAAAACCACCCTGCGGTGTACAGATTCTTGGTAAATCGATTTTTTTGCTTTTTTACACCCTGTGAGGGGGATTTTAGAAGGAAGCCCGGGGGTAAAAGTGGTAAACTTTTTTGCATCTTCTTTGGGGTCCCAAAATTAATATTCTCTGCAAAATTTAGCTTGTTTGTATGTTTTTAGGGGTCATCTCTCTGACGACTGGACTACATGGGTGTTCGGAAAATCAGTTTTTTCGGATAATCGAACTGTATTGATATAGCCATAAATATTTAACCACAGGGAAATGAAAGCCATATTTACATACCTACATAAGTATTTATATCTTTAATGGCCAATAAGAATTAAATAAAAAAATGCAGTCTTCGCAACAAAACATATCCTAGCTTGGTCTAGAATGCTTAAAAAAATGTTTAATTCTGGTCTGCTGAAGCAAGTCTACTCATTTACGAGCGGCTAGATCACGTAGTTCTTTTATGAGAGGTATTTTTTATGCCAACATCGATTAGTTGGGGCGTTATCAAAAAACAATAATGTTTTTTCTCTTTTGCCATTTTTTAATTAAAGGGTTTTAACAGAGGATATAAAAGTTTCTATAAAGTATTTCGTGAAAATTGTACTATCCATCCAATTACTCTTTTGCGAAGTGTAAACGATAGGCTTTGCAGACCTATTAATGTAATTAAAATCATGTGGTTTCTTGCTTTTAACAGTAACAAGCAAGAGCAACCAATGGTTGCCACTTGCATTAGCACAAGCTAATGCATTGATACGATCGGATAATCGACGCTCTATAGACGTAAATAATGCTTTAATCTGTGCCTTCTAAGAATTGCAAGGCAAAACAGACGTTGATAAAGATGTTATTAGAGACATTTTGAATCTAAAAATTGCATTCCACAACATATCTCCTCAACTAAGCAAAAATCCCTAACGAATTGGTTTCTAGTATTCGTACAGAGTATATCGAATTAAGAGGAAAAAGACAGTTAAGATTTAATTTCACGTACAGTGCGTCTGTGTATCCGCCTTATACGTATTTCGCACTAATAGGGCTCTTCAGAGACGGGTATTCACAGTCGCTCTATACGAAGCCATGTTAGAGTTGCTTCCAAAGACAGAAAAGATTTATTTTCACGTTCAGAGCGACTGTGAATATCTGTCTCTGAAGAGCCCTATTAGGGCGAAATACGTATAAGGCGGATACACAGACGCACTGTACGCGAAATCAAATCTTGCAACCTTGCAATTTTTAAAAGGTACAAATTAAAGCAAAAATCTGAGTTTGGTTTCGAAAATTAGTTTATGAGATTTTAAAACTGGAAGAATTTGAGATGTGGCTATATCGGAAAATACTTAAGATCCCGTGTACTGACCGAGTCACAAATGAAGAGGTCCTCAGAAGAACCGAGAGGTACTGACCTTAACTTTACTGTCTTACTAGACCGAGTGAGGACTGTGAGCGTAACATACGGACTAGACCTTAATAATAAGAAAACTAAATTTATGGTTGTCAGCCGCGCAACTTTAGATCCCGTGGCACTAATAGCAGGTAGCGAAGAGATCCAGAGAGTCGACCGATTCACTTACCTCGAAATGGTACGGTCTACATTTATCAAGTTGAGATCCTTGCTGTGCTGCAGTGATCTCAGTTCGGGAACCAAGATGCGAATAGTGGGGTGCTACATTCTTCCAGTGTTACTATGGGGGCTATGGGGTTAAAGCCTGGACACAGGCCACAGAAAAACGGATTTCTGTAAGCCACAGAAAAGCGGATTGAAGCCTTCAAGATGTGGATCTACAGGAGGATACTAAAAATATCTTGTGTGGACCATGTCACCAACGTTGAGGTCCTACAGCGCATGAGAAAAGAAAAAGAAGTGCTTAGTTTAGTGAAACAACGTAAGCTTGAGTACCTCGGGCACGTGATGCGGAACGAAGAAAAATATCGAATTCTTCAACTCGTTATGCAGGGTAAAGTATTTGGCAGGAGAGGACCAGGACGCCGTCGTATCTTGTGGTTAAAAAACCCCCGACAATGGTTTGGGATGACCTCCGCGGAACTGTTTCGCAGAGCAGTCAACAAAACCATGATAGCCTTGATGATCGCCAACATCCGGACCGGATAAGGCACTGAAAAAGAAGAAGAAGGTACTGACCACCATCAAATCTCGAAAGTTACCATTCTTCGGACATATTATGCGAAACGAATCTAGATATGCTCTCCTTTAAGCCATCCTGCAAGGAAAAATATTTGGAAAACGCAGTCCAGGAAGAAGAAGAACAACTTGGTTAAAGAACTTCAGAATCTGGTTCAATACAACATATGTGAAGCTTTTCCGCGCTGCTACAGATAAGATAAAGATTGCCATGATGATCGCCAACATTCGTAACGGATAGGCACATAAAGAAGAAGATTAACATCAAACTTTTGATATGTATGTTATTTATGTTATACAAATGATGTATTATCGATATGTTATTGACTTACTAACAGTGGTATTTTCTTTCTATTAATTTCCTCTTTTAACATAGGTAACCAGATTCTACTACATTCTGCTGAGAATTTTTTTTATTCGTTTACTTTGCAATCAGTCAAAAAGAAACCAGAAACAAATTTGTTGACTTTACATCATTCGCGCGAAGAGAAATATTTCAATAAATATTTACTCTACCTGAATATTACAACTATCGATTCTTAACTCAAGAATGGTAAATCTAATGGTAATTTTTGTTCAGGCGTCTCGTTTGTTGACTATTGTAAAACAAATTTAACGCTAACATGTTGGGGTAGTTCTCTAATTGTTGTAAATATTTATCACTAAGTGACACTATCACTTCACTCACAGTTGGTACTTGTAGATCTTGTAGTATGTCTTTGTTGCTTACAAGCTATGTATACCGCATCAGTTATTACTCATAATACCTTGTTTTGAAATCGGCCCATGATTGCTAGGTTCGCTTCAGTTGCTAGTCCAAATTGGCCTCAGTATGGCATTGTACGCTAGCAGTTACGCAACGACAACTGGAACTTTATTCCGTTTAACCATTAATATTTTCTATATGGGTTATCAAGATGATTTTTTTTATTGTATATGAGCTTTCCAGGTGAGTCTCTTGTCCATATATAAGCCTAGGTACTTTACGCTATCTACCATAAAAAGGCGACCGAGGAAGTTGCGACGCAATTGGTATTATTTATCATAATTACAGCCGCTTTTTTGATCTTTATCTTTTTACCATATGTTTCTTTTAGGACTATACTTAAATCTTTCCAATAAAATTTTTGTTCATTTTTCCATACGCGTTAACATATTTATGATCTATCAAATTCTCTATTTTTGATATAAAGTGATCTAAAAGTGATCGCTTATTCTAACATTTCATGGTCTTGATGTTTCATCTAAATAAAAATGTTTTTATTTACAAGGTATTTTATAGATACCATTATTTGTTTTTTTAACTTATTAGGTTTAGTTTTATATTAAATAGATCTCAATGTACTTGTTGTTTTTAATGTCGTTTAAATGTTGAACGACACTGTTCTAACTGTTAGTAACTGTTCGTTACTAACAGTTAGAAACACAGATATGTGTCTAACTGTTAAAATTTTACACAACTGATTTTGCTTATTTTTTTTGACTTGTCTATTTAATCTAGCACCTTGTCTTTGACCTTCATTGTCTTGGGTTTTGAGCCAAATTTGATAAGCTCTTTTTTTATCTTTTTTGTTAACTTATAGATCAGCGTTTCCTAGAAGGCTGTATCTATTTTTATTTGTGTATATCCTTGTGGGAGTAGAATTCGTTTAAAATTTTAAAAGGGAAATTTTCACAGAAGTCAATTTGTTTTTGCTCACCATCGTTTAAGGTATCTTCTTCATCCTTCTCATTCCTTGATCCCTTGTCAGGACGTGACGCAACTCTAAATATTATTAGCTTGCTGTTTTCATTGGCTACGATCCTGTGCCATATGGGTGGCTTATTGCAGAGATTTTTCCATTAGAGTCTTCATTTGGTCTGCTCATCGCGTTCGAGATCTTCCTCTTGATCTTCAGCTTTTTACCTTTCCTTCTACTACCAATAGTTCTATGGTCCCCGTTCTTCTAGCTATTTGGCCAAAGGAAATTAGGCCAAAGCAAAATGCTCGTTTTTTTTCAGATACTTTAAAACTCTTCTTTTTACGTTTACTCTACTACACACCTGCCCACTATTAGACTTTTGTCAGACTTTCCCGTTCTACCACTTAAGTCTCTGAGGAGAAATTTTTTTTTTTCGAGAGCTTATGTATTCAATGACATTTGTCAAATTACTGCTAAAATCGTCTTTGACTTTTGTTGATTTCTCAATATTTTGCTTTTGATTGTTTTAGTGTAGTAGTAATGTTTATTTTATTATTTTAATGAATAAACTGTTGTAAAACAATGCAGTATCAAATTTCAGATATACTCACATTGTTAAAAATTATACAGAAGAGTATTATGTCACAAATTAAGTATATTTATTGGTAGAATCAATCATTATTAAATACCAAAATACTTAAGATTAAACTAAACTAAATAAAATATACTCAGCAGTTATAGCTGTTTACATGCCTCACATATGGATATTAACACGACTTCTCTGCACTTCACTATTTACTGTCATATTAACTAAATGATAATCATTTTTTAGATGTAAAAAGATTTTAAGAATAATGGATGAGAGAGCACAGAAAATATGGAATTATCTTAGAAATCAGTGAAATAGATTGGCTGATTACGCCGAACACAAAAAATAGTACATACATAGGCAGTCGAAGCAATAACTAGCTGGATTCGAAACCATGAGCTGATAAAAAAATAGGAATAAGGAAACAAATGCACATATGACGTTCATTGATATTATTTAAGAAAGCAAGTAAAAGGGTCCCTCAAATAGTTCTTTGGTGCGCACTCGATAGAAAGGGGGCTATCGGTAAGTACCAAAAGATTGAATCAGGTGTGTATAATGGAGTAATCACTGATGATTTAATGTAAAAGAACGATGGCGTCAGGGCTCAGCGCTTAGTTCTTATTTATTTTTATTAGTGTTGGATCACATAACAGGGACATTTTAAAGTAACATTTCGTGTTACTAAATATATATGCTGATAATCGGATGTTATTAGAAACAACTAAAAAGAAATTGGAACAAAAACTGATAACTGGAAATGAAAATGGGTTAAAAGCGTAGCATGACAAAATCATAGTAAATAGTAGATAGAATATTCAGTTAAAAATTAAATTATTACTAAAATAATCTTCAGACGATAAAGTGATTTTTTTGAAAAAATAAAGTAATAGTTTTATGTACTTAGGAGCAGTATCAAGTAGCAATGGGTAAATAGATGAAGATGCATGCAGTAGAGCTAGAGTAGGTCAGATGGAACGACATGTTCTATAGAAACAGATGTTTTATAGAAAACGACAATTCTATTAAACTGTAATGCGACTAGCTGGGTTCTTGAGCACTGAATTTACAGTTAAAACTGAAGAAGAACAAAAAACAGAGATAGTGAAAATAATAATGGGGGAGAGAAGTGGAGTGACAAATATGGAGAAAATTAAAAAATAATATATTAAAGAAAATCAAAATGTAATTAGTAAAATGTCAATAAACTTATTTTAACCTTCTTCTTCTTTTTTAAGTGTTGTCTCCCGATCGGAGGTTGGATATCATCATCACTATCTTTACTCTATCTACTGCTGCTCTGAAGAGTTCTATAGAACTGCATTTAAACCAGTCCCTTAAATTCTTCAACCATAACACTCTTCTTCTTTCTATACTCCTTCCTTCTCTTATCTTTCCCTATTATCAGCCTTCGCAGTTCACATTGCTGTCCCCTCATTACGTGTCCCAGATATTGTAACTTTCTTATTTTTATTGTTTTTATTATTTCGCATTCTTTGCCCATTTCTCGCAATACTTCCGTGTTAGTTTTCTTCTGTGTCCATGCTATTCTAAGCATCCTCCTGTAACACTACATTTCAAAGGACTGTAACTTATTTATGTGTTCTTATTGCATATTGTTCATATTGCAGTATCGAAAACACGTAGCATCTCTTACTCTTAGTTTTAATCTGAGGTCTTTGTTGCAGAGATTTGTTTTCATTTTTATAAACGCATTTCTTGTTATTTCTATTTTAACCTTCAATTGTGGCTTATTCCCATTAAAATAGTAATTACTTTAAAATGCCACAAGAAAATAGCTTCAGAACAGTAGTAAAACTCACGTGTTAGTCAGATACAGGCCAAAGGAATTAATATCACATAAATTTTTAAAAATATGACCTATACTTTATAGTTTTGTAGTCCAAAATTATTAATGTTAATAGATTCCACCAACCTGTGTGACTCTTTCTCTTTCTGATACAATAGACAGTAAGTAAGATCTTCGTTACAATTAAATCATAAATCATGCTTATTAATACCATGATTATAGGAGTTATTAGCTTGTTAACTAGGAAGATTTTTTAAACGCTTGACTAAAACAATTACTTATAATCATGACAACTCCAAACGACCATGTAATTTTCCTAATTAAGGTAATTTTATTAAAAGAACTGCAGTAATTATGTCGCAATGAAAATCAACATAATAAATAAAAAGTGGTGTATTAGAAAATTATTCTTAACATTTTTACAGTTTAATGACATGCACGTACAGGACTGGATTCGTAACCTGAAAGATATAATTTTTATAATTTTATTTTACACCGTATTAAGAGAAAATACAATTAATGAAAATGTAAAACTTAAATTATTTAAAATTTAATTTAACTGATTTAAAAATTACTAAAGTATAGGAGCTATATTGGTAACTGTTTAGGTAAAGGTATAATTTAATAATCTACTTCTATTATTTGATGTTGGTCGCCATTCAACAATTAGCTTTGTTCAACGGGTCTTTTTCTTGCTTCCCATGTATCCTTTCCAGTTTCATTTTAACATGGCAGTTCAACGGGTCTTTTTCTTGCTTCCCATGTATCCTTTCCAGTTTCATTTTAACATGGCAATCTTTTGGATCTTCTTCTTCTTGCAGTACCCTGTCCGGTTATCGAACGTTGGCGATCATATTGGCAATAATAACTTTGTTTACGGCGGCTCTAAATAAATTAGCGGTGGTCTCTTGATACTCGGAGATTTCGGAGCCAGAATGTTCTTCTTCAGCCTGGCCCTGTCCTTCCGGTGATCTTACCCTTTATTTTGAGGTGTAGAAGGTTATACCTCTCTGGATGTCTCATTACGTGACTGAAATATTGTAACTTTCGAATTTTTATCGTTTTTGTTATTTCTGTGCGCTTTTTCATTCGATGTAAATCTATTTCATTTCTTATTCGATCAACCCAACTTATCCGCAATACTCGTCGATAAATCCATATCTCAAAGGCCTACAATTTTTTCATTAATGTCTCTGTAAGGTTTCAGCTCTTCATACCATACAGCAATGTGGAGAATATCTGATGATTTTGATCATCCGCCCCATATCTAAGTTACTTAAAATTTATAAAATATATTGTTGTTAAAAGCCTATGAAGAAGTAGAGGCAGACTTCTAACTAGAGGGATTCATGAGATCAAACGAATTTCTGGTCACGAATTGATGCAAAAAACAACGAACAGAAATGAATGGACACATCTAAGAGAGGCTTACATTCGACGATGGATGGGATAGCTGTTGACGATGATAATATAATAATCAAGGGGGGCTTACATATAAAATAAATAAAATAGTATTATAATAAAGTATGCGAACAAAATATAAATACATACTATATAATTTAAAAATATTTTATCAATGACAATATTGAAAGTGATTTTATTTAATTTTTTTAATTTCAATTTATTTAAGAGCTCTTCCTTATATGCCTTTATTATTACTATATTCCTTTGGTTCTTTTCTTGTCTACTGGATTCTTCGGCAGGAATATTTTGGTCATTATTTTACTTTCTTCGTTCAATGTTCCACGCTTTCCACGTTCTTTTTTTATGTAAATAACTACTGCTCAAGTATTATTTGAATTTCATCGGTTGTTTTTCTTCCCATTTCATTATTATCGTCATCATGCAGCCTCTCGTATCTATTGCTGGACATAAGCCTTTTCTATACGACTCCAGGAAATTCTATTCATTTATATTCATATTCTATTCAGCAACAGGGCAACTTCCAATTGCTATCAACAAGTCCTCGTAGGCACTTTGTCTCAGGACTAGCAACCTTCAGTGGAGTCATACGTTGCTATGTTATCAATTCCTGTTGTAACTTAAACATCCTAGTATAGAAGATTAAATAATGTAACATAAATTCAATTTAGCAACATTTAACGGGTCTTTACCCAAGTATTTAGTGGCTCAAAACATGTACATCTAGATGGATAACACTGCTGATGGAGTATTAATTCAGAAAACGTTTTGCGATGTAGCCCGATAAAATGCTTTAATATATACCTTTTATAAAGCAATTATTACTACTATATTCATATTCACTACACGTTTATTTATCTACATGCATTGACAACACAAGATTGAACTTGACTGAAAATTATTGGGATTATTGCGACAAATTATAACGACATGCCCGCTATATAGGAGAAACGCCTTTAGTCATGGACTTATGGTGTTTCTTTAATACTTTGCCAAATCATACTGCTGTAGATAGGTTACGAATGCAGAACTGAAGGCATTTCTTTACAAAAATGTGTTTCTCCAGTTTAGAAGTCCATTTTAGTGAAAAAACGATTTTGGTAAAATTATGACTAATGGGATTTTTCAAATAAGTAATTCATTTAAGCATTGATTTTATACCTTTTTCACAAGACTCAAAGGGACTTCACTATTGAATGTGTACTTCAATCTGCCATATGTCAATTCTTATTTGCATTTCTTGCATCTCACTTTCTCTAGTGGTTTTTAGGTCATAACTAAGATATCTGTATAATTCTAGCATCTTCTATCGTACTGCTTTCTAATTTTCTTGTTACTCAAATGATTACTTTATTATTATTTATATATGGTTATTTTATTTTTGAACTTGCTGCTCTAAACAAATCAATCGCTCTTCATTGATACCAATTCCGTAGATTCTTCAACCAAGAATTCTGCCTTCAGCCAACAGATCTTCTTCCTTGAACCTTTCACTGGTTTATAAGTTTCAATTCATATGTTGATGCCCTCATCACATGGCCTAGTTATTCCAGTTTTCTGGTTTGTGTAGTGGTGATTAGTTCTGTTTCGTTATCAACCCTCTCCAGTACTTTTTTATTTATAATTCCATGATATATTTAATACTCTGCGGTATATCCAGAGTTCCAAATCCTCAATTCTTTTTAAATTGAATTTTTTAATGTCCAAGTCTCAGCTCCATATAATAATTTTAAAAATATATACCATCGAATGGTACGTAGTCTGATTTCCAAATCAAAATTTCTGCACGTTAGGAGTGGCTTCATTCATATAAAAGCTGATCTGGTAATCTCTAGTCGCCTGTTTATTTCTTCGGTATGATCATTGGTTTTATTGACCAAAGTTCCCAAGTACTGATATTTTTCTACTTGTTCTATCACGTTACCATTAATTGTCAATATGGTGTATATTTTGTGGTCCTTTTGTAGTTATCATATATTTATTTTTTCAGCGTTTATAGGATTTTTCCTCTCAGCACTGTAGATACTTAAGATTTCGATTAGATGTTGTATCCTCGTTGCAATGATCACAGTGGTATCTGCATATCGTAAGTTGTTAATTAGTTTTCCGTTAAGTTATTTCCTGGTTTGAAATTATTAAGCGTGTTTTTAAAAATTTCTTCAGATTATATGTTAAACAAAAGTGGCAATCAAACGCATCCCTGTCTAACTCATCTACAGATCTTCATTTTTGCTGACTGTTGCTTATGAATTTGAACTAAAGCACTTTGGTTTCAATATAATGTTTGGATTACCTTTATGATTTTATTGTCAATGTGCTTATTCACAATTATTGATATTAATTTTTTAGGTCTTACTCTATCGAAAGCTTTTTCATAGTCAACAAAGCACAAATGTAGATCAACGCTTAGATCCTGACATTACCGAATCAGTATGTTGTGTATTACTTTAAGTAGTTACTTAAAGTATGACTCATGAGGCACAGTGTTCGATAGTTAGAGTGGTGTTTATAAACGCTAACTTCAGGAACTCTAGCGGTATTATTCCCGTATCGTACTCGGTGTTGAACAAATCTGCCAATACTTCCAATTTATCCTCTTCCACTAGTATTAACAATTCTACTAGTATTTCATCTAATACGTTTGCCTTGTTTGTAGATTTTCTGCTAACATTATTTAATTTCATCTATCGTGATATTTTGTCTCTCTAAAGGATTTAATTCTTGTATCTCCTACATTTTACCTCTTTCATCTTGGAAAAGATCTCTAATGTAGTTCCTTCTATTTTCTTAATTTCTTGGGTAAATCTGTTAGAAGTACTACTTTCTTGTCTTTTATGTGCCCTTGCTGTCTTTTTGATCCATTCCGATGACTCCTCTTATTTCTTTGTGCATATTTCTCATATCATATGCGCATTTTATTTCTAGCTCTTTTATCCCTTCACACTGTTTCACTAAATATATTTCCTTAGCTGTTTTGATCTTTTTCTTAATTCTTAATCTGTTCTTTTACGTTTCCTGCTTTCTTCTATTTGTGCTAGTATGTCTTCTGCCATCTATTGTTTTTTAGCCTCTGACCTATGTTGTGTTAAAATTTATTAAGCTGGTAGATTATCTATATTATTTATATTTAACAAATATTTAATTATATTTAAATAATTTATACTAATTATATTAAACTCTACAATTGGTAGAGGATCTGGATACTTTTAGTATCCAGATATAGGTGTCCTTATAAATGTCCCTAAAAATAAACTAGTCCAATTCTTAGCCACTCAGCAAATAAACTTATCGAACTTTTAGAAGAGATTGGATATGAACTGACATTGACTTGACAAAACATGAGACAACTGTGCAACGTTTTGCACAATAGTTGTACGGGGCTTATGGTAGCAAATCCTGTACATCCTGTATAGCACCTACTTAAGTTATTGTATTTCAATTGAATTGACCACAAGTTCATTTGGAATTGTATACCGAATCTGATGTGGATCAGAAAAGATAAAAAAGTACTCTGGGTGCCTGGATACACTGGTATTGAAATAAACAAAAAATGGACCTACCTTATAAGGAAGGAGAAAAAGAAACATTCATATGCACAGAACCTATCTTTGTATTAGCAAGAAGCACAGCCAAAAGAATAATAGCGGACTGCGTAGAACAGATGAATCGTAACCATTGGTTTGAACAAATGGGTCCGGTATATTCGAACATGTAGGAAAGTGTTCTATTCATATCTACTATATCAACAGATCTATTGACAGAGATCTACTACAAAGATCTATCGGAATACGTACCGTGCAACTGCGCAGCGTTGAATAGAATAAAGCTCATTACGATTATGCATTATTAACTCGAGCCCTACGACTTAAAGACGTAGAAATATCACCAAAGGCCACAATACACATTGTTAAAAAGATTGAGCTAAAAGGACAACTTTAATCTAGAAATGAGCCACAATGTACCTCTTAGGTTGAGTGATTAAGCACAAACTCATATTAAACCTAACTTAACCTAACCTGTTACATGTTTAGGATAAAGTTGAAATAAGAAATGGGATTACTAATAGGAGATTAGATACCTTATAGAAAAGACAAGAACTTTTTACTATTTACACACTTTCGGGCTTCTTCTACTGAACAGTTAATTAGTGTCTTAGATCTTCCGCACTACTATAAATTAGCACTATGAGGTCCAAATATTCTAAATAGTTAAAGCTTTCATCATTAACTTTTATGAATTATATTTCTCCTTTCTTATTTAATCGTAAGGTTCTCTGAATATTTCTGAGTATGTATTAAATAATCTTACCGTCAATTCTTGTGATGTTTGGTTACCTACTCGTACAGCGGTCAGTGTAAGTTTATCATTAGGTGTAACTCTTTGTCAATCATATCAAATTTTTTAATATTTAAAGCAGTTTGTGTTATGCACGATCATATGCTTTCTTAAGATGAATAAAGTATTGCAATTTTTAACTTGGATATGGTCACTACTTGAGGTAGACAATTTTAGTTCGCGGATAAGCCACAGCAAGATAACAGGATTATAGTGACAATGCGCTGTCCTGAGTTTTGAATTCGGTTAGGAAACCATGTTGGAGTTCTATTACCCAGAACATTCCAAACATGAAGAGCATGTGGCTGATAGTTGTGCCCATATTGCTCATCAGAATGCTATAGGGGGGAAAGGGATGGTCTGGAGCATTGGAGCGTGGTGGAGTGACTCCTGTTTTTACTCGAGTTAATACACCTCGTTCCAATAAATTGTTACACCCGAACGTAATTCTTAGGGGTGAACATGTCTCATGGGGGTTTAATTAAATTGCTTGCTTGCTTGCTTGATCACTTGAGTCATGCCTCCTTTAAATTTATCCGCCAACTTCGTGGTACTTTTTTCACTTTTTTCACTTTCGTTAATTATATCCATTTTTTCTTCGATAGAGAATCTACTCTTTAGTTTCAAAACAACAATAATCATCATCGTCAGTGGCATTACAGCTGGTTATGAACCAAAGCCTTTTTCAGAAAAATGTTCCATTCGCCTCTGTCTCTGGCAACTCTTTTCCATGCTTTAACTCCGATGGATTTTAGATCATCCTCTATGTTATCTTGATACCTAAGTTTTGGTCTTCTTCTGGCTCGTCTTCGCACTAATCCTCTTTGGTCGAAAATTTATTTTTCTGATCGTTGCATCTTTATCTCACTTAATTACTATCCATCGAAGGCGTGCTAATTTAATACATTTTACAACGTCAGGTTCCCCAAAACTTCTGTATAACTTAAATTTGTAGCGCCTACGCCACAAACCCTGTTCTTGGACTCCTCCATATATTTTCCTTAGAATTTTTCTCTCGAAACATTTAAGCAATTCTTGATCGTTCTGCGTAAGTGACCACGTTTATGACCCGTATGTTAACACTGGCCTTATTAGTGTTTTATATATGGTAACTTTAATTTTTCTGGGTAGTTTTGGGGCCGTCTGTTTCCTCAAGCCATAATAGCACTTACTGGCAAGCACTATTCTTCTTTTAATTTCTTCGCTGACATTGTTATCTTTGATCAGCAGCGAGCCCAGGTAGACGAATTTGTCCACACCTTCCAGTTTCAGATCATCAATTATCTGGTTGCCTGATCTAGTACATATCTAATACATATACTTGTTTTTCTGTGCGTTTATTTTTAATCCCATTCATAGTGCAGACGCCCTTAGTAATCGAAATGCTTCGATCAGAGATTCTGTGGACATAGCAATAATGTCTATGTCATCTGCATATCCGACCACTTGTACAGATTTATTAAAGTTGGTGCCATTCGTATTAATATTACCATTCTGTACATTACGTTGGACAATAATATGCCACGTTAAGTAGGGTGATGCCTTTATAATTATCACACATCATCATATCTCCCTTTTTGTGAAGATGGTGCATTACACCTAATTTTCAGTCCGCGGGCGTTTCCTTCTGTTGCCAGATTTCGGTTACTAATTTATGCATGTGTTTAAAAAGGGTGTCACCACCATTTTTAAAGAGTTCGGCAGGAAGATTGTCCAAACCGGGGGCTTTTTTATTTTTCAGTTTTGAAATTGCTTCTCTAATTTCTTTTTCTGTGGGGGCGACTCCTAAGCGTTTTTATCCATTTCAGCAAAGTAATTTCTATTTGGTCTTCTTCACGACTGTCGCTAAGCAGTTCGTCAAAATAATTTGCCCTCCTGTTTAGTATCTATTTTTTGTCACTAATTATGGAACCATCTCTGTCTTTACATGCTGTTTTCTGGGTTTGAATTCTTTTCTGCAGCAGTTTATCTTCTGGTAGAATTTTCGCGAGTCTTTTCTATTGTGTTGGTTAATAATCTCGTTTAGATTGTTTTCATTTTGCTCTTTATTTTTCCCTCTAAATGTCCTTTTCTCTTCTGGTCTAAGATTTTCATAGTCTTCCAGGTTTGATCTCGTTCTGCGCTGCTGAAGTCTCTTATATGCTTCATTTTTCTGTTAGTTAATTTATCTACATTCTTCGTCAAACCAATCTTCGTTTATTTTAGCCTGGTTAGGTTTTAACTAGCCTTTAGCCGCTGTATAGATAGCTTCCTTGCATTTGGTCCAGTGTTCTTCTATACTTAAATTTTCGTCAATTCTTGTCAGCTCTTCATTTCAAATTTTCCTGTAGTTGTTCTTAGTGTCTTCAGATTTTAGCACATTAGTATTATATTTTGTAGATTTTGTGCTGTTGCCCTTCTTAGCGTTTGAGCCTTGACTTTACCTCGATCTTAGTATTAGAGTAAACGTTCTTGAAATGAGTTGGAATTCTAGATGGACAAATTCTAATGTGTTTATACATACTATTTATTGTTTGCTATGTAATTCTTAAACTATAAACCCCGTGATCTTGATATATTGATGTTGTTGGTAATTTTTTATTAGCAACTTCTGCTTTTAGTGCTGGCAAAACTCAACACAGATCCTGCTGCATTTGATTAAGGAAATTGCTACATGCTTCACTTAATAATATGAGAGTGGCCCGTATTTTGTAAACATACCTTAGGCCACAATTATTTTTAATTATCCTCCAATCACACTTTTATTCTTGTCCTTGAAAAATATCATATGTTATCGGTAAATGTTACTGTTTTTTTATTTCTTCTGATAAAAAATTTCTTCTGACATATTTGCTCTGTAAATCAATAAATATTTTTGATAGCTGAATACACGAGTTAGAGTTAATTATTTTTCATAAAAACTCCTATAACTTTTATTATTTGCAATATACTTTTTGTCCTTTATAGAATTAAAGAAATATAGACGATACTAAAATCCTTTAGTCTAGACAATGAGACCTGCCCTGAATCATTTCATTCTAACAGTGTTTAATTGTTTGTGACCGAAATTAACGTAATTTAATTCAAAATAAACGGTAACAAAAAGTTTAATTAACTACTTCCTTCCTGTAAAAAATAGTTTACCTTGTTCCCAGTGTTGGACATGTAGAAGACACAGCGATGTCAACGAACAATAAAATTAGTTATTTTATAAAGGTTTTTACGACTGCAATGACATGGCGTATCAGTTTTGTTTTTTATGCATTTAAAGAGTTACTTGTTTAACACGTATTACACTTTTAAGAGATAGGTTTTGTACCATGGATAAAATGATAATAAATAAAGTTACAATCATTTAGAAACTACTTCTTTAATAAAGTTTCTCTCTTTTTCCATAAGTAAGATTCTGTTTATGAAATTTGGAAGTATTCTACATTTGTGATTTAAAAAAACTGATATTTGTAAATAAATATTGTAGGTTTATTAAACAGCAAAATATTTGCTAAGACTAAATATTTTCATTTTTTATGTATTTTATGTTTAAAAATATGTTGTAGTACACATTTTCTATCATGCTCACATAAAAAATATAAACACTAACATTAAAACACAATATAATCTGTTAATTATTAACCGTTAAAACAGCAAAAACAAGATTGTATGGATATGTATAGGAAATGGATAAAATCGGATTCTCAGACAAGTATTTCAGGAAAAAGCGTAGAGTGTGTACATAAAATATTTTTTAAAATTATTTCAAAATGATTTATTATAAGTACATATTAAATCATATAGTTATTTATTGTACAAGACGATAAAATTGTACTTTATCTTCTCGAGAGCGTTTTTTAGCGTCGAGACGTCAGTCGAGACGCTAATTATGCTCGAGAAGATAATGCGATTTTATCGTCGTGTGCAATACAACATTTTTTTTCCATAGCAAGACTTCAAGTTCAGGTGAAAAATAGAATTTCAAAGAAAATTGTAATTTTTAGCACAAAAATCGCAATTGTGTTGCTCCGTTGCTAGGGATATGAATTACTCTGTCAACAAATGTTATGTTTTGGTTTTTGCGGAGAATATTGTTGCGTTTTGTGTACAAAGTGAATAAATACAAAATGGACGGAACAGAATTGACACAAGAAAAGGAAAACCTGCCATCAGATGTAGAAAATGCAGCGTTGGAAGCAGAAAGTTTATTGTTGGCACAAAAATCTAGGATGATGTATGAGAAAGAATACCATTTAATCCTTAATGTGTTTGAATTTGTAAATTTCATTAAATAAAAAAAAGTTAAAACATTTTATCTGCGCTTGCTGTTAAAGTGTCACTTTATCTACCCTTGCGGTTAAAGTAGTATGGTTTTCCTGACCTTATTGTCGTATTCTCCTTATTATCTTTGTATATAAATTTTAATTATATATTTGTTTCCTAGATGGGCATCGTCAAAACTACAGAGAACAATAATTTTAATAATTCAAATAATTCTACAACAATTTGATCTCTACCATTAACTATCTCGTACTATATACAGGGTGTTTCATATATACCGCAGATTAGACATATATCTAAAAAAATGTTATTTCAAATCTGAAAATGTGTAGTTACTTTCAACTATAGCTAATCTACACGTCCAAAATACTAACAACTCGAAATCTACTTCGGTTATAAATATAGTCCTTATCAACTTTATTATTTTGAATAAACTACGCTATAATTATCCTTATGGAAAACCGCCCCCGGTCAACTTAAACGAAAGTTCGGCCAATGATAGTTATCAGTGTGTAGATTAAAAAAGTCAAGTAAACATAGGTCTGAAAACCTATTATTCTGACGCTACAGCCTTCGGAAGTTATTGGATTCAGCTGATAGGTGTATGTCAAGCGCTCTTAATTATAGTTAAATGAACGAAAATATTGATTTTTGAAAGAATAAAGACACTTTTCATAATGCATATTTGCACGCTGAGTATGAATCCGTTATAAAAAAAATGGATGCATATTCTTTAGAAAACTGTCGAAAAGTCTTGCTGCATCGATAATACCTAAAATATCGCGTTATTACGTATTGAAAATTTCTTTAAGATTAAAGAAAATCATCAAATTGCCATTTAAGACAAGAACGTTCTCAGTCGGACCAGTTAAGATCTATATCTTTATCTTCAACTATCTATATGTTAAGATTATGCTGAGTTTGGTGACATGTATCATAAATCGTGTTAAGTAGTAACCTGCCAGGATACTTAGCATTGGATTGATGACTTTAAAATCCTAAAAACCAGGATAAACTGGTTATATGAGCACAAGTATGCACATGCACAGTGCTCGCATCAGATTAACAGGTACCTTATTAACCATATTCTCTTTATTAACCATATAGGAAATGAATATTTGGTTTTTTGTAACTTGTCGAAAGCTACAAAATATTCGAACCGGTTCGTCTATAATCGTCTTTAATTATTTTATCTTGTATGTAAGGCTGTGCAAGTTTAATCTAATAGGTATATCCCAATCGAAAACAGGAAAGTTTTTCATTGACCATTTATATTAATCAAATTGTCACTCTCAACTCTGGCTTGTGCAACATTAGAAATTAATAATCTCAGCTGTAGCACCTTTCATGGAAATCGGTGGGTGATACTAATTTAGTAGCGCACCAGCAATACGCTAGGAATCATTTAGTTTTTTGTATGTTTCATGTTTATAGGATTAGCAAAGAATATAAAGATACTGCGTAAATGGTCATTTCTTCCTTCTACAATCCAAAGACTTTTTGTATTTTGTAATTGTATCGTATTTTGTATTTTGTAATTTTTCGTAATTTGTGAATCTTCAGTTAGAAGTTGCTTTTGTACACGTGATAAAAGTGCTGGCATTTTATGTTCTATACCTAGTAATTGTAAATGTTATAAAATCTCGATATATTCTGTCACCATGACTATGTCTCTGTCGGTGTATGTTTACAACGTGTGTATGTGTTTGTCTGCAACGGTAGCAGCTTCTTGATTTGGTATCGCATAAGCCTCAGTCCATTTCGTAAAATAATCCATGGCTACCAGGATATATTTATTTCCATCATTTGTCTCTGGAAGTGGACCTGCAATGTCGATTGCTACTCTTTCCATAGGACTACTAACATTGTACTGTCTCATGGGTGCCCTCTTTTTACCAACTGGACCATTACTGGTTGCACACAGTTCACATTTCCGGCACCATCTTCTTACATCATCTTTACAGTTCACCCAATAGAACCGTTCTCGAACCTTTTGCAGAGTCTTCGTAATACCAAAGTGTCCACCTGATGAACCGTCGTGCAACTGACGTAAAACTTCTGACACTTTACTTTTAGGTACAATCAACTGAAGCTTAGTTTCTGTACCATCATCGTTCTCAAAGGTTCTATACAGAAGATCATCTTTCAGCACTAGGCAATTCCATTGGCTCCAGTAACACTTGACTTCTGGACTACATGCACTAATGTCTTGCCAAGAAGGTCTTTCACTTCGACGCATCCAATCCAATACTCTTTTTATACATGGATCATCTGCTTGAGCGTCTTGTAGCTGTTGAGGCTGCCATTGATCATTAATGACGGCGGTTCGTCTCACGGCGCAAAGTCGTTCTTCTAATTCAAGACAATGATTACGATTTGCAGTGTATGCCCGTCTTGACTGAGCATCAGCATTTGAATGACTCTTTCCAGCCCTGTGTTCCATTTGTTCTAGCTTTCTGACTGTTGTATTATTTTCTTGCAATTTACGGCGAATGTGACCTACGTCGCCATCATTCAAACATCTGGTTTCGTGTCTCTTCGGCATCATGTTACGAACTACTTTCCGTACGATTTCCTCCAGACGTTTCTCGTTTTGTTCGTCGCTCTCTTCAGAGGTTCGTACTCGATAGCTCCGTGAAACTTGACTAGCTGTTTCATGTTCCAAGGCAATAGCGAGCGCTTCATCTAAAACTTTCGGTCTTGCTAGTCGTAAAGCTTTCTGCAGTTCACTGTCCCTTAACCCATTGACGAAGGCATCTACAGCAATTTCTTCCAAAATGTTGTCTGGTGCCTCTGGATAGGCCAACAGCGCTATACGAGCAATATTTGCTTCAAATTCTTGCAAACTCTCACTTGCTCGTTGGATTCTACTTCTTATTTGTACTTTGTAGACTGGTTGCAGATGGGCATCTCCGTAA
This sequence comes from Diabrotica undecimpunctata, assembly GCF_040954645.1. Lineage (NCBI taxonomy): Eukaryota > Metazoa > Arthropoda > Insecta > Coleoptera > Chrysomelidae > Diabrotica > Diabrotica undecimpunctata. The sequence goes on from NC_092808.1 coordinate 52,045,911, forward strand.
CGTTTATCTAATCGAGTGAACAAGGTCTGGTAACATTTTTCTTGACCCTTAGGAATTGATCTTAGGATATCCGCAGCATCACCTCGTAAAGCAGCAGTCAAGGAAACAGCTTTTTCTTGTTCTGTCCAATGATTGGCTGTCGCAATAGCTTCAAATTGTCTAAGGTATATGGACCAAGAGGACTTTCCATCAAATGGTGGCAATTTGAATCTCATATGATGTGTCATTTCGTCTCTCGGTGATTCTTCTTTCACTACCGGATCTAAGGCTACTGTATTAACTGGTGGTAGCACTTTCGTGTTAGTTATCATGGTCTCTAATTGTTTGATCTTCTCTTCTACGTCTCCTATCTTGTCGTTTACATTTTTCTGTATCTTATCGAATTTCCTCGAGACTTCTTCAAATTTCTCATTGTTTTGAATACATATTTCTTTAATTATTTGTGAAGTCTCGTCGAATCTTCTAAATACATTTTCGAATGTTTCATCGAATCTTTTGGGAACATTCTCTAATTTATTATCATCTCTTTTAGAAGATTCTTCAATTTTTTTCGAGACATTCTCAAATTTTCCATCAATTATTTTCGTTAAAAATGCTTCTTCTGTTGATTGAAACTGGAATGTCTCTGGGTCTTCTCCATTCTTGTTAAGCACAGTCTTCAGTCGTTCTTGGAGTATCTTCTTGGACCCACTGCAGTCTTCATCGCGTTCTTCTAGCTGCTCACGCAACTGTTTTACTGCCAGTTCTACCAACAGCATCTTTGGTCAGGCACGCGTACTTTTTAAAATGTTTAAAAGTCTTTTTCAAAAACCACTGCTGAATTTATTTTTAAATAAATCAATTATCCTCACACCGTGACACCACTGTAGCGTGATTAAATAAAACGAGCGGCTCGAATTTATATACATATATTTATTTATAACTTTACAGTTCGGTAGTATCTTAATAACTAACTTAATTCTAATATTATTACCTATATATACCAAAAGTATTATGTTCGAGAATATTCTGGCGTAGTCCCACCTCTAATTCGCCTACGTGACCGGTTATTCTCTCTCGCACTCGATACACAGCGAAGATTCTGGAAGGGTATTAGAGATGCAATGCAACCGTTACCTGGGCCATGCCGAGAGCATGGTCGTAACAATATTAAGAGCATTTATTACTTTAGTAACACAAACACACCCTAATATACCAAGGGTCATTGCAGATCTGGCGCAGTACTTTCGATTGGAATCGTTAAAGTTTTTATATGTTGGTTTTACTTGCTGTACCCTAGATTTGTGCTACTTTTGATTTTCAAGTCGTGTACCAATACATTTTTCTGTAGATTGAGCTGAGTTGAAGGTGTTTTTTCCAGATGTGAATACCCCAAATAAGTTTGCTATCCAAATGAATTACTAAGTATTTAACGACGGTATTAACTGGTAGTGAAGTGTTGTTTATAGAGACTGGTCTCGCATCACCTTTTTTTTAAGTGAACGGTATTTGCGTTGATTTCAAACTGTTGATTTAGACTTGACATAGTTTAAGCCAGCTCTCTAGTTCCAGCAGGGGATTTTGCAATAACTGGGATGCTTAAGTTGCTGTAGAATTTAAAGCCATGATAACTGTATCATCAGCATATGTAGCCATTGTTGTATTGGTCTTGACACAGTTTAAGCCAGCTCTCTAGTTCCAGCAGGGGATTTTGCAATAACTGGGATTCTTAAGTTGCTGTAGAATTTAAAGCCATGATAACTGTATCATCGGCATATGTAGCGATTGTTGTATTGGTCGTGATTGGGAGATCTGAAGTGTATATTAAAGGTAATTGATCTTTGTTTTAATTACATGTACCACTGCATATACTTAAAACTGCGTAGAAAAAGGTTATAGACAAATGTTTGCGAAAAACTAAGGAAAATTGCCAAAAACTAATGTGCGTGGAGAATTTTAAAAAATGGTATCTCGGATATTTGAAATCCTACGTCATTTTGAAGAAGAAAGAAATAAGTTTTTTTGCGTATGGCAATGCTTATACCTATACCTTCGTGGAAAAACGTTATAAAGAAAAAAATAAAAGTCGTGTGTGTTCCTGTTTGTTGCTTAGTTTTTTGATTGACGTCCTTCTTTAAATCTCATATAGTATTGGGGTGCTGGTAGATGAGGGCATATTTGGAGACGGTTTTAAACCGTTTTGAAGCAATATTAAAAAATTTGGTATTATTGTCTAATTTTTAAAACATCACATGATGTTCATTTCTATAAGTTATGACCAATCTTTTTATAACATCCTGTATATTGGGTTCCCAATAGGAAGACGATCAGTAGGATGACCACGAAAACGATGGAACGACAACTTACTGGAGGCACATTGAAAAACAAAGTCATGTCTGCATAAAAAGACGAAGAAGAAGTATGCATATGTCTACATAATCAGTGTATTCTATCAGTTATAACGTAGGTAGCACAAACACTCATCCTAACAAAAGTTTTAGCTACTAAACTGGGAGTGACACAGAAAATAATAAAATGATCTATGCTGGAAATAACTCTATGGGACTTAATTAAAAACGTCGATATAAGCACTAAGGAAAAGATAATAAGGTAACTAACATCATTAAAAGAATAGTGCAAATAAAATGGAGGCAGCCATTAACACGGTCGATAATTAAGAAGTTATTTGAATGGAGACCATGTGACAACAAACAGTGTCAGACGACCACCAGCTCGATGAAATGACGACTTAAAGAGAATAAATAAAAAAACTGCGAATAAAAGGAGCGTATTACAGATGGTGATAGAAATTTAGGTGAACCAGGTGGAAGAGTAATGCCATAAAATATTGTGTCAAGTTTTCAGTAGATCGGCTGGTATTTATTTAGATATATCTTATATATCTAAATATATATACACACTTGTACTGTTATTTTATATACACATAAGGCATTTCCTATTAGCCATTAGGATAAGTTATTAAGGATTAGAACTGTGTTAAGCAGTTTATATAACGTAAAAAACTAGTTCTTACATGAGATCTGTTCTGTTTAAAACTCTCCCCCTCGACACTTCAGAAAAAATGGGACTAATGGGACGTGTATCATCCTGTATACTTCAGGGAAAAGAGAATATTAAAAAAAGCCATAAAACGAAAATTATTATTTCGCGATACATCTGAAAGTATGTATTCTACTTGCGTACAAAAATATTTATAAAAGAAATAAATATTTATAAAAGAAAATTAATAAGGGACAAAAAAGTCAAAATTTGTTTTAGTAACAGCTAAAACCTGAAACTAATCAATAATTTAGAGAGATAAAGAAAAACGTATGAAACCGGAAAAAGCAGAGAAGAGTTGTAAATTAAACTTATACAATATACATATTTTGAAGCAAACTTGAGTTCTTGGGAAGTCAAACTTTTGTAAATGAATTTACGACCAAGAATTGATGCCCTTAAATATTTGTATTACACCTATAAAAAATGTAACATTCCTTTTCTTTAAAGACCCATGCAAATATACACCAAGTTCCTGATTAATTCTGGCTTTTAAAGCGTTGATGGATATTAATTATAGTTACATTTGCCATAAGGAACCCTCAATAAATCATGCTCAATTTGAATGAAGGACCACGACTGAGACCTTTTAGGTGTAATCTAGGCTAATGACCAGGGTTTGTCCGAGTGGTCTGTGACAAGTCATTTGTACGGCTATAGAGTATTAATATTCGGCACAATTCTGAGATTAGTATAACGTATATACGAGGTAATAAAGGCGGAGGATTTTAAACTGAAAAAAAAATGTTTATTATAATCTCCAGTGTTTGTCAAACTAAAGGACATAATATGCTTTGTATATATTATGTATGTTATGTATTTTTATATGTTACGGATGTTACGGTATGCAATGGTATCTTGCGTTGAGTTGACTTGTGTTGTGTTATGTTATAATCAATAGATAGAGGTACGTAAGCAAATATTGATTATTGTTTATTCTAATTGGTTAGTTTTGTATCAATCTTATGCTTATTCGTAAATTTGTTTCATTATAGCATAAAGATAAATACTTCTATAAATATAGATTATGATGATTTCTTATTTTTTATGTTAAGAATAATCTTTTTCACACGTACACTTCCCGTCATATAAAAGTGGTACACTTTTTTTCCCAATGTAAACCTGTGTTCAGATTGGACACAATGGTCCGTGAATCAATTCGTTGTTGCCATCACAGATAACGGAATTGCACAAAATCTAAATAGAATAAAAATAATGTTCAAGAATGTATAAAGTTTTTAGATAGGTATCATTTTTATCATTAACAACAAAAAACCGTATCTAATAAATTTAGTAACCAGAGATAGGGTTGAGCTAATATCCAAAATGTTGAAGGATCTTTAAACCTAGGGTATTGGCACAGGGAACATTGGAATGCACATACTGTAATTTTATACTTCAATTACCTACCGAACACGAATTGTATTTTGTGTCAATAAGTTTAGTAACAGGCAAACCACCAAAATTAAATTATTATTTATTACAAGAACAATAAATGTGAAAAACTAAAATTATACTTTATTCTACGTATTATAAACTATAAAATATCCGGGACGAAAAAACGCTTTTCAAAACGTGACAGTTATGATCCAATATCTCACTGTAATGTTTTATGATAATAATTTAAAGTTATGTCTAGATTGATTATCTATCATTATTTTTGAATTGAAATATTTTCATAAATTATAATAAAACACAAATCAATGTGTGGGTACTTAATTGAGATTATAGAAAATTACAATAGTAATAGGAGAATTTTTTAGGATGCATGTTTAAATAAATGTGACTGACTGATAGAGAATGTTCGATAATGTTTTAGTTTTTAGTATACTCAAAACTGGCGGTCTGTCGTACAGCCCTGCTTTTAGCTGGTTTCATATAATATTTTCGTTGAGCTGGCAACAGTGCCCTAGAAATTAGAATGATACATGTGACAAGACCAACGTACACAACTTAAAAAACACGGTTTTTGGTTATAAGAGTTGTACCAGTTTTTTATGACGCGAACGGTACAGCTAGTTCCTAAAAAAACAGATATGACTCTTAGTAAAATTTGATCATTTTGAGCAGTGTATTTGATTGGCCTGATATTATATTATGTTTATTATGACAGACAAATAATAAAATAAACTAATAACAAACAATTAATTACATATTTATGTTAATTCATAAATTGTAATAATTATTAAGGTCTAAATTTTGATATTGTTTGGAATTCCTGCATTTTATACAGAGTATATAAATTATTATTTTTGCATATAATAGGGTTGTTGTTAATATTGTTACGAACATGCATTCGATGTAGCCCTTATAACGGTTGCATCTCGAGAACGATGATGGAACTTCTTGAAGGTTCCGGATATATTGACCGGGAAGAGATCGAGCTGTCAAACAAGCGGAATAGAGGTGGACTATTCCAGATTATTATAGTACATAATAACTTGTATATATAAGTAGGGTTTTTATAAGTAAGAGTTAGTTGATAAGATATTATTGTGCTGTACACTTATAAATAAATATATTTACATAAATTAGAACCGCTCGTTTTATTTAAAAACGGTACATTATTTTTACTATTAGTAAGCAATAAAACAAACGACTAAACTTAACAATATATTAAAGCAAGAATTGTAACCAAATTAAAAGATAACTGAGCACTATCAGAGGCAGCAAAATATTTTAACATAAACAGTTAAACACACACAGTTAAAACAGAACCACAGTTTTTTTAATAATAAAATATAGAGGGAATAAGAAACTCCCGAAAGAAAGCGATGGTCTGGAATACCAAAACTATATTAAATTTGGGTATGTAAAAATTAAAATTATATTTTGTAATATCTCTATCAGCATTGATAACAGTTTGTAGTCTTCGGTCCATCTGCGTGAACGGAACTATGAAATTGTCTTCTTCAGAGAGCTCTTCCCAAACCTGTTGTATACAGTGCCACAGCTCTTTAGCATTTTGAGGTATAAAATTACATCGATACAACCGTTTTATAATAACTCCCTACACATTCTCGATTGAGTTTAAATCTGGACTGTAGCTGGGCCATGGTAATGTTTCGATATTGTTATTCTGGAGTCACTGGTTTATTATATTTGCAGTGTGAACAGGACAATTATCTTGTTGGAGAATAAAATTATTTTCTGGATCTGTCCTACAATTAGAAACATGACGTTTTCTAGAAGATTCAGATAAGTCTGCCCATCAAACGTGTCATTAATAAGCCATTCCCATTCCTCTAGATCAAATCCATCCCCATGCATTGGCGCTAAAATGACCAGCTGTTCGATATCTATCAACATATCGAGGATTAAATTTATTATTATCTGGTCTATACACCCCGATTTTGCCCTTTTTAGAAGATTGAAAAAATTTCTAATCTGTAAATATTATCGTCTCGAAATTTTTGGTTTTTTAGCTGATGATTTAAAGCAAATATAAGTCTTGATCGCTTTCGGTAGTTCGGTACCTAGACGCGATGCTTTAATTCTGCGCCAAGTTATTGTCTTTCTTACCGGAAGAGAGTTCGAGAGTTTCTTGTTCTCTTCATCTTTTAATAATATTAAAAACTGTGTTCTTCTTACGTTAAAATGGTTCGCTACGGTAGATAGTGACCAACCATCTTCTAATTTCGTTAGAATTCTTGTTTTTAGTTCTTTTTGCTAGCATGTGGAGCCATTTTTTGAGGATAAACAGAAAATGTTATCTGACAAATTTTAAGATCTGGCAATAACAGTGACAATATGTAAATAATAAGTATTTATCCTTCAAAATACACTGCTCAATTTCCTACAAAATACGCTTTAAGAGTCGTATCAGTTTTTCTAGGAACCAGCTGTACATATGATGTTTATTGAAAATGTAATCTAATATAGCATTTTTCATATAAAAATGCTTGCACGTCACAATTTATATAAAGTGACGTCACTTATATTTAAAATTTCCAGAACGTCAACCTTAGAGTTCAAACATTTTCCTAATACAGCTAATAATACGAAGCCCATACGGAACTGCTCAATCTTTCATAGGCGTCAACATGGTGTAATAGTCAGAAAAATAAAATCATCACTATATTGGAAATTTTAGAATTATATTGAATAAATAACCAAAAACATTTGATATTATTAATAATATAAATTTTATGAAATAAGTCTTTAAGTCTAATCTTAAACAAAATATTAATTTTAATTAAATAGATTAGACAAATGTACGCAACTGATACAGAAATATTTCAAATTGTATTGACAGTTCAGCGTGCGGCAAAAGTGTATAAAGTGTTGCCGCTTTTTTAGATTAAGAATTTTGTTTATGTTTTGATTTCTTGCACAATTTGATCATAATATAATATATATTAATAAATTGTATTTAAAAATACATACTAAATTTAGATTAATAGTTTTAAAAACTAATTATTGTTGTGTATTGTGATTGTGCTATTCCAAAACAGATAAATAGTCTGTAGAAAGCTGATAAGCTTTGATATAAGATAGATAATTTTGAACAAGAAATAATGACGGGACGTTTTTACTATTAAAGCCCTAAAAGAGGTAAGTTTAAAATTTAGAATATATAATTTTGTATTAGAATGTTTTCTAATGGATTTTAGTGTGTTGCAGTAGTCTTAAAACTAAGTGTATTAACTGTTAATATAATAGTTGGCAAATTGTTGACATTTTAAAAATTCCTCACTCATTAACTATTCTGATATTTTGGCAACGTTGTTGGGTTCTGACGTCATAAATCTTGAATGACGTGCAAGCATTTTCATATGAAAAATGCTATATATTGTTATTGTGTTTTATTGTTTAAATTATTTTCTGTATTTACTGTACATATTTTGGAAGTATTTCATTATTTAGAAATATTTTGTATTTTCTTCAAATGTGCTGCTGTCATATTTGTTTAAATATTCTACAAAAGCTATGTATACAACTTATTACATATCTAAATCGAGGTAGAGAAAGATGGTGTGAGAGATAAAGCTATTTCCCTATCAAACAAATGAGAACGGAGAACTCCGTTTATACTGCAGTAGGCCAGTGGTGCGGCGGTTGTAAGTTCAGCGTATTAAATTATTCATTTCAATAACTGTTGGTTTCTTTAAAAATACAAAAATATAGTAACATGCTTTTGGTTGCTGAAGATCACTGTAAGCCAAACGGCAGCTGCTTCCTGAGACGATATCTTCATAGTTACCTAAGTTGACTAGAGGAATATTAATAATGACACAGTTGAACTGATATTTAAAATAAAAAAAATTGTATACAGTATTAATCAAATCTAATGAAAACTAAATGTCACAAATAATATAGATAGTGAAAAATCGGAAAATAAATTATCTAATTACTCTGTACATGAAGAGACAAAAATGTATTCATGATGCAAAGAAAATTCTAAGAAATATTTTCAATTGTATGATGAAAAAGACAGTCAAGATTTGATTTCACGTACAAAGTGTCTATGTATCTGTTTATACGTATTTCGCCCTAATAGGGCTCATCAGAACAGCTATTCATAGGCTTTCTTCTTCTTCTTAAAGTGCCTATCCGTTCCGGATGTTGGCGATCATCACGGCTATCTTTACTTTATATATTGCAGCGCGGAACAGTTCAGTGGTAGTCGTGTTATACCACTTTCGTAAATTTTGAAGCCAGGAAATGCGTCTTCTTCCCGGTCCTCTCTTACCATTTACTTTCCCTTGGAGAATCAGCTGGGGCTTTCTTAAAGTGAAAAATATATCTGTTCTGTCTTTAAGAAGCAACACTAAAATGGCTTCGATATGGACGCAATAGCGACATCTGATAATAAATCCGTAAAATAGTTTCGAAACACAATTTAGATTTCTGCCTTAATCTGAGCCTTCTAAAAATTGCAAGGCAAAACAGACGTTGATAAAGATGTTAATAGAGACATGGGGAATCTAAAATTTGCATTCCACGACATGTCTCCTCAACTAAGCAGAAATCCTTAGCGAATTGGTTTCTTGTACTCATACAGAGTAGTCCGAATAAAATGAAAAAGACAGTCAAGATTTGATTTCACGTACAAAGTGTCTATGTATCTGTTTATACGTATTTCGCCCTAATAGGGCTCATCAGAACAGCTATTCATAGGCTTTCTCAACGTGAAAAATAAATCTTTTTTGTCTTTAAGAAGCAACACTAAAATGGCTTCGATATGAACGCAATAGCGACATCTGATAATAAATCCGTAAAATAGTTTCGAAACACAATTCAGATTTCTGCCTTAATCTGAGCCTTCTAAAAATTGCAAGGCAAAACAGACGTTGATAAAGAACGTCTTATTATCTTGGTCTCCACTCGACAATATGTTTTGTCCATCGGTTGTCTGATAATATGACGACGTATTTTCCAATTGTCAACTCATTTTAGCGACGTGATTTGTTCGATGATGTCTGCTGTTTTTGTTTTACAACGTAATTCTTCGTTTGGTATTCCGTCTCTTAGAGAGACACCCAACATCTGACGATCCATAGCCCTCTGAGTCACGTAATCTTTTAGTACCTTTTTCGTGAATGTTAATGTTTCCGCTCCATAAATGAGAGCAGTTAACATATACTGGCCAAAGACTTTCTTTTTGAGGTATATGGGTAGGTTCGATTTACATTAAATTATTTAATTTACCAAACACTGGCCAAGCTAATCCTGTGCGACGTGGGAGCTCACAGTTCTAGTTGTTTCTGCCCAACCGAATTTCATGACCTAAGTACTTATAAGATGCAGTCTGCTTAATATCCCTTCCATCAACTGGAATATTACGACAGCACCAGATTAGTGATTGTATTATGAGTCTTGCCCATTTTACTCTTTAGTCAGACTTCCAAGAAAGCCTGATATAATTTTTCAATCATAATTATTGCATCATCCATACGATTAACTGTAAAAACAATGTCGTCTGCGAATCTGAAATGACTTAGCTTCTCTACATTTATAATGATACCATACCGATTCGGATTTGACTTCTTACAAGAATATTCTCAACGCGTAGCGAATACCTTTGAAGAGACGGTGTCTCCTTACCGTACTCCTTATTGTTTACAGAATTTATTTGTTTTTGTTCAGATGCATCATAAAAAATAAAATATGCTTAAATTGGTAAAATGCATGCTATAAAGTAAGTTGCAAGGCCAGGGATTTCTGGAGAAGAGTAACAATCTAGCTGAACAACATTGATTAATTAACTAATTACAACATACGTTATTGATATTTTTGACTGTCTATATTTTTTATTATTATATAATAATATTATTATAATATATTATTATTATTATATGGCAACAAGAAGCACAGAACCGTGAAGAGTGGCGAAAAATGAGAGAGACCTATGTCCAGCAGTGGACAGAAGAGGTTGCATGATGATAATGATGATGATATTTTTTATCGTTTCTTCTTCTTGTAGTGCCTACCCGTTATAGATATTGGCTACCAGCATGGCTCTTCTAACTTTATTGACTGTTGCTCTAGAAAGTTCTGTTAGTTATTAAGTTGAACCAAACTCGGAAATTATGCATCCATGATATCCTACGCCATTGGCCTAAATAATGATTTGCAGTAAGCTATATCTATGTTTGTAACGCATTACGTGACCCATATGTTTCCGTTTTATAACTATGCTTATTTTGCGGTCTATTCTTACCCTTTTGTAAGACCTTATTATTATTAGTCACTCTTTTCATCCAAGATATTTTCAGTATGCGTCTCTAGCACCATATTTCAAACGCTTTAAGGCGCTTCATAGATGCCTCGTACTGTCATCGAATGCGATAGTCTGTGGACTAGTGCGCATTTCGATGCGCATCGCCCCGCCTCGAATTTTCCCATTGGCTCTTGACCTGGAAATCCCTATTTATCGCTCGAACAGCGCATATAAATATTGGCGATTTTCAGGTCCGCCAGGTCAGTTCCTCACGGGCTCTCCGAGAGCTTAGTGCTCTCGGGGCTCTGCTTTCTGCATTTATTTTCCATACTTTAGCTGAGAATTGTTTCAACTTAACTTGGTGTTTTTATTTCGACGAAGAAATTGTCATGTAAGAAATATCTTGCCTTTTTCAAGGCAAGACACCGAAGATAAATATTTTCCAAGTCCATAACCCGAAAATGGACTTAAGTAGAGGAGCTCTCGACAGTATATTCGAAGTCCTCTACAGAGCACCCGGGGATATCAGAAGGTGGTTAGACCCTTAATTGTTCCCCCGAGGTGACAGTACCATGTCCATAATTCTACTTCGTAAAGAAAAAGGAAATGTAAGAGCTCACCTAGAGGACCTTAATGAGGGGTTCTATATCATTACCAGTGAAAATCTTTTTCATTTTGATAAATGCTGATCTTGCCTTTATCTTATCATCTTCAAGTGTTCAAGTTTATATACAGATAGCAGAAATTGGTGACCAAATAAGTAAAATATAAACCAAATCTTCCATTACTTTCTGCTATTCTTGTAACAAGTGTCTGCAGTCCTTGTAGGCTATCTGCTAAGCTGACGTTATCGTCTGCTTAACGTATGTTGTTCAGTTGTTCGCCATTTAACAGTCGTCCCACGTCTACATCTGCTAGGATCAGGTTCATTATACGTTCTGAATATACGTTATCGTTATAGAGTATTAGAAACATTACCTGCCAAGCTCCTCTCTTTATTGCTATTGCTTCTGCCAATTAGGTTGATCTTTCAACCTAATTGTTGCAAATTGTTTATAATATATATTGTTTACTATTCGTAGATCTTTAGTGTCTAATTCAATTCATTCCAGTATGCTCGTTACCTTTGATTACGAACAGAGCCTCATGGCCGCCCAATGCGTCTCTAAAGCCGAATTGTGTGCTGGGCATATATGCCTCAAATGTTTTATATATTCTTCGGTATATTATAAACGTTTTTAAAAGATGGTTCGTAAGGCCTATTAATCTGTAGTCTTCGCATGCACTTCTTTGTATTTGAATTTTAAACTATCATTACGAAGGTATACTTCAGCCATTATTGTGGAATTTTTTAGTTTTGGTGTACATATCTGATTAAATATCGAGAAAAGCCATTTTATCGCGTTTTTGTGCATAATCTTTAAGAACTCGGCACATACATACATACATTTACACTTCTTGGTATTTTATTTCAGCTTCTATTTATATTTTGTTGATTGGTAGTCCAGTATGGTTTTTGTTTTCTGCATCGTTTTAATATTTAATAATACGTATTGATATCGAATGCCGCAAAAGACAGACGTCTGGCCTTAAGATAATTCGCCAACGCAGTATAGGTGCACTATAAGAAGAAGAAGATTGATATCGATAGCAATATTCTATCACATAATAATTTATTTGAATATATGTCTTATGATTTGTAAAATCTCAGATAGTTTGACTCTTATATGGTCTTATATAAACGAGTATTGACCAGTTCTTTATTACATTATTACAATTAATTTTTAGTTTTTCTTTTAGTGATAAACATTCTTTTAATGTTTTACGACTTATTTAATGTCTATATTTTCTTAGTTCTTTTAATGCAGTTTTTAATTTAAACCTCTTTAGAATAAATATATGACTAGAAACAAATTGATTGAAAGTAGTAAATCGATGTGAAGAACTGCTACTTTTTTTTGCTACTCGTGACGACGCCGTCTTATCCTTATCTTTTTCCTTATCGAATCCACGGAATACTTACGCAGAAAAAGAATATTAGGGTAGATTGCTGGAAATAAGGTATTAGAAAACGATAACATCAAAAAAAGCTAGAAAAAAACTCAAAAATAACATAACTAACGCAGCAACAGAATCACTTGGAGAGAGGAAAGTAACCAACACTAACATATCAAAAAAGAAAACACCATGGTTTAGAGAGGAAGTGAAGACAAAATGTAAAGAACAGAGGAAAGCCTTTTTTCAATAAAGAACACGACAAACACAATAGGCATACAACAACTATAAACGAATTAGAAATGAAACAAATACTTCAGTCAGACAAATAAAAAGGCAACACTGGCAGAGCTTCTCAAAACAGATGGAACACTTCTACGGAATACAAATAGAAATATGGAGAATGATTAAAAGACAATGAAAAGAGATTAACGAACTAATAAAAACTAAACATATTCAAAAAGAAAAATGGCCAGACTACTTTTGATCCCTATTTGCTAAAGAGGACGATATCGAACCACCAACCACATAAATGACGACAAACGGAGAAATAGATATTCAGAAGAAAAAGAAAAATGAGATAAAGAAACTATTAACGAGATTACAAAATTAGAAAATCTCCAGAAGAGGAGAGAATACCTAATGAACTCCCAAAGTACGGAGGACCTGATCTGATCAAGCAACAATTAACTAATCCACAAAATAGTCGAACAAAACAGAATTCCACAAGAATGGAGATCAAGCATTCTAATGACTATCTTCAAAAAAGCAGACAAATCGGAAAATTAGAAAGGAACTAATTTATTAATCACAAGACTAAAACTAACAACCAAAGTGATAACAAATTAACTGAATGAAATTATAACACTCGCAGAAGAACAACAATATTTTAGATCTGGAAGATCATACGCAGACGCTATATTTATAATGAGACAAGTGCAAGAGAAATCATAAGAATACAAAAAACCGGCATATCTATGTTTCGTGGAACTTAAGAAGGCATTTGATTAGGTTAAATTAAAGGACGTTATCCACTTATTTTACGCACGAAAAATAACTTTAAAAGTAATTAAAACGTACGAAAGTATCTACCAAAAGAACACAATAAAAGTAAAAGTAGAAGAAGAACTAGTTGTCCCAATTGAAGCTCGCAATAGGATAAGATAGGTAGATTCCATGAAGTCCAACCTGATTATAGATGAAATAATAAAAAAAGTATGCAGACGACGCAATACTACTCTCTCAAAGAGATAATTTTCAACGTATGCTGCACATATTAAATATAACCGCCAAAAAATGTAACATGTTAATTTTCCCAAAAAAGACAAAATGTTTTGTTGCAACAGCAAATTTATTAAAAGGTAAATTGGAGTAGGAAGGTCAGATAATAAATATAACAAGTAATGGACTTTAAATATGTAGGCATCATAATGTCTAGCTACCGAAAGCTCGATACAGAAGCAAAAGATTAAATAAAGGAAGCAAACAAAGCTGTAGGTTGCCCGAATGAAACAATATGGAGAAATAAACAACAACAGACAGAGTCACGTCTATATAAAAAGAAGAAGGAGAAGAAAAAGAAGAAGTTCTTCTTAGTATCTTTCGCTTCGATCTATCTAATTTAGCTCCACATCTTTATTATGTATTTAAATCTCGCTTGCTTAAGGCACTTAAAGGTCGGATAATTGTTTACAAAATATATTCTTATTTTGTAGCTCTAGATATTTTTTTCGGGCTAAATATCTTAGTTAAACTCCCAGCATTCTTACCACCTTTAGCCATTATTTTTACGAATAGTTGGTTTTCTTTATTACTATGTAATACAGACAGAACTTTAAAAGTTGGTATAGAAAATGCGGAACGATGAGCATACCAATACAAGGAAATATATTTTACTCAAGATTTATCGCAAGGTTTGTTGCAAACATTTTTGTAGAGGAAACAGCGGACATGAAATATAGCACGAATTATGGGGCCATAAAGATACATATGATCTAAAGTTTAGATCTAAAGATCTAAACTTAAACTTAAAAGATGAGACTATCGAAACTTGCCAGACTTTTAAGTATTTAACCCTTAACTGGTCCGGTACTGTAGCAGTAGCGTAACTGGTCCGGCGTAGTCTACGAAACTACTGTTTTCAAGAAAGCAAAACAACACTCAAAAACAATTTTTTTATTAAGAAAAAATGTTACAAACATACCCTGATATATTTATATAAAAGTAAACGTATTAGATTTGGGTTAAGAAAAAAATATTAACATAAAACTGACATCCATACAAATATTTGTGAAAAAGTACATAGTTGTGTAAAGTAATTAAAAAATATATAAAAAACACTATGAAAAAAAATGTATTCCTATGATAAATGTTCAAACTGCACACTAAACAAAAAACTAGGTGAAATAAAAATTGATCAAAAATGTTTGTTTCCAGCATCAGTTAAACTTTACCAATTTTATATGCCATTTTTACATAGTGGTTTTGTACATCCCAAACAAACAGGCTTTTTGCAACGCAAGCACAGGTATTTTGTCATCTTGCGATTTCTACTCGGTCACAAACTGTAAATCTTGCGTTTTTCTAAAATAAGAACATCCGTCTGATTGCCTTCTTCTTCTTGAACTCCAAGTATCTGGAGGATACCTTGACATGGAATGTTAGTCATTATCATTCGTCTTTTCATGTGATCTTGCAGTAACTGCACAGCAAACTCCAAAGCAAAAACGGTACCACCGGTGGTCATTGTACCACTTTAAAAGAGTTGTCTCATAATTGTCATCGCCGAAACGCACTCGTTTTGATGGCCCGGCCATAATTTCTAAAAATGCACGACACACAAAAAAGTCCCCAACAGTCCGGCGTCGTCTGAGGAACTACTCTCGACCTAATTGTTGCGATAACTATTTAGGAACTGAGAGAAACTTGTCGCAAATACACCCACTTGCCAAGCTCCAATAGTTTAAGGATTAGATAGAAGGACTTGCCTGTGGGCGGTGCCAATTTCCAATAAAATATAATTAAAAATATGGAATCGTCTGTCAGACGACGCCGGACCAGTTAAAGGTTAAGATCAGTAATACATAGACATGGTACATATCTACGAGATATAGAAATAAAAATAGCTTTTAAAAAGAAAGTTATAAAAGCATTTCATGGATTAATATGGAATAACACTTTCACCAAAGGAAAGAAAAAAAATGCACTCACTCAAAAAGCACTGCAATAATACGGTTATGTTCAAAGAATGTCAGGCCATAGGTGGCCAAAAGAGTAATTAAATGGAAACCTCCTGGTAGAAGATGAGAAGGAAGACTAGGTGTGAGCTCTTTTGTACCTCTGCATCTTCTGCGAATAGTTGTGTTTAACTTTATGTAGCTATGTTCGTGTTTTTTGTTTAGTGTCCATTTAGTTCTTTCATAATTTTTATCAATGTTTGAAAATAATTTCAGTAATTTATATCAACTGGGCTATGATCGCTTGCATCTGCTCCTGAAGTTGATTATTAATTTAACTACATTAATTTAATTTTCCAAAGGTGTTTCCAATCGAAATGGGTAACACTGTGTATAAAATAATAAAAACAAAAAAATTCGATATTGTATTGTAATTTTCATGTTATCCTGTTATTTTCGTGTTCTTTAGCTTCCTAAATTGTCCTATTTTGACATAGCTCCTGTATATACAACGCTTGTTACTGGCCTACGAAATCGGCGTAGGCGAGGAAGAGCCCATCGGAGCCCCGGAGGCAGCCGGTAGCGGAGTCCGGAAGGGGTCGGTCGTGTCCACGGCTAAATCCCCTTGATATATTGCGGCAGTTAAGCCAGCGTCTGATCCGGTGGTCATTTTACATATGTTATATGAGAGTACAAAGACTAAGTGTACATGTCATTATTAAATGCCTAAAGTGGGGAAGCGAGAGGTTTGTTTGATTTTGGGAGAGGTCAATGATGATGGATAGGGATGTTTATTGATTGTTTTAAAGTCTAAAGGGAACAATGTAAAAAGTAGGTAAAAATAGGATGTACCTAGAAAAATATTGACAATGGACTTTTCTAAATTTGTAGTATATACAAGTATTTTCGCATGAAAATAAAAATAAAATAGAATAAAAATACCCTTGTTATGGAGTTCTAAAAGAAAAGGAGAAGTTATAAAAAGTTTGTTAATAAACGTTCTCCTTCGTTTTCCTCCTTCTTGTATGTAGGCGTTAAAGCCTGTTTCTTTTTCAATATTAGCCTCTGAAATTGGTTAAATTGTCACACCATCTTTTTATTAGTCTGCCAATACTTCTTCGTTCATTTGGTGACTTATTTCGTGCTATTCTTACTATCCTATCTTTTGCCATGCTACTGATGTGTTCGTTCGATTCCTGTTTCCGTTTTGTCACCCATCCATTTATGCCTTCTATATCTTTTCTTCTTATGTTTTTGCTTCTTTTCCTATCCAACAGACTTTTCTCTCATAATCGTCTGAGTATTTTCATCTCTGTTGTTTCTAGTAGTTGTCTCGTTTTAAATGTGTCAGGTCTTGTCTCCGCCGTGTATGTTAATATAGGTCTAATTGCTGCTTTATAGATTCTTGTTTTTGTATCTTGTCTTAGGTGTTTGTTCTTCCAGATTGTGTCATTAAGAGATCCCGCCACTTTACTTGCTTTTAAGCTTTGTTGTCTTACTTTTTCTTCAACATCTCCGTAACTAGTTATATCTATTCCCAGATATCTAAACTTTGTTTATTATTTTCCCATCAATTTCGATTTTACATCGTAGGGGGTTTTTAGATGTTGTCATACATTTGGTTTTTTCTGCTGATATTATCATATTATACCTATTTCTTTGCTGTTGGATTGAATATGTGTGTTATTCTTTGGACCTCTTCTTCTGTCTCGGCGATTAATGCGGCGTCGTCTGCATAACATAATATTTGGATTTCTTTGTTTCCCGATATATTAAACGTTACTCTCTAAAATATTTAACTGATATTGATATGGGGTAGATATCATATTATAAATAGTTCATTTGATTCAAAAACAAATTCTACTATTTGTAAACTAAACATATAAAGACCTTTTCAAGATTTCCATAAAATCATCACAATTCTCATATATTATTCCTGTTTAGGCTGGGTTTTCTAAAATATTTTTCTAGACTTATTCTTCTTTTTATATTACTGAATTCGCTTAGCGAACATTAACTATCATTTTTATTATCATCACCTTATAAGCTGCTGCCACACAAATAGATTCAGTAGTTTGTGTAAACCACTGCTATAGATGCACGGAAAACACGTCTGATCCATTTTGATCCAAGGTTTATACAGTACCATAAAAAATTATTTTATACTTTACAAAAACAACCACTTAATTGATATGACTCTGCTTATGTAATTCAACAACGAATTTCTTAAGAGATTTTTTAATTGCTATTTATTTTGCAGCATTTCTTCTTTTTCTTCAGGTTTCATCATCACTGCAAAGATTGGTTATCATCATGGCTACTTTAACTTTTGAAATAGATAGTCTTAAGAGTTTATCCTAACTGTATCCAAACCACACCCTTAAACTCGTTAGTAAGATATGCCTCTTCTCTTGATGCTTCTATTACCAACTATTTTTCCTTGTTTGAGAAGTCGTAGTATGGTGTATATTTCACCACGGATTCATCATTCACATCACTATCACAACCGTTCAATCCTGTCGAATTATGGCAATGCTAGAGGCATAATCAATCCTTTTTTGATGCGGATTAATTGTCTTTACTTTATTTCTTATAAATCACTGTATGTTTGCAGTGTTGGTTACTTGTTTCCAACCCCTTTATATTTCTCCATTTTGTCTTACAGTCTGTTACGTTTATTGTATTTATGTTCTCTTCTATCTGGTCCTGCTATCTTTTTCTGGGTCTTCCTCTATTTATTGGCCCCAATGGGATCCATCCTTTTAATTCTTTTTATCATTTCTGTCGCTATTATTATGTATCCCACCCATTTCGGTTTCGCCTCCGATGTTTTATTCCATTTTCTTATTTGATCTCGTACTTATTTCTTCTTCATTAGTTATCTTTGGTTTAAGGACTGATCTCATTATTTTTCTTTTCAATATTCTCAAATCGTTTTCGTCTTTTGTTGATAATGTCGTCGTTTCTGTTGTATAAGTAATTATTGGTCTTATTGTCGTGCGGTCGCAGCATCCACCGAGATATTTGGGGTGTCTGGATGTAATTCGACTGCCACTCGTGAGGCGGAGCGAAAGTTCTTCGCCTCCATCCTCTACCTTGTGGTTATATATATTATGCACTCGTACCACACTTCACGAGAAGGTCGCCGGTGACTCTGCAGTCACCAAGGGCCCACCAGTCATTCGAAATACCTTATCAGTTCGAAACGTTATTACTTGACAATGATTTTTCTCTTACATGTATTAACTATCGGCAATATGATCAAAGTGTATGCCTTAGATCTCGCAGGAGCGGACCCTTCACGTTTCGACGTGTGGTCGAGTACACACTCCGCGAGGTGTATAGTACCATCGGAGTGGTGACTACACGTTGGTGCTACACTTCGAACGCTACCTCCCGCAGAAACAACCATATGTCCTGTAAAGACGTTGATTGTTTCTGTCGAAAAGGTTTCTTACGGTGAAGCGTAACTTCAGCTCAACCACTGAGTGAGGAGCAATTCTAAGTCCACCTAGGACTTTTATTCATTCCTAGCCATCGGTGGTCCAGTGGAACACTGTGCCAGTTCGGCACTATCCGAAATATATATAAGACCACTGTCTTCTCTATCTTGAGAATCGATGCCTACCCAGACAGGCAATGTTCACTCCGAGCTAATGGTTTCTTTCGTAAAGTAATTATAAGTTTTTCTTCACCTAGACGAAAGAATGACCAACAGTCACTACTCCGGTTCCTACACCTAGCCGATAAAGCTTCGTACGTATTCACTACAAAGGCGTTCAGACTCTTCTTCAAACGAAGTCTTTTCACAAGGCTTCACTCTTGGGTGATAATACTAAACGTTAAATTTTTAAGAGACACTCGGCCAACAAGGTCTAGCAGGGGCTAGTGGTGTAAGATGACTAGATCCCGATCGCACACACACACACACACACACACACACACACACACACACACACACACACACACACACATTAACACACGAGGTGATCAACCCTACCCCTAAGAACATGTGTATACCATTGTAAGAGTGGGATCCACATGTCCGAAGATCAAACCGGTCACACCCCACTAGTTGGGTGTCTGATCCCCAGGCTTTTCCTTCACCCCTCCTCAACGTGTGACTTACGTGAGGAGGCTTATGATCTGAATATTACATAAGGTGCCCTGGGTAATGGGACACCTTCCGTTTTTAGTAACTGTGGTTAGGCCACCTAACTGTAGGGGTAGCACAAATATCGACTTTTCTCCCTATTTACTTTACTGACTCTATAGAAGATATTCTGACATGACGTCGGGACTGATGTCCCTAAAAAATCGTGTGTTCTGGACAGAGAGCTACCAGTCGGGGCTGATGGCTCTCTGTTCAGAAGTGTTGTGTGTGCTCGTTCATTCAGTCGACGATTTGGCAAAATAAATTTTGTTCTCCTCGTCGGTTGAATGCTCGAATGTGGCCCGGCCACCGAGCCCATGCTTGTCGCATATGACCTCGATGCTCGGAATTCGCGATGGGATCTATGTTGATCTACCCGAAGGGCCTATGCCTTGTGGCTATTGACTTAATTAAAATTAATAATTATATTTTAATATATTTACATTTTACTAACTATATGTAATCCACACATAGTTACTTTTACTTCTACTTTCGTATGTTTATTATTATCACTGATCATTCATTATGGCGATTAGCCACTGATTCAGGTGATAATACTCCCGATTATGCGGGGGAGATGGATGTTGTGTTGCTGCCAGTTCGACATGGCAGTTCCGATTGACAAGACGTGTCAGTAATTTAAGTGAAGTAAATTGGTTTATCATTGTAGTTGTTAGATCCCGATCGGAAGATGCGCTGCCTTTTTATACACTTCCGAAGGCCAATAAAAAGCAGTTAATAAAACCGTTTGTTATTGGCCGGCCGGGGTGACAATCTGCGTCCCGATTGGTCACTTCTGGCGACCTGATCAATGTTCTGGAAAATATGATTCTTGTCTATAGATTAATATTTTTTAATTTAGGGAGATGTTTGTTCCAAAAGCTTGGTATGTTTTTTGAATTCTCTCCAGGTGTCTTTGTTTTTCAGGTGGTGATTTCTGGTTATTAGAGAAGCACTTTCTCCTCCCTATCCAGTCTCATGTATTTAGTTTTGTTTGAATTAATCACTAGTCCCATTTTTCGTGCTTCTTTATCCAGTCTGTTTATAGGTTTTGTTAGGTTTTCTTTTTCTGCTACTAGTGTTAGGTCCTCTGCATATGCAATTATTTGAATTCCATTCAGTATTATATTCTTTTTATTTAATTTTGCTTCTCTCATAACGTATTCAAAAACGATAATAAACACTGTGGGAAACTATTGTCTTATGTACTGCTTTCTTTCACCGCATTAATGATATTAAATTCTTCCGACGTTACTACCTGAAATTTGATTTTTATTTTGGAGTTCCTAAAGCACATTTCCTGTAGTTGTATTAGTTTGGTTCGTATCCCTATTGCCTTTAATTCTGCCTACACTGTTAAATGCACTACTGAAGTCGATACAAACTTTGTGAAGGTCCTATTTATATTCTCCGGATTTCTGAATTATTTGTTCTAATATATGGATAGCGTTTATTGTTGATCGTTCTAAGCGAAATCCGTTCCGATTATCAACTAATATTTTCTTTGATTGAGCTTTTAATTTCTGGTTTATCAAATTATCTACAATTCTGTAGGTTATAATGAAAAGCGTTATTGCTCTATAATTAGAGCATTTCCCATTGTCTCTTTTTTCTGGATGGGTGTAATTATTCGAGTTGTCCACTCTACAGACATTTCATTTCTTTCTTATATTAGCTTTATTAGCTCCCGAATTTGTGTATGCAGGTTCTTACCCCTGTATTTTATCAGTTCTGTCACTATTTTACCCTTTCCTGCTACTTTAACCATTTTTGCCCTATTTATTTGCTTTGTTATTTCAGCTTTGTTAGATCATTCTATTATTAACTCGTCTTTCTCTTATTCTTTCTCCGTATAACCCTTTAATTAATTCATTTTTTCACTTAGTTTGTTCAAGGTTGTGCAGAAATATTTTTTCCAAATTTGTCCCATCTTTGTGGGGTCATGTTCAATTCTTCCTTTGTTATCTCTTATACCCGTTACTACAGATGTCCGCTTGTGATTGAATGATTTTATATTTTTTTCTTTTAGTTTGTGGGTACGTGTGTCTTACTCTATTTCTTCTAGTTGTTGGTTTAACCACTCGTTATTTTCTCTTTTGTAGATGAAGCTTACACGGTTTTTAGCTATTTTGTATTCTTCTTGTCGGTCTCGTTCCTTGCATTCAGCCATTTTATTCTGGATGAGTTTATTCTAATTTTGCTGCCTTTATACTCCTGACTATATCATTCTTTGTTATTTTCTTTATTGTTTCTATTTCCGAGAATCTCTTCAGCAGTATCTGTTATGATTTCTTTCAGTTGACTTCATTTTTCTTCTATTTCAGTTCTGCTTTCTTGTTGGGATTGTATTTTTTTAAAGATTGTCTCTTTGTATTTTGTTCGTTTGCCATAGTTATTCAGTTTCTTTATATTTCACCGCGCCTTTTGTGTTTTCATGTGTTTTTGGTTGAAACAATTAAATAATAATCCGTGCCCGTATTAGCGCCTCTGTAGATACTGGTATTGCCTGTTATTTTTTATAATTCCCTTAGTAAATAAATTGTGGTCAATTTGATTTTCGATTTTTCCAGCTGGGTGTCTCCATGTGATTTTGTGTTTTCTACAATGTTCAAATTTTGTTGTTAAGGAACTTATATTGTTGACAAAGTCGGTGACCATTATCATTATTCCTTATGGTTTTCGTCTGCTATTGCGTACTATGTCTTTTAAATAACTCGCTTTCATATCCGAGCGTTTAGATCTCCCATGACATCCTTTTCCTCAGCATCTGTATGTGCATACACATTTACAACAACTATGATGTTGTTTTTTCCTTTTTTTTATTCTTAGTATGGCGATTCTTCCATTTATTAATGAGAATTCTATTTCACTAGATAACAATTCTTTTAACATTACGCATAATGTTCCACAAATATTGCAACTTTTTTTGACAGTTATTTCTACTTCTTTCTCTTTCACCATTCTTTTCACCATGTCCCAATAAGCAAATCTTTAACCATTAACTTTCTCAGAGTTTGTCTGTACACCCACCTTTTAAAAGAGTTAAGGCGACGTTTTTATTCCACCATTAAAGTTTAAGCTTGGACATCGTAATAAAGTGAACACGTAACATTTAATTAAACGAGAACTTACTCATGGTTTTTCTATTCTTGCTCTGATTTCTTTGAAGTAGTCGTTATATTTAATTAACAGTGTTCCCATATAAATACACTTTTTTACTTGTTCTACCAGTTTGTTCCCAATACTCAAAGTTTCATTATCATTTTTGTTTTTACTAATCTTCACGACCTTTCTTAATGTTAAGCAGCAATCCGTACTCCTGAATATATTTTAATATCTTGCCTATAAATATCTCCAGATGTTGTCAGTAATTATTTATTAAGGTATTGTCTGCTTATTGAATATCTAGTCATCTATAATCTATATCAATATCAATACTAGATTAGTACCTCGTATAATGATGGACGTTTTATTTTGAAAGCTTTTTATAATTTATTCTGAATATACATTAAAAACGTAGAGCGACAATCTACATTCTTGTCTCTTTCCCCACTTGTAATTTTTATTTCGCGAAATGTTTCTGTTCCAATTTTTACTAGGTATTACCTGCTGGTTATAATATAAAATTGAAATAAATGTATATCCCGCGGTCAAGATTTTTTTTTGTAAGAATTTACATAAGGTAATCATGGCGAACCTTATTAAAAGCTTCGTTATAATATATAAAACAAAGATTAAGATTCTGATTAATATCCAAACATCTCTAAGTAAGTACGTTTAGGGCAAATAGGCTTTTTCTAGTACCGACACCAATGCGGAAGAATTGCGTGCCACTTATACCTAATTCGAATTTGGGTATAGCCTGGAGGAAATTATTTTAAGGATGATTTTGAGAGTTTGCGACATGAGATATATTGCTGGGTAATCGCTACATTCTTTTGATTTGGCTTTTTTGGGACACAAATGCTGGCTGGCTAGCATTTTCTATTCTGCTAGTAGATACTTTAATTCCTTGGTTGTCGATCAACTTTATTAATTTACATGGGATCATATCAGGGCCCTCAGCTTTACCATTTTTTACAATGGTACTTATCACCTTTGACTCTATTATATTTGGACCTGAATTTTGATTCATGTTGCATTCGTGATCATTGCTCTCTTTAGAATCATGGAACAATTCTTCAATATATTCTTGCCACCTTTCTAACTTCTTTGTATTATCTACTATGCTATATCTTTGTCAAGTAAAATTCTTCTCATGATGTTTTTTATCTGTTACCTGACTGTTACTTGTATAACGCCATACAAGGCTAGAATAATTTGATCGTTAAATAGTACCACATGAGTAGTTTTCTTAATGTTTTCGGTGCAGCTAAGTTAAAACAGAAGCAAATTCACTTTAGGGAAACGATCACTACAAGAGTAATAAGTCTATTTGTGGCAATAATGTCAGAAGACCCTGAATTCCAGAGCTACAACTAACAGAGAAATGGAGAAAGCTACAGCTACCTGAGGAAGGGAACGCCAGAATGTTTTAAATATAAAAAAGTTTAGCTAAAAAAGGTGGAATGCAACCGTAAATACGTATTTCTGACTATTTGAGCATCATCAGTACGGTTCAACTAAGTAAGAATAGGAGTAAATTAACTTGGAGAAGGATTACTACAGTATTCACGTTGCGAATTGTGGCAATATTGTTCCCTTATCTATTTTTATACTAGTACTCGCATTACTTAACATATCGTCAGAACATATTAGTCAGATAAGAGGAGAAAATAAAAAACTAAGAGAGTTAACTATTCCATATATTGCGGAAACGTTTCTTTTGTGTTTACAAAACAGCTTAAAACCATATCTATGTCAAACAAAGCTGCTCTTAAAAGGAAAAACAGTTCTTTTAAATTACAAGGAGAATTCCGATTGAAAACATGGCATCTCCACGCATAGTAAAAAGAGATAATTAATGTAAAATATAACTTACATGTGAAGTAATACATTCGGTTGGTAAAATGCAACCTAGTTTTACAAAAAATTGGTTGTGAAAATCCAAGAATCACATAGTAAATTAGTAGTTAAGAAGATTTAAAAAGTTTACCATTATGTAAAAAAATTTTATATTAAGTATTGTAATTATAGTCTTTGTATAGCCTTAAAGTTTAACACTGAGGCGTAATAAGACGCCGCCTGTCAATTTTTAAAAAAATCAATAAATTGTCAAAACAATACACGTGGCACAGCTAAAACTGATTTAAGTTAAAAACAATAGTGAAACATTGTATTTTTCAGTAATAAAATAGTTAAAACATTAATGAATAAGCGTTATTATTGTTTTTTTTTGGCACAATTGTACACAGCTAAAAAGTGTGAATTTAAGGCATATGTCTTATGTTATTAAGTAAGAGCTGCCCTTAGTAGCAATCGAAAAGGTTGAAAGAGAAAGCGGCTCAGAACGTAACTACGAGTCCACAGGAGGGAGACAAGATAGAAACCACGAAAATTTAAATATTAGTAGTGTATATGCTACGGTTAACGTCCGAAATCACGTTATTCTCAATATTAACCAGTTAATATCGAGATTCACCAGTCTAGTTTGTTAATATCCGAAGATAAAAGATCTTCAGCCTTTAATCGGACATTAACCAGCTAATCTCGACATTAACACAAGTCTTGTTAAAGTCCACATTGTTTTGATGCGTAATCAAGTAGCATTCGTGCAAGAAGTATTGTTATTTTAAAGTGAAAATTGAAGTATTCAATATGTCCAATGAATTTATAGACCGGTTTTACGAGAATCTTAATAGAATTATTTTTACAAAAAGGGAACAGTGCTTATTTATCTCGTGAAAAATATGATTTAATTTGTAATCAAGTGAAAGAAGCAAAACAACAAGCTAAGAAAACAGCTTTGTCATATCGACGTTTGGCCAAATAAGATGTAGTGAATGTGGGAAATGATTTTAAATTTATTGTTTCTTTGCAGAAAGGTAAGGAGGAATTTTTATTTTACGTAAAAAAAAAATAATTTTTAAAAAATTATTTTATAACAATTTCTTTTTAAATTTTGCATAACCTGTCAGCAAAAACACAGTTCAAAAAGAAAAGGCCTTGTCGATGTCAAGTTGATTTGATCAACATGCAATCCGAATCTGATGAACCATTTCGTTTCATCTGTATATATCAGGATTACCTTACAAACTTCATGCCACTAAGATCTTTAACTTTAAAGAAGGCAGCTGAAGTAGCTACATATTTGGTAAAAAATTTTTGTATTTTTGGTGCACCTTCAAAACTCTAATCGGAAAATGGCCGTGAGTTGGTTAAAACAGCAATAAATGAACTGAAAAATTAAATTCAAACCGGATTGTTATTTATTATTCATTTTTTTTATTACCTACAGGTACAGCTTTTATAACGAGTTCAAATATACCAAATGAAAATAAAAAATTTAGCTCTTCTGTAATTATTATTCCTCCAGTTGTCCCAGAAGTCTCTGACCAATATGAAATACCAAACGAAACCAATCATTCCTAGACATCTATAAATATTATTCCCCCAGTTACGTCAGAAATCGATGAAACAAACGAAGTATAAAATAAAAAGAACAATTCCTAGTATTTTGTATCTTCTTCCTCCAGTTAACCCAGAAGTCGAAGGAACATTTGAAGATTTAAACAAATTTAACAAAACGTTAAACGAAAATCTTATACCACATAACAGCCTAATTTTTGTGGTGTTTGTGAGTTTAAATGTTCGAACGGTTGTGTATGTATCTTGTGCAATATATTTGTTCACACATATTTGTTGCCGAGAGAAATCTATTATCGAAAATAGGTTTCGAGCAAAAGATGGTTTGCTTCAACAAGCAAAAAAAAAATGAAACAAAATTCCAATAAGGTATTACCGGCTGCAAAAATCGGTGATACTGTTAGATTACCTGTCCCCGATGTTGATAGAGGACGAGCTGATGCAAGAAATATATTGGGCGTTGTTATGGCAGTTGAAGATAACATGTATTACAAAATCGGAACAGAAAAGGGCACATTACCACAGTTATTTACAAGAAATCAGTTCAGTGTATGTCCGGCTCCCCTTATTGCTACCGAAAAAGTTTCAGTGGTTGAAAAATCTCTTCGTGAGATTGCAGCGCCTTCATCTCTATGTGGTGGTCAAGAACTATAACACATTTAAGTACATGAAATGTGTGACAATTCATCTAATTAGTTATTAACAATAAGTTATTTGGTGTCAGATGATAACAATAATCTAAGCTGTTGAAGGTTAAAGAATATCTAAAATGTGATATAAAAGAAAAATATGTGTACCGCTCAACATATTCGAAACTTTTATTACTTGTCTATATAAAAGAATTGAAAACATATATGAAACCTCAAAAAGTTCAAGTTATGCTATAATAGGTCACTGCGCGACGGTATCTCCAAAATAGTTACCAGAAATTTAATTGCACAAGCAATCCGGTTAATTTATTTGACAATTTTATCAAAGAATAATCTTCTCCGTTGTTTACAATGAAACAAAGTTCAAAAATTTCACGCACAGTGACTGCTCACCATTTGTAAACGGACATATACAATTAATCGTTGACTAAATAATAAATATTCACCGTTCAGCGTTTTCTGTTTTGTGTTCTGTGGGTACAGGGCATGGCAAACTAGATATAAATGAAGATAAGCGATCTGATGAGTGTTAATAGCCGTTTAGTCA
Organism: Diabrotica undecimpunctata; assembly: GCF_040954645.1. Lineage (NCBI taxonomy): Eukaryota > Metazoa > Arthropoda > Insecta > Coleoptera > Chrysomelidae > Diabrotica > Diabrotica undecimpunctata. The sequence continues at coordinate 52,073,659 of NC_092808.1, forward strand.
ACGCCATTGCTACATTAAACGATAATCGTTTAGCATTGGAAATGAGAAGCTGCCAGCTGGTCTTTCTAAACCGGACATGCTTTATGCGGTAGATAATTTTAAAAAGTTTAAAAATGTCAGCAGCAATGTCAATAGGAAGTATATCTTAGATAATGAATATTCATTCTTTTCTATAATTTGTAAATGAAACCATTTGTATGTCACATATGGATTGGTTTGGTTTTATATACTTTTTTACGGCTTCGACAATTTAGCCTGACATGTAATATCAAATGTTAATTAATAAGTAAAGTCGGTTTCAATGTAGTTACAAAGTGTCGCATACTATCTACATCCGAACAACTATGACACTTCAGGTGAGTCTTAATTTTTACGTTTTTATGGTTGGTAGGTTAACGCTCTTACCAATGCGTCACCAAGGCATTTGCACATTTTATGTAGAAAGTATTATGTATGTTACGGCTAAACCCCGAAATTGGATAAAACTAGCTTTACTCATACACTTTGCGTATTATCCAAATTGGCTGAATAAAAGGCAAAGGAGATTGATAACTGCTTGATTTATTCGGGCCATTCTAGATATATCTAATGTCAAATGGATAAAGCAATAGATTTTAAACTTAGAGTTGGTTGTTAGTTGGTTAGTTGGTTAGTTGGTTGGTTGTACATATTGGAATTACCCAGTACTAAGTTTCGTTTTTATTAATTGTAAATTATTTCTATGCATCTTGAATATATATTTGCAATCTTATCGGTAATGTTCATGAAAATGTTTATAGTATTAGTGAGGGTAAAATTGGTTTCAAGTGTTTCTAAGAACAATTTGTGGGTGAAAGCAAAAATAAAAAGGTTTTTGTAAAGAGTGTCATCGGAGATTAACAGAAAGGTACAAGAAATATTTGGAAGAAGTCGGGAATTTGTAGTTCCTAGAAAATGTTAAAGTACTTACGACTGGAAATTTAAAGACGTTGAAATAAAGGAGGAGGGATATTTGTTTTGACCAATGACAATGAAAGAATGTGATAAATGGAAGGGCGTATTGAGCCAAGAGAGTTGTTATCAACGAAAAAAAAATTTGTGGAGTCCCGATAGCTGAAAGGAGCAGTTCTTTGCATAACATAAAAAAAAGTGTCGGTTCTCGTTAACCTAAGCCTTGTAGGGATTTCTTAAAGTAAAAAGTGTAAAGTAATTTTTTTTTTAAGTAAAATTCAGTGATAAGTGATAGAAGTGATAGCAGTTGTAAGTACTCAAATAATAGTATCCGACATCGTAAATGAAAATTGTTTTCCGCAAAAATCCTGGAATCACAGATTCACTCTTGAGTAATAACCTTATGGTACAGAGATGCAGAGATGTCGGCCATCTGGTTTATATGAGTTTATTGGCTTTAAGAAGGCCTTTGATTAAGTAAAACATACTGAAGTAATAGCCACTATTTAGCAGGTAGGTTTTAATTATAAAGACCTACGGATCATTAAGTATCATTACTGGCATCAATATGTAAATATCAAAATTGACCGGGATGATTTCGAAGAGGTGCAAATATTAAGAGAAATAAGACAGCCCTGTATTTTGTCCCCACTAGTATTTAACATAATATTCTAAGTTCGTTTTCAAAAAGCATTGGATAATTTTCAATGTGATATTAAAATGAATGGCATTAATATTGATAAGTTGAGGTACGCGGATGACACGATATTAATTGCAACTAGATACTTAGAAGATCTAATCGATAAAAATACCTCAGCCTGTGATGAATATGGAATGAAGCTAAACACTACAGAAACAAAGGTCATGTTTGCCAGCAAAACGCCAATAAAAACAGAAACAGAAGTGATAACAATTTGTGGAAAATAACTTGAGAGAACCAACAATTTAACTCACCTTTCGTGCAATCCAAATGAGAACTAGGACATAAGCAAAGAAATTAGAATAGAAACAAAATCTTATGTGCAAACAGTATCACCTTGCAATTTAATACTAGATTAGTAAGAGTAAGATATTATTATTATCTATTCTTTTATATGGCTAAAAGGCTGGACCTGGACGGATACAATTCACAGAAAACTGGAACCTTTGAAATTTGGGTGTATCTGAGATTTCTATAAAAAAGTTGGATAGACATATTTCGTATTAAATTTTTTTGCAGCGGATGGGAAAAGTTATAAAAGTGGCAGAACAGCTAAAAATCGCTATCTGAAATACGATGATCATGTTATGTGTCATTCAGAGTAGTATAATATCCTCCATATAATAATATCAGGCAGAATGGACGAAAAAAATGGCCAGGTTGATGAAAAACTTCATTTCTTAGAAATCTGAGATCTGAGCTGTCGTCAACAAAATTAGTATAGTTAATTTGAAAGCCAATGCACAATAACCAAGAATGGCACAGAAAGAAGAAAAAAAGAGCTGCTAAAAATAATTTTGTAAAATGAGATCATGTGTGCTGCCATCTCTTATACAAGTAATATTCCTTAACCTAATATGCTCTATATTTTCAGAATACCTACAGACTCTTAAGGAGCGTTCTCATAGAACGTGGAGTGGCGTTCTTCATCGGCGAAGAAAAATAGAAATACGTAATAGAAAAAGACAAAATATAAAAACGTAAACTCTTTACTCTGAATATTTGTGATTTACGATCTCTCGGATAGGGCAAAACTGCCTATTCATGGTTAGCGCAACTTATTCCGCTGTTTGTAGTTATGTAACCAGAGTTCAAAGAAAATTGACAGCTGATTTTTAGAACGTACTTTTACCATCAAACCTTTCGACATGACTAAGGCAGGTAAGGTCAGGTCGTGGAAATTTTACTATGAACTGGCATAACGAAGTTGTGTTCAAATTTTTATTATTTTATAAATTACCCAACTTAGTAAAATTTTTACCAGCAACACTGCTGGACAAAACTAACCTACACCCTGATCTCGATGGGACCCGCTTCATTGCAATAGTTATCAAATAGTAAATATTTACCAATTTCACATTAACGTGGGGTGCCATTTGTGGTCTCTCTCTTTTTCACTGAGTATATTTGCTGTTCCTCTTTACCGACGTGAACCAGCGAAGAGCGCGATTTCACGAGCTTACTGATGCCGTCTTTACTAAACACTAATACTAATACACAATAAATAAAATTTTAGATCTGTAATGCATAAAACTGTGGTTGATTTTTTGGCACCACTCGAATGTCGCAGGAAATTATCATTAAAAGAAAGAGGGGATCAAAGAGGGGATGAGTAGTCTACGACTGCAGAGATTTAATTTTTGTTATCGATATCTTCTATATCCTGGCAGTTAGTTATATTGTGCGTACTCTGTAAGTTTGTAAACAATTCAAGTGCGTAATTATTGGTTGTCTTCTAGCGGCTAAAACTAAGTATAAAACTAAAAATGGATCCTAAGCTGCAATTGCCGTCTATTCACGTCCAAGATATTGCTTAAAGGACTTCCAATTTTACGAGTAAATAACTTCCAAGACTTCTTTGAGAAATGATACTTAAAAATTATAAAAGCTGTAAGAATTCCAGACATAATACTAAGTAGTAGAATAGGGGAAACAACATAATATAGTCTTAGCTAAATATAGTAAAGACACTGTAAATTATAATAGTCCGCTGTAAATAAAACGAAACAAAAGTAATCAGAGGACTCTATCAATTCCAAGATATCAACAACTATACGTGGACACAGAACACATGACACATGAAATCCATTATAGTGGAGAAAATCATTAAACAAAAGACATAACTAATTATACACGGTGTATGAGTATGTAGAGGAGCCACTTGTGGCAGTGACTACCATCTGTTAAGGACAAGATCACATTTACAGTAGATAAGCCACAGGACGTGAAGAACGATAAGGAAATTGAGAAATTAACAGAGAAAAGATATAATAAAGAACATTAACACCCCATAAGAATAAGTCTTTAAAAAAATTTCGGTATGAGTGGGACAGAAAAATAGGGATAAAAAAATGGTACAGTAGGCGGTACAGTAGACCAGCGCGAAGCTTCATACTGTGTTTTCTTATATTTAAAATTTAAAAAATATTTTTAAAATTGAATAAAACAATTTTAATATTTTATTATTATTTATATTTTAAACAAATTACATTATATTAAAATAATTCAATAAATTATTCTGTTTGCTCCTAACGCCACCTGCTAACGTATTAACAAAGCATCCGTTGTTTACTTCTGACAGACCTGTAAAATTCAGACGAAATAATAAATTATTATTAAAATTTAAATAAATATCATTTGATAATAAATTTACTTATTATACAAACTAAATAAGATGTTAAAAAATAATAATTGTATTTATATAAAATTATTTTAAAAAAAGAAGTGTCATAAAAATTTAAACAGATGATTCAATTATTATTCAATTCGAATATGTTATTGACTGATTTTCTTTTAATCTTTTACTTCTCATTGTGTGTGTGTATTTTTTTATTTATTTTTATTGCAGTTTTTAATTAAAACGTGTGAATTTATGTAAAGAACTACTATTTCGTGACGCTACTTGTGACGCCTTCTCGTGGCTCTAGTTCTGTGACACTCAGCATGGGCCTCAGCATTTTACTGTAGAGAAAAAAGTAACACAACGCCAGTATAGAAGCTTTGCTTTAATAAAAAACAAAAGACGGAAAGACCAGCAATTTTTTAGCACAAAAGACGGTACTGACAACACAATTTACAAGAAAGTTCAAAATAAAGTGTATTATAATGATGCGTCAAAAAAAAAGAAGCCAAGCAATAAAAGTACAATATGATTAATAAATACCTAAATACCTGGGAGAACGTAAAAGTAGAGACAGTTGGAAAAAGTCGTGGCATCAGAAAAGAAAAGAGAGATAATCACAGCAGATAACTGATAAATAAAATTATTCCTTAAAAAGACTAAAAAATTTAAAAAATAAAGCGTCTGACTCAGGTAACATCCGAGCTGAACAAATTAAATACGTCTAAACAAAATAATAAAAGTTTAGCCAACATATTCCAGAACTACCTTATGGAAAAGAAAACCCAGAAGAATGAAAGACATCCTTCCTATATACTATACATAAAAAATGTAATGAATGTAACATCCACGGGACATTGATGTGATTAACTCTGTTAGCAAAATATATGGAAAACTGATAAAATAAAGAACAGAAAACCAATGCAAAGATATGAAAGCTAAAGAACAAGTTAGATTCCGTTAAGGAAGATCAACAGTTCTTAATCACTTATTCTGCACTACCCCAATTATTAAAAAGAAAATGAAAGTAGACATAAAGATACATATATTATATGTTGACCTTGGAAAATATTATGGCCGTTTATCTCAAAATAAAGTATGAAAGGCCTTGAAAAAATCAACGGAAGCATAAGTTTAGGCTGTTGTCTTTCTCTAACGCTACCTAAAATATATTTGAAACAAACCTTAAGAACTTATCTAACAGAAATACATACCTTAAATGTACCATAAGTTTAAAGATATTTTTCTTCTGAACGAATGATTGGATTTTGATGAATTATTTTTCATATTATAGGTCTATTTTTATTAAATCACTGTATTAACGTTTTCTAAAAAATATCAACGTTTTACCCGTATACGGGGTATAAAAATAAAGTTGAGTTTTTTTGTCGTATTTTGCAACACCCTATGGAATTTATTAGAAATAAACGCTACATCTTATTAATATGTTGAGATAGATTCCTTCTTTCTCAAGATTTTCGTAAAAAAAGTATCTCCATATCTCTATTATCAAAGATTATATAGAATTTTAAATGTAACAAGTTTTTATTAACATTTAAAGCAAACATTACTTACATAAACTTTATTGACATTTAATACAAAATAATGTTCACTAATTAAAAAATTTGTTAAAATCCTTTATAAAAGGTATATAAATTTATATACCTTTTATAAATGATTTTAACAAATTTTTTGTGATACATGGTATACAGCCAGCTACAGGAACTTAGTTTTCTTGTGGGGTTCACTAATTACTTCTTCACAGCGACGAGGCATACTTAAAATCAAGCGGCGTATTTGGTCTTGATCAATTGCATCCCAAACTTCTCTCAATATACCTTCTATGTCGTCAAGAGAGACACTTGGTGGGTTTCGGCTCGTGAGTTGGCGATCAATAATATCACACAAATTCTCTATGGGATTAAGATCAGGGCTGCAGAATGGCCAGTTCATGGTTTGTATTCCAACCTCGTCCAAATAATCACGGACCACACATGCAACAAGTGGTCGAGCGTTATTATGCATTAAAAGAAAATTATTTCCTGTGTAAGGAACAAATGTAACTACATGGTTAGACAAAAGGTCTGTAATATACCTTTAACTTGTTAAGGAACCTCTTCTTGAAGCATCAAGCTCAGTTCGCGATGTAAGAGATATTCCTCCCCAAACCATTACAGGTCCTCCATTGAAAAAAGTTATAGCTCGTATATTGTACTGTGCGTAGCGTTCTCTTTGCTGTCGAATAACTCCCACACGTCTATCTAAGCTATATAAGCGATACCTTGATTCATCAGTGTATAACCCATGCTCCCAGTCATCAACATTCCAGTCAGAGTGCTCTCTGGCAAATTGTAATCTACTTTTACATTATGAACATTTCCACTTGTATTTGTAAATGTCACATTGTGAGAAAACGTTCTCTTATAGCACGAAGCCCGATAAATATATATATATATATATATATATATATATATATATATATATATATATATATATATATATATATATATATATATATATGTCGGTATAACATGCAGCAACTCAAACCTATGAGTTTAAGGTTTTATTATGCAATTTGCAATTTATTTAAATTTTGCAAGGTTTTATTTATTTTATTATTTATTTTTTGTTATATTGACGATTTATGTAACTTCAACATTTTAAATTTGTATTGTTATTTTTCTGACTTTTTGTAAGCTTTGTCAATAAAATTGTAGAATTTTCAGTGATAATAGAGCATATTTCTATTCTATTCTATGGGGGAATAAACAAAAAATGGACAATAAAATAAGATATAAAAAAGCAAACTATACGTATATTGGAAATAAAATTATGTCTTGGAGAGAGGGGAAACAATTAAATACTGTAATATGTATAAATAGTTGGGTGGGACTATCACAAAAAAGGAACTGTGAACAGTTAAAACGCTAATGGAAAGAAACAACCAAGAAAGAAAAGCTGTCACCATGCTCAACGATATTCTTTAAAATATAAGGTGTGTAAGGAAACTGTAAATAATGGAAATTAAATTCGAGACGCGCAGCAGGAAAATACGAATCAGAGAAAGTAACTTACGAAAAAATTAGAGACATCCTGAAGGTAGTACACAGTATAGTAGATATTATCGTAACACAATAAATTAGATGGTAGGGATCTGTTCAGAGAATTACCAAAGATCGACTCCCATAACAAATCCCAATTTGAACTCCACATAAAAAAGGTAAAGGAAGAGAAAGAATAAACCGAGAAATAAGAGAACTAGAGCTGGAAGAAAAAGAGTCTCGCTCCGTCTCTGTCGCTAACAGTAAGAAATGCTGCATACGTAAAATGCTATATATTCATAAACTTACTTAACATATCTATAAAAAAAGGAAACATTGTTATGAAAAAAATTTAACGGTTGACCAAATGATAATGTAACATTTTGTGTATGAAAGAACAAACCAGAATGACCTTCAATATTAGCCACAATGAAAAGATGTTAAAAGGATACAAATTAAATAAATATCGATTCAAAATAGCAATATTAAATTTTGTATTTATAACATTAAAGAAAATAGATACTCTCGACATAAATCAAGAGTAAAAATGTCAACAAATCCTATTCCCGACAACATTATCTGAAAACATTCCGTTAAGCTCTCAAAAGCAACAAAAGAACTTTATCTCTTAATCAAATTTTAAATACCCGTTGCGATGGCTACAATAATTCAATCACGACTTGAACTCTACCCTGCGTTTTAAAAGCAGCAAAAATCGAATTCCTGGAAGAAAAAAAGGTCGATTCGGTCTGCTCGATCCGTGAAAAAACCAATCGAGGGGACAATATAAATATTTTGTTTATGCATTCACAACAAAAATTATGTTGACAAGTGAACAAAGGCGAGATAAGCTGAAGGGTAACCTCGCAAGTTATAGCTAACCTTTATTACAGTTGACCATGAAAGGAGAATACCATCGTGAATACCGCAACTGTATATGTAGAAATGTTTGGTCTGCTGTGTATAGACATACTACAGACTGGACGCCTTTTTGTTTTTATTTTGCTGTTTGCATAGATCCTTAATCAAATTTTTCTGGTATTCTGTTAGCTGTCTGTAAGAGAATGCGAATATTTATGTGTATGTAGTAATCTGTATTTAGCGGTACGATACGGTATCTGCTAAAGTGTTTAAAACATTTATTTGTATTATGGTTCGTGGTAAAACGAATATAAATGCATCAAGGACTTTCCTTGTTATTATTTAAGTAAAAATAAGGTGACAGCTGGTTGTAATTTATTTATTATAATTCTTTATGCAGTTTCGCTGAATTCAATAATGTTTTCTGATCTCTTCTTATAAGTCATCGTATTGCATGTTTTTTCGTTATTTTACGCTCTTTAAGAGATTCATAATTTATCTGTCCTACTTTAGTTCTAACTGATGTTAAAGTTGACAAGTTTTTGAAACTTTGATAATATTTGAAATGAGAAATCTTAAATATAAAATAATATAGTTTATTGTTCGACTGAAAACTAGTTTTTTTTAACATTTACCAATAGAAAATATATTTATAAACATTGTTTTCAATGTTTAGTCGCTGTCACTGTTAGTACTATTGCCGTCCTAATCTGAGACTTTGAGTTCAATCTCGTCAGTACACCACGCAGGAAACACTGGCTAAAGAAGTCCTTATCCTCAACATGGCGAGTTATAATGGATAATATGGGAAAAAACAAACGATGTCACAAAAGTAACTTACAGAGAAAAGTTAATCAACGTGACTAATCTGCTGGTTATGATCTTAGAAATAAATTAAACTGCATACAAATATTTTTAAGTAGTTTATTACTATATTATTAATATCTAAACAAAAGAATACGAACTTAACATTATTAGATTTTGTTGAAAAAATAAAAAAGCACGTTAACGTCACAAATAACTTGTTAAAAACCAACGTTGGCCACTTTCTACATAAGCCTACACAGAGATTTTTCATTTGTATAGCAATGTTTCGTAAAATTCTTGAGCATTTTGAAGACAAAATCGTTTTAAAACTTGTAAATCGTTGTACTTAGCCTGGGAAATCGGTAATGGTCTATGGTATGCTTGACTTGGTAGCTCAAATTCGCCATCTTTCATTTTTCTTGGATTTTATTTATCTACCTGTTATTTGCTTGCTTATCCAAATGCCATTATAAGTGTTTCGGTAAAAAACCAATCCGCGTTTGTCTTTCACCAATCGAAGTTCTTTTACTTGTTGCAGAGCTATTGGACACTTACGAATAAATTTTTCTTGGAGAAATGTAGTCCACTGTTTCGTTAATGTCTGGTCCACGTCTATAACTTTGAACGGTTCCGGCTTTTTTCTTGCATTTTTTAACACATTTATCCAATCTACGGGTAGTTCCATCTTAGTCTTCAAATTTATCAAGTCCATGTTTTTATCACATTCTAGATACGAATGTCCTCTAATGGGGAATGTAACTTGAATAGTATCTAGACGCTTTATGTCATGGACAATGTAATGAAGTAGCCGAACAACTGTGAAATTTTTATTTTGTCCACCAGCTGAGTCGCAGAAAATGTGAAGATGACGGACTTCTGTTGGTAGTTCATTAAAAATGAAATAGAAGAGAAACGATGATACCTCGTCGGATCCTTTCCTTGACACATATTCAGGATATGTAAAAAAACAGGATTTTCCTGAAGACGGCACATGAATGTTGAAAGAAAACATAGAAAGTTGTCTCCTATAATAAACATCGTTAGTGCTGATCTTGGGTAGCGAAATGTTTTTCTGGTAGTCCATGACGATTGATTCATATTCAAAAGTTCTCCTAGCTTTTATTCGGGCAGCTCGTTTTCTATCATAGAAAACTTGGGCACGACTTTTGTGCAAGTTATTTTCAGTAGATTTATCTTTTATCTGTGCTGCATCGTCAACAGAATGAAAAGTCTTGATTTTTGCATTAAACTCGTCACACTTGCTACAGGTATCTGCCCTTGGGTATCCAAATGAAATGTTGAATTTGTTATTAAAGATATTTCGGTACGTGTCATATGAAACAGATGCAATAGGATACTTTTCTTTAAACGTTTGGAACATTTTCATAATATTTAACTCTTCACTTAAATACACTTTTTTCGAGTCCTGAATGCTATAATGACTTAACCTGCCCCGAAATGAAGCAATATGTTGCTTTGGTTACTCAAATCAGAAGTTAACTGACGATGTTTCGAAGAATGCTTTGCTCTTTTGTCGACAGGAGCAAGTCCGGATGTTTTCAGAGATGCTTGAATATGAACCAACTTAGATCTAGTAATACCATGCATTGCAGTAAAAGCACTACTGCAGACAGATATTTCTTCTATGTTTTCTCTCTTCACTCGTACTCTGTAGCGGTAGGTAGCATCATGGTGTTGTTCTCCATCGACTTGTCGTGACCTTCGTCTTACAACTGGCAATACAGCAATCAATCCAGCTAAATAACAGTTTTGAGCATCAATTGATCCTAGTTGATTGAATCCGTTAAGTATGTTTTGCCTCTCTTGAGCAGTAGTGTTTTCAAAACACTTCAGTCTTTTACACTTACAATCATCTCCTAACTCGTGAGCCTACAATCTTAACTTTTTCATTACATCTGCAGTTCGACCAATTTTCTGTCGTTTCTTGGTTTTTTTTAACAGATCGTCACACAAATATTCTTCACTCGAACTCATCTTGACATAAACTGCCGCGAAAGACGAAAAGAACAAAACATGACGTAAAATTGTCACGCCCTGTTCTAACTGTCGTTGCTATGCAACTAGTTGGACTACGTCGGTTGTTTACCAGTACCGCGCGGTCAACGTTTGTTTTAAACCAGTATGGGTATTTTCTAATGCTTTCTTATTTGGACACCGTTGGTATTATTCCCATACAATTTAGCACGTGTTTGGGACCGGATATTGTCAACACAATGAGTTGATTACCTGAAATTCTTATAGAATGGACATCGTTTGTTTTTTCCCCTTACCCTTCATATATAAGATGGAAGGCAACCGTAAATATCTATTTCTGACTATTTGGTCATCTTCAGTGCGGTGCAGTCAAGTTTTTTTTTTTTAATGACTTTGGCTTGAAACCTTAAATGCAGTCAAGTTAAAATAGGAGAACGTTAAATTAGGAAAACAGTCACTACAGGAGCAATGCGACTAATTTGTGGCAATGGTTTTAGAAGACCCTGAGCTTTTCAGAATAACTAACAATACCCACGGAGGAAGCTACAGCTACCTGAAGAAACGAAAGCCAGATGAATAAAACGTTTAAAACAAGTAGTAAGGGTTAATGCGAGTGAATAGTACAAAAGGTAAAAATATTTGCATTGGAAATCAAGCGTAAATACGTATTTTTGACTGTTTGGTCGTCATCAGTACAGTGCAGCTAAGTTAGAATGAGAGAACGTTAACAGAAGGAATACCAGACGTATAAAACGTTTAAAACAAGTAATGAACGTTAATGCGAGTAAAAAGTAAAAACTTTTAAAAATGCATTTCTGAGATATGCTTAATTTTTAGGTTCATAAAAAAGGAAAAAGATGCTCAGAAAAACCTCAGAATAGAAATAAAATACTCATCTAGTCTGCAAATAAAATATAAAGCAAATGAATAGAGAGACCTCGGTCGCAGACTTCAACACAGAAAGAAAGCTTCAGCAGAACTTGTTGGTTGAAGTTAAAGGTTGTTTCTATTAGAAGGTTTTGTGTTGCCGCTATATAGTCCCCCGATATTTCAGGGTTAAACAAAAGATTTATCAGATGTTGGTTACAAACTTATATGGATCTGTTAAAGTTTCGAGGACTTGTGTAGTTATTTGCTTTCTGCTGCGTGAAAAAACGTTCGCCAGACATTTTGAGTTTCTACCTGAACAACATTTTTCTTTGTATCATAAGTATCAAATCAACTTTTGGCAAAAAATAAATATGCAATTTTGTTATTTCGAGGCTGTGGTATTTTTTCATTATAATCGATTTTCTGGTTTATTTATTATTCTTCTTAAATGAGAGTTTTAAATAATTAATGTATTTTTAATCTTACATCAGTTTCTTTAGTCCTATCTTCTTCTTTTTCTTGCTTAGCTTTTTGCTTAGGAGTCGCTATTCCTTATTCTTTTTCGTTACTCACTCACCGTACTCCAACACAGGTCTCACCACACTTTTTCATGTTTCCTTTTAGACCTTTCTCGATTTTTCGATCACAGAGTACCCCGCTTATTCGCTTCCAGTTAGATCACTAAGCCTGTATCTCTTGTAGGCAATTTTTTGATCCAGAATTTCATTTTCCGTTATGTAGTATCCAAGGTATTTAATTTCTTCTAATCGTCCGAGTCTTTTTCCAAGCAATTCGATTTCCGCAACCATTCCTACTCCTTACAATTACATATATACTCTATTTTTAATCTACTAACCTTAAGTCCTCCCTCTTTAATAGCTCTTCTACACCTCTCCAACTTCTGTTCTAACATTTCTTTGCTGTATTCTACCAACACAACATCATCTGCAACGAGCATCTACCAAGGAGCCCCCTTTCTTACCTTCTTTGTTAGTAAACCCATAACAAGAAAAAATAGATAGGAACTCATTAAAGAGTCCTTACTTTGGTGTACGCATCCCAATACATATCCTTCACGAGTCTTACGTACTTCTCAGGATCCCATCTCTCTCTCATATGTCACCATAGCTCTTGTCCAGAAACTGTGTCGTACGCCTTCTCAAGATCTATAAATACCAAATGTAGCTCTTTTTTCTTCTCATCGTAGTTATCTATTAACTGTTTTATAGCAAACAAGGCAGCCGTTGTCCTCCTTCCTGGCATTAACCCAAACTGTTCTTCTCCTATCGATTTCTCTCTCCCTAATCTTAGTTCTACAGTTCTCTCGCAATTGCCGTATTGCCAGATTCCAGAAAGACCCAAGAAAGTATCCATTGAATTCTGGCAGGCAACGTGAGGGAAGGAGAATTTGTCCCGGTTCTCTTTGAGAACTACCACCTTAGTTTTTTGAAGTGCTAGCTGTAAATCGTTTTTTCTGATCCACCTACTAATCTTCTAGTCTAGTGATCCACCTACTAATCTAGTTTTCTGACTCGCCTTCGCAACCAGTTCGAGATTATCGGCATAATCTACAAGAGTGCAGCCCCTTGGCATCTGTAGCCTCAACATCCTGTCGTAGAGGACATTCTACAGGGTAAGACCTAGAACTAAACCCTGCGGAACACCCTGCGACAAACTGATGCTGGTATCTTTTTCTCTTATGAACCTGTCAGTAACTAACGCCCAATTCTCTCAGCCTGAACATGATTTTTCCCATGATGCCATGTTAGAGGACGTCAAGCGGGACAAGAGCCACCCATTTCTTTGTATACTGTGTGACTAAAGAGTCTTTGGCGGACCTTTTGGACCTAAAACCATATTGGCGGTCGCTCAGCGTTTGCTTTTCTTCCAGTTCTCGCTTAAGGCTGCCTTTCACAAGCTGCTCGGATAATTTAGCTACCGAACTAAGAAGACAAATTTGCCGAAATCTCACTTCCGCATCCTCCGCACGAGGATTCCCGCTATTACATTCTCATTTCGAAACCCGCATCCTCTCTCTCCTCTGGTATATCTATATATTGAGTCTCTGTAATGAGTTTAATTACCCATACATTACTTATAATACATATCTTCTTAAATACCAGTATTTCTACATTTTGTAAAGAACTTATTTATTCATTTTGTAGAAATTTATTCGTAAAAATAAGCGGTTTATGATCTAATAAAATATTTTCAATAAAAAAGTAATGTACATATTGCTTATTTATGCTTCTCTTTTTTAGCTACCTCACAAATAAAGTATTAGAATATACTATTTTATAAAACACAAAACCAGTCCCGTAAATATTAATATATTTTAACAGGATTTTTTAATTGTATCCACTCTGCCCTATGAGTCTATTTAGATGTACAATGTTTATGATACATATTTTTTAAAATACTAATCATTCTACACGAGGATTGCTGTAAAACTTACGCATTTGTTTTGTAAAGAATTCATTCGTAAAGATAAAAGGTTTATAATTTACTGAAATATTTTGGGTAAAAAAATAATGTACATGTTGCATATTTAAATATTTATTCTTCTCTTTCATAGCTAGCTCCTAGATAAAGTATTAGGATATCTATTTTATTAAAAACAAAACCAATCCCGTAAATATTAATACATTTTTACTGGATTTTTTATTCTTATTCACTGTCCTCTATAATAAGTCTAAGATATATATTGTTTATCACACATATTTTCTAAAAACTAGTCTTTCTATGCTAGGATTGATGTAAAATTTATGTTATTCATTTTTGAAAGAATTTATTCGGGTGGATAAGCGGTTGAGGAGTCACTGAAATATTTTGAATAAAAAAATTATGGACATGTTGCATATTTATGTTTTAATTATAATAAATAAATCTAAAAATTCAACACAGCAACGACGAATCAATACCGATTTACCCAAGAAATTCAGCCCGAAATTCTGGCATTTCTTTGCGAGGGGGAATTAAACCTCACTCATAACCTGAGGACAAAGGGGAGGCGGCAGGGGAGGATATGAGGGAGGAAGGGGGAGTGAACGACTGATTTCCACATATACACACATACAGTTTAAAGATCGATGCAAAGTAGTAAGAGAGGAAGTAAAAAGAAAGCGGCTGCGGAACCACGGGCTAGCTCGTTACCATGGAGATGTGATGAGACTTCTTCTTCTTTTTAACCTACTGCTTATGTCCACCGTGCATGCAGACAAGGGCGGAATTGTGGGTGGGAGGGGGGTCGATAAATTATTTATTAGTTTCATAATGAAAAGTACATGGGAATAAGGATCGAGGGTTTGCATGTTGATTTTTCCGCTTGAAAACTTTAAGAAGACTACGTAATTAGGAAACCAAACACTTACAACTGATTTGTATTTTTAAAAAACATTCTTTGTTTAAATTTATTTTATAGATTTATTCTTATACTAAGCTATATTGAATATTTTTAACCTATATATTTGTATTAACATACAAATATCGTCAATTATGTCTATATTATTCAACTAGATTCTTGATTTACGTCTTGTTTAAAGTGTGGTAAGTAAAGCATCTTTCGATCTATTCTCAACCAAAGATATTAAAATATTAATAACAAACAACTTACCTACTGATTCAAAAAAATTTTAATAAAGGTATTAATTTTGCATTAAATAATCCTAGTACTGAATATTTTATTTTTTTAAATATAACTTGTTTTATGAATATTGACTAGACACCTACGTACACACATCAGATAATACTAGAAAATAGTTAGTAAGAGAAAAACTAAGCAATCATAAGTATAGAAAGATATTTTAGTTATTAGCACTAGTATTATAACATCCATTTATAACAATAGAATAAGACATTAATAGTACTTCACTATTACCAGCTATTCATGTTTAAGCTATACTGCTCTTACTCGCCCCAAGCGAAAAATTTCAGTCATCCCAATCTGACATGCAGCAGGGATTACCAGTACTTGCTCAAGGCACAGACGACATGATTCTGGATAGGTTTGAGAGTGTACTATTACAAGCATGACTGTCATGCATATTGCCAAGAAAATTTGTTTTAGTATGACAGTAACAGAAAGTAAAGATATGATGTATAGTACTCACTCTCGGCACTATCTCGATTCCGGATCGGATGGCGTAAAATATGCTACAGGCTATAAACTGGTAAGGGATCAGGTATCTTGCAGAAACTTTGCGACTGAATTAAATCTAAACTATATTTTTAAAAAACATTAAAGAATTGGAATATAAAACGTTCAGCGATTGATCCAAAACTATAAAAAGCTACAAATAATTAAAAAGAAAAATCGTAAATCAATATCTCTAGGTACAGGGGCTTCCAGAAACTCACTGAAAAGGTAAAGGTCATTTTAAAAAAACTGCTGGTAACGTTGTGTAGTTTTCACGCCCAAATAATGCAAGTACAAATAGAGTTGCAATAATTGTCCCCTTGAAACTAAATAACTGGGTGATTGGATATGATTAAAAACGAATATCTACCAATACCTTACACCTTATACAAATATACGCTTCCACAACTGCTGCACAAAATGAACACTTCTACAGTGAGCTATTCGCAATCGTAAACTAGTCACAAACTTAGGAGATTTTAATGCCAAAGTAGGGTCATCTAACGAAAATATTAAAGAAGATTTAACAAGAAATCAAACAGATTACATCCTAATAAGAACAAGATGAAAATCTTCAGCTATCAACTGTAAAACATACACGGGCGCAGATTGTGAAAGTTACCATTAACTCCTAGAATTAAACGTCCGACATCATTTTAAAGTTCGTAAAAGGAGACCCCTAATAAAAATCCGCTAAACTTCTTAAAAATCAATGAATTCCAACAAGAATAGATCAAGTTAATAGTGATCCTGAAAAGACTTGGATCTATCTCAAATGCAAAATGATCAAGACTGCAAAAGACAAATAAGACTGAAAAAAACTGTAAGTAATGGATAACTGATGACACCTTGGACTGTGCTTCGATCTAGAAAAAGAATATAAAGAACAAAACATAGATTTGGAACGAACGATTAATAAAGACCGTTGTCAAAAGAAATAATAATGCAATACCGCAAAGACAAAGTGAAATATATCCGAGAGATTTATTTTAAAATCTCAAACTCCTTACCAGAGAGTTTAAAGCTTAATGGATAAGGAAGGTAATCTAAAGATAAATGCTGACGAAATATTGGAAACGTGGCGAAACCACGTGATAGAAATAACGAGGCTCAAGCAGAAAATCTATGGGCCTCTTAATACCCTAAAGAACACATCTTGATCTCTAAAGTAAATGATGCAATTAAGTCATTAAAGAGGATTAAATCACTAGGAAATGTCACAATACCAGGAGAATACCAAAATTAACCCATATGCGTTTCGTATACGTCCACTGCTGGACATAGGTCTCCCTTAGCTCTTTTCTTCCGTCTCTGTCTTGTGCGGCTTGCATCCAGTTATTGCTAACACGCTTTAGGTCATCAGTCCATCTAGTTGGTGAGCGTTCTCTGCTCCGTATTGCTTCTTGCCTTGGGCTTTACTCTAAAAGACGTTTTGTCTATGGGTTGTCTGATAATCTGGTGACGTGTCCTGCCCAATTCCATTTTAACGACGATTTTTTCGATAGCGTCTGATGTTTTTGTTCTACGACGTATTTCTTCGTTTGGGATTTGATTTCTCAGAGAGACCCAACATCTGGCGCTCCATAGCCATCTGAGTCACTCGAATCTTATTAACTACCTTTTTGGAAGTCTTAATGTTTCCGCTCCCTAATTGAGTACAGGTAACACACGTTGGTCAAAGATTTTCCCTTTGAGGCATACGGGTATATCCGATTTAAATACATAGTTTAATTTACCAAATGCTGCCCAGGCTAATCCTATGCGACATGGAAGCTCACATGTCTGGTTACCTCTGCCCAACCGAATTGAGTGTGCTAGGTATTTGTACAATGTAGTCTGCACAATATCCCTTCATTCAACAGTAATATTTCGATTTAGCACCAGATTAATAATTATTTGCGTTTTGTTTATATTAATCTTTAGTCCCCCTCCAAGGAAACGTGATATAATTTTTCAAACGTTATTATTGCATCATCCATACGATTGGCTATAAGAACGATCATCTGCAAATCTCAAATGACTGAGCTTCTCTCCATTTATGTTGATACGATGCTCGTTCAGATGTGCCTTCTTACTAGTATGTTCTAAAAGCGTCGTGAATACCTTTGAAGAGACCATGTCTCTTGTTTCTTGTTCAGAGAGTCTTACGGTAGCTGTGGCATTGTGGTAGATATATTTGAGATTATGTTAGTGTAGCGATGGTCTATTCAGCATTCTGTCAATGCTTTTACCATTTTCTAATGGCTTATGGTATCGAATGCTTTCTCGTAGTCGACAAATATCAGTGTCAATGGTTTATTGTATTCTGCAGACTTTTCTGTCAGGTTCTTTATCACTAGTATGTAAGTGGTCGTTAATGCTATATCCCGATCTAAATCCAACTTGTTCTCTAGACTGATAGAAGTCTAATTTAGCGTGCAGTCTTTTTTGATAATTTTTGTGAAAAGTTTAAATATATGTGAAAGCAAACTAATAGGACGGTAGTTTTTTAAATCTGTTATATCTTCTCGCTTGTGTAATAAACTAATGACTACATTATTACATTGAGGAGTTTTTCCTTAGTATATGCATTCGCTGAAAAGCTTGGCCAAAGCCTGGATAATTTTATTTCCAACTAGTTTGATCGCTTCGATTACTATTCCGTCCTCGCCAGGGGATTTGTTAATTTTCATTTCTAAAAGTGCCGTTTTGATTTCGTATGGAGTTATTTCTGGCAATAATTCTGAAAATGGTTTGTGATTTTTGGTAGGCGCTGATCTTGCCTTTCGTCGGTGCTCTCATACATTTCGCGATAAAAGGATTCGATAACCTCAAGGATTTTGGTTCTATTAGTAGTAAGGTTTGCATCTTTGTTTTTTATTTTGTACATATTTTTGTTGCCTATGTTGTTCGTATTTCGCCTTAAAACTTTCAAACTTTTGTTTTCTTGAATTATTTTAGTTATTTCTCTTGTATTGTTTTCTCTTACGTCTTTTCGAATTGACCGGCGGATATCTTTATTAAATTTCTTCATTTTTGTATAGTTGGAGCCGTATTTTTCCATCAGCTATCTTCTTTTACCTATTAGCTCTTTGGCATGTTGGCTAAGTTTTTCTTTATGAGTCAGAACCGTCGGGCAGCACTCCCTTTCCGTTTCTTTTAGAGCCTTCATTATGCCATTATTTGCTGGATCTACATCTTCTATTTCATCTTGCAAGTCTTGTATATGTCTGGTTAGTGTATCTTCATACAGGTCGTTGTTTTCTGGGGGAATAAATTACTTTTTTCTTGTTTTTAGGATCATTTTTGTTCTTTGCAATTTGACATTTATTTAATCGGATTAATTTGTGGTCGCTTTCTATTGAAAATTTGTTGAGTACTTCAATGTCTTTGATTATTTTTTTTCTGTTTGTTATGATATAATCTATTTCATTTTTGCGTTGATCCATGTCCATTTACGCTGAGGCATTTTATCGAAAAAAGAGATCATCATGAATAAAGTTTTCTGGTGTATGAAGTTTAGCAATCTTTGCCCTCGTACAATTCTTTTGCCATAGCCATACTTATCCATTGCTACCTCTGCATCATCTTGTTTAAACCCCATTTTCGCATTAAAGTCGCCGATAATTATTATGTAATATGCTGGTGTGGCATGTAACGCTGTTTCTAGGTCCTTATAAAATTTTTCAATTTCTTCATCCGAGTGGGTAGTCGTTGGAGCATATGACTGGAGCATAAGGTTATATCTTGCATTTAGTCTGAAGATAAAATATACAATCCTGGGGCTTATGCTGATAATTTCAACTATATTTTCTGTGTGCCTTCTATGTATAATGTATCCTGATTTAAGAGTAATTTGGGCTTCTCCTCTTTGTCTTATTTTACTAAAGCCGATGATGTCCCCTTTTATTGTTTGTAGCTCTACCTCCAGTTTCATTATCTTCTGGTCTGAGATAAGAGTTCTAACATTGTATGAAGTAATATGCATTTGTCGCTCTTTGTAGCCTGATTTTTTCCGGGGATTCTTAGCACCCACTGCTCCAAACCCGTTCCAACCGCTACCGTGGTTGGGGATGTTGGAGCTGCTGATACTGAGGGCCGTTCAGTAGTTTCGCCTTTCATGAAAAATTCTTTTGAGGTTTTAAGCCATTAAAACGCCACGCTTGGCTAGTGAGTGTTGGCGTGTTGGTTTGGAATTGGGGGGAGGAAATGGTGGAGATGGGAATGCTTTGAGTTTGGACATAGTTTCCCCGGAAATAAGAGGTTGGGGAAATCCATGAGCTCGCGTGGGCAAAAGTGCTATTCCTGAAGTAGATCTATCTCCTGCTATTCTATTTTGCTTTGTTGATTACTAGAAAGCATTCGATTATGTAAGTTGGATAAATCTTTTGGTGCACTAATACACCTGGTGATACTTATTAAACACCTTTACCAGTAAAATATGGCAACAGTTCGACTAGATCAGAGGTTCTCAAGCTAATTGAGAATAGAGAAAGGGGTCAAGGATGCATTTTATTATCTGATTTATTTAATATTTTTGATGAACATAACATGAGGATGGCTTTAGAAGGATAAGTAGAAAAGTTAACGGTGACTGGTAAAAAAATTTCCGATTTAAATTGCGGATGATACCACACTTATAGCAGCAAATATACAAAAAATGCGAGATCTCCTGCAAATAGTTGAGTTGAAAAGCATTAAAGTTAATCTAAAAATTTATAAAGACAAGACGAAAATTATGATGATAGACAGATTCAACACGATTCATCTGAGTAAACACTTGCAGGAATAGCAGATGCTAGACAGCTTCAAGTATCTCAGATCTAGTATAAATATAGATGGTAATTGCGTAACAGAAGTTCTGCGACGCATTGGTATGTCAAACAACGTGATTCGCCTAACTAAATATTGCAAAGATAGATCTATGTCTCAAAAAATCCAGGTGAGATTAGTAAATTCACTAGTATTAATAATATTTCTGTACGGGACATAAATATGGACTCTTCGTGTACAATATCGAAAAAAATTATTGCCTTTGAGATGTGGCATTGGAGAAGAATGCTGCGCGTACCTTAAACAGCTAATCAAACAAACGTTTCCATTTTTAATAAACTTGATATTAAAAAAAGTCTGCCCACAACATGTTTGTAGTGAATTTTACAGTTCTTTGGTCACGTGGTTCGCAGAGGTAATGATAGTTTCGCGAGGTTTTAGTTTTTAGAAGACGGTCACCAATTAGATGGTCCCGATATTATTGTTTTGGACCTGGAGGTCTTTGATGATATATTTTAGATAGTTTCTGCTTGGAATTATCTTATCGTGAATAGCACATGGGAGATCTTCTGTTTAGAGAAACACCGTTCCTGATGTTAACTAATATTTAATTGGACGCTGCATTGTGAACATACCTGACTGACTTCACTATGACGCTACCTATGCAGAGGTTTTTCATCTATATGCACACTTTTTTCCTTAGATAGATGGTTTGAACGCATTTCTTGTTCCCTCAGTGCTCTTGTTTAAGTGGTGTTGTGCCAACTACTACGCAATTCAGACGATGTAGACTAGATGTCTTAGCTGGCTTTTGAAAATAAAATCTTTAATTAGTAACATATTTTTTTAATCAATTACCTATATCCACATCTGCTCTTTTTCCTTTATTCCACGGTCTTGTTGTTCTTTCTATTGCACTGACATTACGTTATTTCGGTTGTTAGAAGTGGTTTTGCTTTCAGCTTAAATTATTTCTATATCCATTTTGGCCACTTAACTTATTATCGTAATAATATTATTATTCTATTATATTATTAATATTAATAGAATCAGATTCCTAGCAATAGATTTTGTTAAATTTTTAAACATTCTATCTTGAAAGCTGTTAGAATTGTTAAAAAGTAAAAAATATATTAAGCAGTTTGTACACCACCTGATAACACCGAAAATATTGGTCAAAGAACGCTGAACATGGCCAGAAAAATAAAATGTGACAATTATAATAATTAGGATTAATTATAATACTAATAATAATTATAATAAATTTATGGTGTTATTCCCAAAAACCTTCTAGAGAACATAAAACGGCTGGGTCTAAATGAACATCACTATAAGGCCATGAAGAAAGCTGTACTCGCGACGTCCAGATGTGTACGAAAATTTTTGGGAGATATTCCAACATACCAAGTCACCTAGGTCTCGATAACACGGAAAGAGTCCCACCAGAGCTCAATCCTTTTGATACCGTAGGATCTGGGATGAGTGAATTTTCCATTTAGAGGGAGTGTGAGCCGTATGGCTAAATCTGGGATTATAATAATAATTTAAATTTGAAACTTTTACTAATTTAAAACAACAGCACGAAGATATAATAACTACAATTTTCAGCACGAATAAAATCATATTCCATATACCATTTCAAGGTGAATTGTTGTAGAGAAAGCACAATGTAGTTTTAGTTAAAAAAGCCCACCTGTCTTTTTTTAACAATATTTATTGAGAAAATAATACTAGTTCCAATTGCAATATGACAAAATTTGTTAATTTAAAATACATTGTATTTTGTATCATAAAACTAATATAGTATGGATAAGTATCTCTGTTGTTGGATAATAGCCTTAAGGACGTGTCTATTTCTCATCAGTTTTCTACGTTGTAAGAGTTTAAGCGATATAGGTAAAACTACGTTTCCCACAGGAATGTACATCTAGCGAAAATACAAAAGTTCCAATAAAAAGCTCATTCTAAAAAAACCCTCATGTGCTTTGTTTCCATTATTCCTCGCCAAACGTCAAATGTCCCCTTGGAAAAACCGTTAGAGCTTGGAAAATTAGACGGAGACTTTCAACATAAACAACACGTACGATTTCGACGATGTTTTTTCATTTTCCAAGAGATTAATATTTTTGGACACTCTAATGGCTCACGTCACTGACTATATATCACTTGTTTCAATCTACTGTTCGTTTTATGTTTCGTATCCCTACTTCTTGAGTTATAGTTTCATGGTCGGAGGTGAAGACTACTTTTGAAACTGTATTTGTGTTTTTGTGAGGGTTTACGATTATTCACCCTTGAATGAATTATTTCGACATATTTTTAGTAATGAACGTTAAATAGTATTATACGCACACACACGTATATATATATATATATATATATATATATATATATATATATATATATACATATAAATATGTACGTATGTATGTATATGCAGTAAGACTAAGGTAATTGTATTGTACTAAACAGCCATTTGCATTGTAAATCTCTGTAAAATCCAACAAAATATTTAAAAAAACAACAATGTATAAAATACAAATCCTACGAAAACTCAGCCCAATTATACATCCATTGCGGGACTTTATAATGTCACCAAAAAGAAAAAGAAGAACCGTGAAGAAGAAGTCACCTCGCCCATAAATTTCTGTAATTATTTATTACTCTTTTGTGTTTTTTAAATTACAGCTGGTTGGCAGTTGCTAAGCGGGTTTCTGGTGACATGTGTCTACCTCGGGTATCTTCAAAAATCAAATTTATGAGCGCGCTCCTTTTTAAAAGGGTGTAACCGGTACCGTAATTAATTTACAAATTAAAATGGGCCGATGCGAAAGGAAAGTGATAATAAACTTAAAAATCTAGTGGTCAGGTTGATTTTTTTTTTTGAGTTTTGTAATAATTTAAACCAATAAACATTTTTAATTATTAGAAATAATTCTGAATCGGATTTTAACTGAAACTCTTTTATAAACTTTAAAAAAAATTTGTTATCTATTTACTCGTTTGATATAAGTGAGTCAAGTGAGTCCATTCGTTTCCTTTCTCGTCCCGAGTTAGGGGACGATAAATAAAATAAAATATTACTTTATTTAAAGAAGTATCAAGTACTTACTCCATTGCAATCCCGGCGGAGGGTATATCTACTTCAGAATTTATTTAAACAATAAAATAAGATTACTGCATATAATAAAGATCATTCAGGTGTATGGCACCACGGAGGATATAATGAAGAGGTGCATGTTAGGAATAGCTCTGCGAGACAAACTAGAAAATGAAGAGAAACGGAAAATAACCTAGGTAATTTAAATCATCGAAAGGATATCCTGAATATAACGGTGATGAGCAGGGTACATAGCTAAATTGATAGATCGGCGATGGACAAAGAAATTATAGAAATGGAGACCAAGGGACATGAGAAGCGTTGTTAGACTACGTTTACGATGTACTAAAGATTTAAGAAAACTGAACAGAAACTGAATGAGAGCTGCGTAAGGTAGATTAATTGTCTTCCGTAGGTTT
Source organism: Diabrotica undecimpunctata (assembly GCF_040954645.1). NCBI lineage: Eukaryota > Metazoa > Arthropoda > Insecta > Coleoptera > Chrysomelidae > Diabrotica > Diabrotica undecimpunctata. Next base: position 52,097,889 of record NC_092808.1, read on the forward strand.
ACCTTTAATCCTGGAAACATTTAAGGGAGTAAAATTTACAATATGGTTATAATTAAACCTTATTGCAGTAAATTCTAGCTGCAATAAGGAATATTATCATTAATTTCTAAGGTGGACCATTGTGAATACCTAGAATAGTAAAGTAATATATAAGGTTAAATAACAAATGTTGGTTAAACATGAGTTTTGTGTATTGTTCATAATATCCTGTAGCATCGCTTTCTTAATCTACCTCTAGTCCTTGGCTTTGCCATTGTAACAGACAAAATAACCCTTTATGAGCTCTTAGGGAGCGTTCATTCCACGACACACCTTCCCTAATCGATCTAGGTTCATAGAATTTTTATTTAAAAAAATTTAAGAGACGACGACTTACCTGCCTTTGTCATGGAATAGGTTTCAATATGGTGCTACAAATAAATCCAGATATGCTCTCCTTCAAGCTATCCTGCAAGGAAAAATATTTGGAAAACGAGGTCCAGGAAGAAGAAGAACATCTTTGTTAAAAATCCTCAGAATCTGGTTCAATACAACATCTATGCAGCTTTTCGGCACTGCTGCAGATAAGACAAAGATTGCCATGATAATCGCCAACATTCATAACGGATAGGCACATCAAGAAGATGGTGCTACAGACGTATGTTAACTGTTAAGAGTGTCATATAATATATACCACACAACTAACATAACTGTTCTACCAAGGCTATAAAAAGATATTAACACTATTAAGAACATAAAACTGGCTTACGTTGATCATATTATGCATAATAATAAATAGCGACTTCTACAGTTAATATTTTACAAGACAAGATTGGGCATCAGAGAGGCACTGGACGTAGACGTATATCTTGGCTAGCCAATCTTAGGCAATGGGCTGGTCTAACGTCAACTGATCTTTTTTGAGCTCCCGTAAATAGAATAAAATAGACCAGTATGGTCGCCAACATCACAAAAAAATAGGCACCTTTAGAAGAAGAAGTTCTTATCAATCTTTTTGTTTCAGATCTTGTTTCCGCTGCGTATGGTAATACTGGCATTGCACATACTTTGTATATATTCGGATTTTGCTCTCTACGCTTATATATTTCTGCCTGCACATGAGATCTCTTAAGTATCCCGATATTCTGACCTCCTTATTTACTTGTTTTTTTCACTTCCTCTGCAATGTATTTATCATACTTTAAATCTAGTCCAATCTAGTTGATATTCATGACTTTTTTATTATGTGTTCTTTAATCATTAGTGTACATCTGATGGAGCTTATTCGAAGTTTTCACAATATTTCACATACTGTCACCTGGAGTATACCCAGTCACTAATCTAAACGTGTGCAATATCTGCTGATGTCAGGCAGTAGCCTTTTGTGTTTCTCCAAGTCCCCTAAAAACACATCAAAACATATTTCAAATACAATATTATAGTTTTAATTTCCGGGCATTTACATTAGTTGCAGTATTAGTAATATTTCTCATTATTATTTAACTTTCATATATATTTATTTATTTATGTGTCCTTTTTGTGATTTTTGTGATTTTATTTAGAATAAACATGTTAAAATCTCTCAGGAAGCAATATCGCTGGTACCTTAGGTATACACCTAATTACCTATTATTATTGAACCAGCATCTATAGAACCTGAGATTGTTTAATAATTTTATACACGTGGTGTCTAATTGCAAAGTCCCAAAAGGGCTCTGGTCTATATGTAACTATTGACTGTTGTATCGATTGTTCTTTTTTCTCCAGTCTCTGTGCCACTTCTTGTAATATTAGCTTTTAGTTTTTCCAGGATTCTTCACCGCGTCTCTAGTATAGGATTTTAGTGCTCTCGTTTTTCAGGTATTCTGAAAAGTAATAAAAATTAAATTGTGTTATATAGTTCGGATGCTTTCTTGTCGTGGATTTATGTGCTTATATTTTAAGTCCTGTTTTAAAATAAGTTGATATGTCATGTAATAAATCCGTTTGTTAAGGTACTACTGACACTTTCGCTGATGACCAGATAATAGTGGCTTAGGAAACCGATAACTTAAAATACATTGCAAGACAATTACAGGGGAAAAATTAGACAAAGAAAATTAGAGAAAAAAGTCATGGAGAAAGGGAAAACTATAGCTATATTAGAGAAAAAATTAGTGAAAAAGGAACCGATAAGCAGGAAATTAAAAAAAAATGAATAATGATAAATAATGTTAAATTAAACAATTGTTAAAAGTAATGTTCTATAAAGATAAAGATAGCAGAATATCACAAAAAGCGATTAAATAATGTGGAAACGGATGTATAGCGAAGATCATACCAAATACTGAGTTAAAAACGACCAAATAAAAAAAATATTAAGAGGGAGCAACGTGGAAGACCCAAAATAAGCTAACATCATTATATATAACAATAGAATGCAATGAGCAGTGGAAAATTGGACGTCGAAGTGTGCTTGAATAGACGAGTATAGAGAACGGCCAGCGACGACAGATGCTATGAAACCGTTTGCTATATGAATTTAACCTTGAAAATATATAAAACCAAAAAATATATAAAACATATAAACTATATAAAGCATCCAAAACATTTTTTTACAACTATGTTTATTTACAATCTACATCATTACAGGATATTTTGTAAATGTGTTCAGGTTTTGGGCGTGAAGGAGAAACATCCAATGATGTCTTAACTTATTCTATTTTGGTTTAGTTTTAAAGTAGGTCTTGGAGCCAGATTTTGTCTAGCCTCCTTGCGGCTGGACAATTGTTGAATAAGTCCCTTACTAGCTTATTTTGGTAGTAAATGGTACGGTAATTTTTTGAGTCCCTGGTTAGATTTCTTCTCTGATGAAAGGAATGTTTAAGTCGTAGTGAACTGTTTGATTACTTACGTACCATAGTGTAATCACTATCGATTTTTATACTTTAGACAAAAATCTTTGGATGGTATTCAGCGACGTTTGCTTTGTAAAGGCCCATACGTGTAGTCCGTAGTACCAGATGGGTTTTAACTTTGTATAAAAGAAATATGTTTTGGATGTTGAGTTTTAATTTACGTCCAAGGAAGCAATAAGAGACGTTGGTCCAGATGGAGGCCAAGGTATCTAACGTCTGTTACTGTTGGTATTTTTACGTTGTCAATTCTTACAGTTAGGCATGTGTTGTGGCAGTTGGTAAATATAATTTAAGTTGATTTTGTTTTGTTTACTTTTCTTCGACATTTTGTGTACCAATCACAGAGTATGTCCAGATAATATTGCAGGTCTTATAAAGCTTGTATGGTGTCTTCGTTTAAAGCTTACATTACTACGTCGTCGTCAAAGGGAGAATTACTAGTCTCTGGTACATCGGCTATGTAAAGTGAGAAAAGCATATGCCCGATAGCACTACCCTGTGGGACTCTGAAGTTGACAGGACAGAGGTTCGATTGTTACTTATTGATTTTACAGAGAAATATCTATTTGGTACGTCGGATTTGAGTAGGATTTACTGGATTTCTACTTTGTAAAGCATACCTTTGTACCAGACTTGTCAGACACTTGTGCGATCGCTAGGAATACAGCGTTGCAGTATTTCTTTTCTGCAAGATTTTTTGATATTTCATTTATTATTTGATGAACTTGTTAGATAGTGGAGTGATTTTCCCAAAATCCAAACTGATATTTTAATAGTAATGTAAGCAATTTATGAACTGCGTATATCGTTTGTAGAAGCAATCTTTCAACAACTTTGCTTACGGTTGAGCGTAGGCTGATGGGTCTATAAGATGTTACTTCATTGGACTTTTTTCTGGCTTTAGGATCATAATGGTTTTAGCTAATTTGTTATTTTGGTACTTGTGCCGAGATTAAATCATATCCGGGGTCTTTCGTGAGCTGAGTTGATTTATTTCTTTCTTAACTTTTGTCGTAGTAAAACTTTTAATCAGAAGGGACATTTGAGATGCTGTTCTAATTAGATCTTCTACTTCTTTGTCAGGATCTACTGTAATAAAACATTTTGCACTAAACCGCGCTACTGCGTCAAATGTGGAGGACAACATGATACAAAATCTTATAAAAAACCTAAAAACACTTCGGCTGAGTGCACACTATGCGAAAAAGATCACTTCTACATGAAACTAGAAGAAAACGGAAATATGCCAAAATCAGGAAACTAACAACCACAAAAAACAACAAAGAACAACATTCAACAACTTACATATACATAATGAAACAAATCACCACTCTACAAAACTTGATCAACTTCTATGACAAAACAAAACAACGACTAAACTTCTATCAACGAACGTATGCAAACGTGACAGCACATCAAACTAACTACGAAACAGAACTGAAAACTAGTATAGAGCAACAGCTAATACCATTTCTCAACGAGTTCAAAAATATGTTCTCGTAACTCATGAGTCAAAATAATTTGATGTTAAACTGACTAAGAGTTATATCAAATATTGCATAGCTTTAACATCCCCCAAATGTACATCTGACTAGTAAACGCAACAATGCACTCGTAAATAGCAACTAAGTACAAAATGAACTCAAAGGGAACTTTTCAATAGTCAAAGGATTAAAGCAAGGAGACGGGCTGACACCGGCATTACTAACTCCCGAAAAATATTCAAAAGACAAAAAGCTAACACAGGCAAGAGCAGAAGGAAACAGATGCACAGTTGAATTTGAGGACGATATTGAAACTGTAGAAAGTTTCACATATCTAGGAGTTGCATTAAACATGGATGAGACAGAAGAACTGTAAATTCAAAGAAAAATAATAAAGGGAAACAAAGCTTACTTATCACGAAAGCTGTTCCAGGTACAACCATAAACTCTATCAACTTTCAAAGAGGCACCAATCTGAGAATGGAGATCGAAAGATAGCCAAAAAGAACCCTAGATAGCTAAATGCAAAGCGCAAGAAACAGGAAAAGGGCCACGGAAAAGGTAAGAGGATAAAGTGGCATCAAACGCACAAAATTTGCTAGAGGTGAGAACCTGGAGAAGATCGGCAGGAGAAATTCTTAAATATACTGCTAATTGCCCCATGGAACGCTTATGACCTAATTAACTATAAACAGGAAGTAGTTATTTTTTTAAACCTGAATAAAATCGATATTCTGCTTATTTCAGAAACACACTTTACTGATCTACGTTTAATATTGCGCTCTAGACCACATACAGTATACCTCATCCCGATGATACAGCTTACGATGGCTCGATGGTAATATTCCGCAGCTTCATATCATATCAGGAGTTGCCGAAATGTGCAACAGAAAAATTTAAGCAGCAATCGTTTAAGTAAATGCAACGCCATGGCACTGTAACATATCTGCAATCTCGTCATGCAATCTCCGCAGATGAATATATAGCCTTCTTCTAATTCTTCTTCTTCTAATGGCGTTACAACCCTTTGTGAGTCTTTACCTTAACAACGTTCTTCCATTCTACTCTGATGGATACTTTTCTTCTCCACTGCCTGATATTCATGATTTTAAGATCTTCCTCTTCATCGTCTATTCACCTTTTATGGGGCCTTTCTCTTGTGCTATTTCCTTAGGGTTTCTATCTCTGCATTACTTTAATAGCTCCATTACCTGGCATTCTTTCTAAGTGGCCAAGCTAGTTTAGCCTTTATGACTTTACAAATTTAACGATATCTGCATTCTACATCAGAGAGATGGTCCACATTTCACATCCATATGTGACCACTGGTCTAATTACTGTTTTGTAGATTGTAAGCTTGGACTCTCGATTCACGCATCTTACTTTTCATTAAGTGTTTGTATGCATAAAAGCACTTATTACCGCTAGGAATCCATGCTTGTATTTCTTGACTGGCGTTGTTGCTTTCCGTTATTATTGAGACTTTATTATTGAGCCTCCAATTACTTGCAGTAAATGTGTAGCTGTGAAAGACTGGAATTCAAAACACACACACTAAGGCTCAAGACTTATAACAATAATGATTGTTACATCAAAGAAATCTCTATATATTGGTCTAGTGACCCCAGAAATTTTCCAGATCTACTGAACTGGTACATAAGCAAAGAAGTGTCCAGAAACAACTGTATAACAGAATCCAACTATGATCTCTCATAGGATCATACACCGGTTATTATGGACAAGTATACCACAGTAATAAACAATCCATCCCCTTTTTACTCGTTAAAAAATGTAAAATATGTCAAAAAACAAATTTCGTTTGAATCTTAATAAGCAAATTATACTATTTTTTTTTTCTTTAGAAACTATATTTGAATCTATAGTTTGCAAAAAATACAATAAAAACTAAATATTGTTATTTTGAAAAAACCTTATTTGATAAATTATAAAAATATATCACTATATAACTAATAATTATTTAGTGTCAAAATATTTTTAACACTATTGTTGATGTCTAATTCAATTTTAATTATAATATTTTAGAAAAAGTTCTAAAAGAAACCCAGGAAATGTACTTAAAAGAACTAAATACGAAAGAATCTCCCTACAAAGCTAACATTTAAAACTTTTGCCTTTTATGTGCGATGCGGTAACGACCTCTGTAGATATAACTGCTGAAAACCCGAGGGTATATGGCCGTCTTAGAGTTTTATTCTTTTTCAGGAAAAAATCTAATTTCAAGGTGTCAAAGAAAAGCCATTTTCCATTTTCCAAGTCGTCCAGTCTATATGCATATAGATTTAGTTCGAGTTGTCCATCTGAATACGTGTTATTTGCTACCGCCATCCACCAACGATTTTTCATTTTTATCAGAATTGGATTCGTTATTTCTGGTAAAAAATGATAAAAGTTTTCATAGGGATTCTAGTTTATTTCTCTGGTAAATTCCGAAGATGGAGATTTGTAAAAGTATTATTATTTTATTTATTTAAATTTAATTGTAGGTATATGTAATGGTTTTTTTTTTTTAAATGTAATGTTTATTTCTATTGTGATATCAGGCACAAATAAAATACTGTGGATAAAGGGAGAAAGATAATTGCTCGACCAACTTCAAAGCAATGTTATAAAAGAACTGGTGGAAAGAGAGTGTTCAATGGAAAAAGAAATCAGAGAATAAAGTAAATCAAAGAAAAACAAAGATAAAGCTGAAACGCATAGTCAAAGATCTTCCAAAGAAACCGCAAGTCCAGAAAAGAAACTAGCAAAAATAACAAAGATATATTATCATCATCATTCTCAGCATATTCTACCGATTATGGTCTACCCTTACATAGTCATTTTTCATTTCTGCCCACGATTGTCTAAAATTCGCTTTTCTGTGCCATGTTGTATCGGTTTGTTTCCTTATATCATAGTCACATCTTAAATTTGGACGTCTTCTTGGTCTCTTGACACCTCTTGGAAACCAAAGTGTAATTCTAGTGGACTACCTATTGTCAGTTATTTCCACTGCCAGTCCCCTCACTGCCATTTTAAAGATTTTATCCATAATTCTATGGACTACATCAAGAACCTTGGTTTTCTGTCTGATCCATTCTATTCTTTTTCATAAATATGTTTGTATATATATATATATATATATATATATATATATATATATATATATATATATATATATATATGCTATGGTACTATGGTACTCCATTACAACACATATGAAACACGAGAATTACTCTAAAGTTAAAAACAAAGATCTACAATGAATGTATGGGACCAATCAGTACACATGACTCTGAAACATGAGTTGTGTGATTAGGCAGCGGACAAAAGTCAAAGATACATAACAAAAAGTGTACATAATAAAAAGAGTATGTTCCTCAAAAATGGAACTGAGCTGGACATGGCTGACTAGAAGTCAAAAAAACTATCAAAGTGTATAGAGGCATTTCAAAGTTTCTACTAAAAATTTAAAAACTTAAACGATTATTTCTTAAATTCTGAACGTGTAAATAGTAAATAGTAGTAAAATCAAAATCCTATTCGAGTTAATTAGTTTTCATTGGGCAAAAACAGTGTTATAATCAAATTCATCTAGGATCAACGGTTGAATTTGCAAAAACCAGTAAGTAAACAAGGTTTGTTTACATATATTTAAGCATTTATTGTCAATCGAAAAACACCCATCATTTTTCGAAGTTCTGCTTAGTTGAAATATCAAAACAAGTTCGTCAGATGAACAGAACCGTACTCACCCACAATTTAAATTATTATTGTGGCGTTCAAATAATGGATAATAAAAATCCAGGGGGCCATGTCCCCAACCCTTCTCTGAACCTTCCCATACCTAGTAATTCAACTCAATACAATTCCCAATCATACGCATCAATTACAACAAAAAATCAAACATCATCCAAATTTCCCGATAAACAGCAAGCCATCTTATTTACTTCCATTGACGACGTAAAAATTGAAGATTATCTAATAGCCTTGGGCAGTATTGTAAATCCTAAAGATACTATTTTCGCCTCACGGATTTCGCAAAATAGAATATGTATTTACTTATCCTCAAAAGAACAAGTACATAACTTCTTAAAAAATTATGGTTCAATTAAAGTCAACAATCAAATTCTCACTGCCCGCAAATTAATCACTCCAAGTCAAAGAATTGTTTTATCCAATGTATGCCCCAGCATACCACAGTCTATTTTAAAAGTAGAGCTAATAAAGCTAGGTCTAAATCTATTATCGCCTATCAACTTTCTTCAAAATCTATTATCGCCTATCAATTTCTTAAAATAAACGCGTCTTGCCCAGAATTTAGTCATATTCTCAGTTTTTGAGGGTATTTCTCGTATATTACTCCTTTAGGAAACAATGCAACATTACTAGCTTCTTTTATAATAAATTTCGACAATACATCATACAGAATTTCTTAGCAAGCGACAACCTTGAATGTTTTTCTTGTAAACAATCAGGCCACTTAGCTGTAGTATGCCCACTTTTACATCATAACGAGCAAACTTCAGTTTTATGAGTTTCACCCAATGCACAGAAGCCGCCAACACTCTAGCGTCTAATGATGAATCTTGTCAAAACATAAGCGCATCTTCAGTTAATCAAAATGTCAATGTAAGTAACAAAGAACGAAATAAACAGATACGGAATCAATGAAAGCATCTGAAACGGTAGCCCAAGAAACATCAACGATTTCCACTAAACGACAAATGTCAGAGTCTACACCACCGCATGAAGACCTCCAAAAACAACCCACATTTCAAAAACCCAAACATAAGAAATTAAAACCAGAAAAATCCATTCACGATGAAATGCAACCATTAAAACAAATGTTTGAAGACAATAAAAACAATTTTACACTGAACTATAACCAAACTTTAAATTTCTTTGAATCAGCCCCATACAACGCAGACATATTGGATCTTCTTAAAACCTATACAGACAATGTACCAGGTTTCCTTAAGGATCTGGACACTATGTACAAAAACGCTCAAAAAAGTTGAAAACAAAAATCACGAACATTAAAAGAAAACAGCATCAACTCTTCAGAACATCTACATCAGTGGACAGCGAACTCTCTCATCCTCTCAAGAAAACTTAAGTAATCAACATTAAGATGTATAATACAATGGAATCTCAACGGGTACCACACCCGTTGCGAAATGTTACAAAAGCTAATTGCTCTACAAACGCATGGTGTATTAATGGAAAATTCCTAAAATTTATTCAAAATTTTCTTCAACTTAGAACATTTAAGATACGAGCAAATGGAATACTATCATCAACTCGAATCCAGGAAAATGGAGTCCCCCAAGGATCGGTGTTAAGTGTAACTTTATTTCTTATTGCAATTAACGACATCTTGGAACAATGTCAACATCCAGTAAAAGCAAGACTATACGCAGACGATCTGGTTATCGTACTAAGAGGAACAAATCTAGAATCCACCCAAAGAATCCTACAAAGCGCATTAAATAATCTCCAGAAATAGTCTGACAAAACAGGACTCAGTTTCTCTAACGAAAAGACAAAATGCTTGCTCTTCTCAAAAAAGTGAAAAGAGGATAATCCAATTTTAACATTGAATGGTAAGAATCTGATCTTTGTAAAGAAATAAAGTTACTCGGTCTTACATTTGACAAAACATTGAATTGGAAAAGTCGCATTAAAAATCTAAAAGGAACTTGCCAACAAAGCATTAATATTTTCAAGACACTGTCAAACATCACCTGGGGCAGCGATACGGCAACTCTTCTACGAATCATTTCATCCTTAGTTCGATCAAAAATTGACTACGGCTCAGTGGTATATAACTCAGCCAAGAAATCTGTTCTTAAAGAACTAGATGTCATTCAAAATACGGGACTGCGAGTCGCTTTGGGTGCCTTTCGAACAAGCTCCATACTAAGTATATGCAGTGAGTCAGGGCAAACCCCTTTAGAATTTAGAAGAGATTTTGTAAGTTTGTCGTTTGCTTGTAAAGTTCTATCCTCTTTAGATAACCCAGTCTACCACAACGTTCATAGCAATCGTTATAGAAACTACGTCTCATCTCATCCTCAATGCAATCCACTTTTCTATGAACGAATTAACCGATTACTTCATAAATATAGCATAATATTTCCGACAATATACCACCCTTCCGAAAACCCTCCTTCTTCTTGGACTGTAAATAAACCACCAGTAACCACTGATCTATCAAAATTTAATAAACATGAATCCCCACCAGCCTTATTAATAAACCACTTCAAAGATATTATGGATAGATTTAGCGACTACCGACAGATCTAAACAGATGCATCAAAAACAACGGACGGAGTCGGCGCAGCCATTTTCTGTAATACTCATAATGCTAAATTTAAGTTGCATAACAACTGGACTATCTCCAATGCAGAACTATACGCAATCCTTGAAGCTCTAAAATTCATTAACAAAACGAACCAGAGAAATTACACAATCATAACTGACTCAATGAATGCCCTTTGTGACATCCAAAACATATACTCCAGCAACCCTATTCATAAAGACATTTACAAATAACTTCAAAATGCTGCAAAGGAAAACAAACACGTGGTATTAATCTGGGTTTCATCTCATATTGGAATACACGGTAACGAGGTTGTGGATCGTCTAGCTCACGAAGCAGCGACAAGTTATGGTCAAGTGCAATTAAATAAAATAGTGCCAAGTGATCTTAAATTGTGCTTAAAAAACGTAGTTAGTTGTGCGTGGCAAAACAAATGGTGTTTTGAAAAACTAAGGCAAATTAAAGACAATGCTTTACAAAAACAAGCCTTTATGTTACCTAGAAAAAAACAAGTCATCTTTTCTCGGCTTCGACTTGGTCACACCCGCCATACACATCTTTACCGAATGACAAGAGACAATCCTCCATACTGCAACCAGTGTCAAACCAACAGTACAGTAAAACATATTTTAACCGAATGTCAAATTTTCCAGGAAACGAGAAGTAAACTCAACCTTCCCAGCGACATAAGCGAGCTTCTTAGAGACAACAATCATCTAAACAATATTATAAAGTTTTTAACGGCTTTATGCATAAAATATATTTAAATTAAAATCTAGTCTGTATCACAAATTACATATATCAATCTTCTTCCATATTAGTATGTAATTAATATTTACCTTTCTTTGTTCTAATATGTATTTTCATTATTGTCGTCTATAACCTCAGTGGTTCGGACGACATTAAATAAATCAATAACAAAAAAATTATTTCTATATCATTATATAATGATCAGTGGCCTCTGCATATTCCTGAAAATAAATTTTTTAAATTTATGGAAACGCTTTGGTAAATTTCTTTAACGAAAGCAGTCAATATATAATGATTAATTGCAGCTATCAGCAAAGTAAAAAAGTAAAAAATAATAATTGAAGCAAGATAGCCATTTATATTTATTATGACATAATCGAATATCTAACGATAGTATTGAAAATTCGCTTTTACTGGAACTGCTTTTATTTATCGGAAATTGTCACCCGTAGAGATTTTAATGCGTCCTTTTAACTGCTAAATCGATTTCCATTTTCCAATACATTTCCTTGATTAATAGAAAATACAGCTACGTCTTCCCGCTAAAACCACCCTTAGCGGAACAACGAAGAAAAATATACCAAGTATCACTGAAAGATTTATTCAAAGAAGATGAGATATAAACGATTTAAAAACTTTAATATTTAGTAAGAATTTAAAAAGAAAACAAGAACTTAAATATAAGAGAACTAAAAAATGACAACAACTACTTTGTATAGATATATTGTGACTTATGCTTATAGACAATTTATTTCTTGTAGTTTTTCTGTAAACTTAATCCTTTTCAAGTTATAAATAATTTAAAACTGAGAAAACCGCAAAACTACGATTTTCAAGACTCAAAAACACAAGTAAAGGGTGTTTTTTTAGAGGTATAGAAATTTAAGTTGGCAAAACATTTTTAACTAGAGGCCATTTTGACAGCTGTCAAGCGATTTATGGTTAGTTTGGTTTGGCATTTCAGCATGAATAGACTGACGTCTAAAAAATGATTTTAAATTGTGCAAATTTATTTTGAAAATAATGGTTCTGTTCGAAATACGTATTGCGCTTTACGTCCATTTTATGGTCAACATAATCGTCCATCAGAGCAAATAATTAGATTAGCCATGGAACGTTTTTACTGAAAAAACATCAGAAATAAAATAAAGATTTACTTTTACATATACACACCATAATACACCTGCATGCAAAACATGTTGCATACCATCAAGACAGGTTTAATGTATTACTTCCATTAATAAAACATGAAGAACACTTAATTACTTTCTATTCATACTGTATTTGTTTTTTCTTTCTGTTCTCTATGGATCAGTCAAAAAACACCATTAAAAGATATCACAAACGAAGTTTTACTAGCAATAACTAAATTTTAAAATGTATTTTGTTCATTATTTTATGTTATATTTTATGTGTGTGTTAATAATGTTGAGTGTCATAGCTTTATATAAATAATCTCGACGACTACTAAAGTGCACTGACAATTTGTGATATATTGTAAATATTTACACATTCTTCTAATTAAGCTATGGTTTGTTAGAACAGTGAGCGACGCATAACTCACAGTCAGTCGAACTCCGCGCACGTTCGTCAAAATCAAAGAAATGGTTCTTTATGATAACGGTTTCTTAAGTTCTGGTTAGTTGCGCGCTCTGCCGAGCGATAGCAGTGTACGTCGACGGTGTGCGCTGGAATCAATTGCGATTTGATTTGGACGCAAACGTTCAGCTGAGCTCACAGCGTACACATCTATACCGAAATTTTAATTTTATTTTTATATAGTTAATGTTGTAATAACTAGGTGATGGCTTCTGTTGTAGGGTTTTTTCAGTAATATCATCAATTATAAATTGCAAGAGTTCCAAATAAATCTCTGGAAAGTCTAAAATATTCTCGAAATTTATCCTTGTTTTGGTACAATCTTCTTTCGACTGTTAATTTAGAAGTACCTTCTGTATTACGACATGAAAAAAATTTGTTTAGATTTTTATCTCTTTTATTTAGATTTGACATTATCAACTCCTGTTCTTCCTCCTCTTCTTGGAGTAATAAAATTGTTGCGTTAAGTTTGCGAGAATTCATTTTTCTAAACGTACAACCTTAGAGAACAAACGTGAATCTAACTTCTAAACTTATTTTGAGCCCTACAGAATGTATGTACGCTAACAAACCGTAGCTTTACAGTGTCTTGAAGAAGGAATAAAAACAATTCCGAAAGCTAGGCCAAAAGTCAAAAGAGTGTTTCTGTAATAATTTTTCTAACATTAGAAAGATCACAAATTAGAATATACCAGATTTCCAAGAATAAACAAGATAATTCCCATTAAACCTATTATGTTTTTGCACCTAAATGCACACCACTTAAAATCAGCATCCAGTTTGCTTAGTATTGGCTTAAACAAGTAAATAATCGCTGTTGGGCGTATTCAAGAGCCAAGGACTTTCAAGTAACTTATTAAAGAACCAAAAATCTCATGTGAGTTGATCTTTTTACAAATTCATAATACAAAAAAAAAGAGTCTGCTCATTATAAAGAAGTTAAAGGAACATTTTAATATCTTCTGCTTTTTTTCTTTATGACAAAGGTAACTCCACACCTGACTAAATATCTAGCAATTTTAGTAGTTAGGAAAACACAATCCATGAAGATACACATAGACGCATATCTACAAAACAACATTCTGAACTCACACTAAATATAGTCACAAACAATTTTGTCAAGAATATCGTCACAAAAATAACATAAAATTGCACAAATCAAAAAAGTTTCGCTTATGTAGTAAAAAAATGCATTAAAAGCACATACGAGAGCTGAAATAGTTACTGGTTCCAGCTGGAGATCGCTTTTAGCCCTTGAAAACACTCTTACACTTTAAACAAAATTGCTACCATTAAGAGATTTCTACTCAAGAGTGCTGAAAAAAGTGCCTCAATGGGACCAAAATATTTAAAACCTTAAACAGTAAAGTTACACTAAAGACTGAAGTCTACAAGTTATTAGTCCATAACAGCTTGAAATTATACAATACTTTAAGCAACAATTAATGTTGATATGGATACCAGAGCATAAGCATGAACCATATAAAAATGGGAAATTAAACATAATGAGGCATAATGGATTAAATTCGAGGCTAAAAGCAAGCAAAAAAAGTATTACAATCTTCTGATCGCTACGCAAAAATACTTTTTAGAAGGTGAAACTCATAGGTGTGCACTGAGTTCACTTACTGAAGCAAAGATAATAAACAGAGCAATATGTGTTTTCTGCATAATATGTTTCTGTTATTATAATAGAGTAAGTGCGGATATCTCTACCTGATAGAGATACTACCGATCAGATCTTTATTATAAGTCAGGCATTGGAAACGCATATGGAGTATGAAGTTTATAGACATTTAAATGTTATTTGCTAAGAAAATATGATTAAGTTCCTTCTAGTTTTTGACGTTTTGCAGATAGATGTGAGATGAACAATTCACATTTTATGCACAACTCGTAAACGCAAACTACTATTACACATATTCAAAACTCAACCTGAATATTGTGAATAAATATTTCTGAGAATAAAAAATAATTAAAAACCAATATTAGTAAGGATAAAGAGTTGAATTTGGACATGTTGTATATAACACCGATATTTTAAGCTAAGCCATTGTAAACTGTTATCCATAAAATCTATAAAACTCACTTTTAGTAAAGTTCCGTTTTGCCAATTCGGCAAACATGTTTAACTACATCAATTTTTTCGATTACGATGATTCATTGCATCGTCCGTTGCGAAAATGTTTTTTATTTTCTATTGACACAAACAAACAAGAGGAGTAGAATTACCCTCTAATACAATTTTACAATCTTTATACGCATTTATGACAACACTTCATAAGCTTTTGTTCTATAGGATAGTGAATATAAATTATGTTACGATATATATCCAAATACATTTGGTATTGTGGAAACATCAACATTTTTGTTTAGTGGAGACGATAAAGTGGTGTATAAAAAGTTTAAGGTAATTTTTATATTTGGATGGTTCTCTCTATGACCGTGTTTATATAAGTAAAAGCGAATTTGTCCAATAAAAATACTCTTTCCTGAAAAATTGCTTATGTGGGACGCGATGCTTTTTTTGTCAGTTTCTTATTTAACAAATGAAATTCAGGTAATAATGGAAAAGTCCAGATAGATAATGAGCGATAGATAATGAACTCGTTTATATTTAAGTGATAAAATTACAACTAAGAGAGGAAAATCTTAAACTTTTATATATTTATTTTAAAAATATGCAAATTAAATCGTATTAACTTAAATATGCAGTGTTGTTTGGAATAAGCATACACATGAAATATATGTATGTACTTTGCATTTATTCAGCATTCTATTCACAACGATATGTTAAAAAAAATAAGATGTAAGTTATTGGATCTTTAGCTAATGCTCTTTGGTTATCTACGTTGACACGTTTATGTTAAGCCAAAGACGTGCGTGGTAGAATATGTGAAGTGTCTTTGCAGATCGTCCTCATTATCTGCAATCAGAGCTGCGTCGTACGCATATACCAATTCCACAGCGATTCCATGTCTTTTATTTTTTTGTCCATTAGTATGTGGAACAAAAATCCGAGAACAGAAAATATCCAAAGCGATGAATTACATCAATCTTAGAGAAAGCCAATGGAATGATAAAATACGAGTATAATGGAAAATAGCAATTGGTTTTGGAGAAAGGATACCAAAAAATATTTTAAAAAAGCTAATTCACTTTTTAAAAAACAGAATTAAACTATATATTTGGCTGGCTCGACATTTTTACAGTAGTTTTAAAATCGTTTTAAGCGGTTATTTCTTTGGTAGGTTTGTAAAATTTTTTCGAAGTTTAAGTTTGTGCACCTAAAAATATTTTTAAATATAGAATGCCCCTCAAATAGATCTATTCTAAAACTGGGCAAAGAAATGAATCAAAATTAAAATATGGAGTTGTTGGTTTTTTTTTAAGATCTTTCATTTGCTAAATATGTTGCTGTGATGCTGTGTCGAGGAATTTCTGGATTACGTAGAAAATTTAAAAATATTACTAGTCTTAGTCGAGAATTTTCATTTTTAATCGTATAGACTTTTAGAAAAACATTTCTTAACTATCCTTTTGATTATGTGGCAGCGGCATCGTACAGCTCGTGTAAACTCTATGGTGGTTTACATCGGCAAAGAGAAACAGAAAATGAAAATCGATATTACCGATTAGAAAAGATACCCGGGATGGTGCCCCACGTTATTTTGGAATTAGTGAATATTTGCTTTTAATAAATACACTTGACCTACCCCAAAATGTAGAATGGCGTAGTAAATGTAGTCGGACCATTCCGATGGTGAGTATTGAGGGTTAAGTCTGTTGTACGCCATCAGTGTTGTCGGTAAACATTTTAGTAAGCTGGGTAATTTATACAATGATAAAAAGTCCAACACAAATGCTCGATATACCATAGTAAAACTACCACGACTAGCCGCGTCCGAAGGGTTGGACATGAGGTGCATGAGCTTCCGATTCTTTTGAACCGGGACGATTTACCGACAAACAATGGGATAGTATGTGCCGGCCATAAATAGACAGTTTTGTCCCATCCCAGGTATCTTAAACAACAAATATTGAAAAAAAAATGGTATTTTACGTTATACGTTGGTTTCCGTCTTTACATTTTGTCTTTTTCTATTACGTATTTTCTATTTCTCTTCGCAGATAAAGAACGCCACTCTACGTTTTGTCAGATCGCGTCTTTATACCAATAAAAATCATGCGTCAAAAAAAGATTCTTGAAGTTTGTTCCATTTGGAATAGGTCAACTTTTTCTTCTCTTTGTTGAAAAGCTGAGCATTCGCGAGTGAATTGTCATAAATATTTTTTTGGTCTTCTTAATAAAGCAGAATAGCCGTCATAAAAATTCGTTTTTTACAGTTATTTTTCCGTATTTTATGACCTTAATTTCCACTACGGCTGGATCGTTAGCTGATCTACTTGGTTTCATGGAATCATAAAAAAATATTTTTGAGAATAACCGTTAAGACACTTTAAATCTTTAAAAAACAGATATTAGCTTCTATAATATGGAAATGGTCGACGTTGGGCCTATTTTGTAATATCAGTATACTGACCGGGAAGAGAAATATCTAACTGAAGTGTGCGTTAGATAAAACTGTATTTCTGTTTTGGTGGTTACAGCCATCCCACCAAAGGATAACTGAAAACTGTTTTTCTTGCAAAGTGTTTTCAAAATTATGTATAATTCAAAAAGTAAATAAAGAGGATACCAATTATGGTACTGTTTCGTTGAACCAGTAACAAACCGCGCCTGAGTGAGTAGATTATACATAGTAAAGTTATGCAAATTTAACTTTTTGTATAATAAAATGAGCTAGCTTGGGTCATCGAAGCTAATTTAGTGGCTTTAAGATCTATCGTAAACACATGTGCCAATCTGCCCAACTGACCCTGGCATCTAAAAAAATTAGGTCGTCTAAAATTTTCAATTGACAACAAATTGTTTAAAGTCCTACACATACACGAATTATGAAAGCTTCATGTGGACTGACAGCAAGTCCATAACTGAAATGCCGGAAATATGGATTGCACTAAGGAGGTAAAATCGAATTGTGCCATGGAGCCCCACGTACCAATGTACCCCCCCGTACTCTACTGTCAGACATTTCTTACAAAAAGTAATATAATTAATTTAAATTATTAAAGTAAACTCCCAAAATCATTAGGACACGCTATAATCTTGTTCTGAAGCTATTTTCTTATGGCATGTTAAACAAATTACTATTTAAATGGGAATAAGCCACAATTTAAGGTTAAAGTTCGTGTATTGACGTTTCAATTTCCAATTCAGAAATCGTTCTCAAAAGAAGTGGAAATTGAAACGTCAGTAAACGTACTTTAACCTTTAATTGTGGCTTATTCCCATTTAAATAGTAATTAGTTTACAATATAATCTCTTTGATTTATTTACAATAATAGCACTTTAAACAATCTTTATCTAAATTTATTTACTTAATATACAAAGGTTTCTTAGTAAGAACGTAAATCCAATTCTAAATATATACAGTTAAAGTTAGGCTTTTATTGTCAGCCTATTATAAATATTGAAATTTGCCATATTTAATGCTTTATTACAAAACATACCAAACGCCTCTATACTATAAAAAATATCGCGATCTCTCCCGTCCGTATTGTATTCCAAACGTGCCGAAGAATATCTCAAACATTTTGTCCGAAATTTCATAAACCGCTTATCTTGTATCAATATTTGTAATATAGAAGACGTATTGGCTTTCTTCGATGATGAACAGTAGGCTTTTTTATCTAGACTCCAAGCTTGTTTGCAGTCTTGAATAGAACCGAATACGGCCTTAAGAAATCAGTATCGAATATTTTAACAATTAGTAGCAAAAACGAGAAGAGCTTTTATCTCAATCGAGAAAAATATTTGCGTTTTAGATATTGTTTTTATATGGAGTTGTCCTACTCTCCCCTTCTATATTTTGTAGCCGACTAAATTTCGGAATTTATGTTTGTCATTGTTAAAAGGTTATAAAAGAAAAAGTGTTTTAGAATTAATGTATTATTGTTGCATATTAAATTTTAACTAAGGAATAATATAATTGCATTCTCTTCTTGCAACTAGTAACTCTGAGTACTTTAATTATATTAAATTAATTAAGAGGTTTATTTACTTAAAATATTAACAATTTTAATAAAAAATCTTTTATATTTAACATTTTACTTTTCAAAAATCGTTTTTTTTTTCACACTTGTCCATAAATAAAGGGTTTCCAAAATTCACGAAAGATTTGAATTTGACGCCGTTTGTGCAGTAATGTGTTAACAAAAAAAAAACAAAAACAGTTTGACAGCTAATATTTTAGGGATAGTAAAAATGAAGGTGTTACACGAAAGAACAATAAGTTTTAATTGTTGAACAATATTTTAAAAACATTGAAAGTTTGGCGGTCATAGTTCAAAAATTTCGTACAAAATTTGTTGTGTTGGTGAAAGTCCAGGGCCATCAATTCGGCGTCGTGGACAAACATTACAAATTTTAAAAAGCTTTCTACAGCATAAACTTACTAAAGATCTGCATCTCCATGCTTAAAAGTTTAACTGATACAGGAAGTTCTTGTACCACCGGAACTAGACTAGCTCATACTATTTGCCCGTTTATGCAAGATTTAGGTTTGAATGGTAAAAATATAGTTGGCCAAGGATATGATAAAGCCAGTTCCATGAGTGGTCATATACGAGGGTGGATTGATATAAAACTAGCCTTTGATAAAAAAAAAACAAATTTTTGGAATTAAATCGATTTATTTCTCAACATTCTCAACATTTATAAACAGCAGGCACACGTACGCATTAATGAACACACATCAGAAGAGTTCGAAGTTAAAAGAGGAGTGCGACAGGGGTGTGTATTGTCACCACTACTATTCAATGCATACTCTGAAGAAATTATGAAAAGAGCTCTTGAGGGAGAAACAGCAGGAATCAAGGTCAATGGAACACCAATTAACAACATTAGATATGCGGACGATACTATCATAATAACAGACAACCTCCGAGACCTCCAAAAGCTAATGAACAAGATAGTTGAGTATGGAGAGGAATATGGATTATCAATAAACACCAAGAAAACCAAATTTATGAGGATATCAAAAACCCAAAATAATGGTGAAAGCCTGACAATTAACGGTAGTGCTTTAGAACAAGTTGAAAACTACCACTATCTTGGCACAATAATTAATCACACAAACGATTACTCCAAAGAAATCAAAGTTCGAATAGAGAAAGCACGTACAAACTTCAATAAAATGAGAAAGGTACTTTGTGCAAGAGAACTAAAATTGGACTTGAGAGTTAGGCTGGCAAGCTGCTATATTTTCTCGACTCTGCTTTATGGGATAGAAGCATGGACACTTAACGCGTCGACTGCTAAAAAGTTGGAAGCATTTGAAATGTGGGTGTATAGAAGAATCCTGAAGATATCATGGACCGAGCATGTAACAAACAACGAAGTCATGAGTAGAATCAACAAAAGAATGGAAGTATTGGAAACCATCAAGACACGAAAGCTGCAATACCTGGGGCATGTTATGCGTAATGAGAGATACAACCTACTTCAATTGATTATACAAGGGAAAATCCAGGGCAAGAGAAGTGTAGGAAGAAGAAGAATCTCATGGTTGCGTAACTTGAGGGAATGGTACGGATGCACATCAATTGAACTATTCAGAGCAGCAGCATCTAAGATCAGAATAGCCATGATGATTGCCAACCTCCGTCGCGGAGATGGCACGTGAAGAAGAAGATTTCTCAACATAGTCCCCTTTTATCTCGATACACTTAGTAAGACAATGTTCCAATTTTGTCCCATCCGAATAGTACTTTTGCTCGAGCTCGTCAAAATAGGCCGAAGTTTCAGCGACGACTTCATAATTTGTTGCGAAACGGCGTCATCCGACCCATTTTTTAGGTTTTAAAACAGGAAAAAATTCGTGTAATTTTGCCATGGCGACGGCCGATCGGAGAGCCAGAGCATTGTCTTGGTGAAAGAGCACTTTTTTGTGTTCCAAACCGGAGCGTTTTCGACGCAATTCGGCATTGAATTAATCCAATAATGCTGCGTAGTACTCATCATTGATTGTTTTGCCCTTTTCCAAGTAGTCGATGTGGATGATGCCCTTCGCATCCCCGAAAACAGTCACCATCACTTTTCCGGCCGAATGTGCACTCTTTGCCTTCTTCGGCAGCCCTTCGCCGCGTTTGCGCCACTGTTTCGACTGTTGTTTGGTTTTCGGTGTGTAATCATGCACCCGGGTTTCATCAACGATGATAAATCAGCAAAAAAAATCCTTCGGATCGCGCCATATCATCACCAAAAGCGTCTCCGAAGTGGTCACACATTTTTGCATTTGATCAATTGTCAGTAAACGCGGCACCCATCGTGCGGATAGCTCTTTCATGTCCAAATGACGGTAAATGATCTTGTGTACGTGTTCGTAGGAAATGTTTAGGACATCTGTTAACTCGCGAAGCTTAATTAGACGATCTGTGATAATCATGTCATAGACTTTGTTGATCATTTCCGGCGTGGTGACTTCATTTGGCCTCCCGGAACGTTCATCATAAAAAACACTTGTACGACCACGAACAAATTCAGCTTTTTAAAATTTTACCGTTGATAACGAAACTGAAACCTTACCATAAATTTCGTCTAGCTCGGCTTTGATTTGCACATTCGTTTTACCCTTTTTGTGGAAGAACCGAACGATACTCGACTTTTTCCATTTCTCCGAAAACACAAAATTTGCTTGCTTTTGATGGCTGTAAAAACCAAACTAATTGTTTTTAAAACTTAAAATTTTTACCGACGTCATGTCATGAATGGCAAATGTCAACACCGAAACCAATTCGGTATCAAGTAGGGCCATCTATCAAATTCTAGTCTAATATCAATCTATCGTCGTAAAAGGCGTAGAATCTGTTGTTCGAAAAGAATTTATCAGAGCTCTCTATGTGCATTGTTGTTCTCATAGTTTTAATCTTGCGATTTCTCAAGGATGTTCTGTATCAGAATTTCGATATTATATGGGAACCACTTATAATTTTTTCAATTATCCCAAGCGGCAAAATGTTTTATAAAATCAAATTGATCAGTTAGAGCAAAAGCCGAAAAAAGAAAAATTAAAAAGATTGTGTGCAACAAGATGGATTCAAAGACATGACTCAGTTCATGCATTTATTTCCTTACTTCCTGTCATTATTAAAGCACTAGATGTTATAAAAAACTGGAATGATAACAAAACTACCACTGATGCTCAGTTGCTGTCTGCTGCAATTTGCAAATGTGACTTTGTTTTGAGTCTCTTTGTGGTCAACTCGGTGGTCGACCTTTTTACCGCCTAGTAAGTAGCTTCAAATAGAAAATCTAGACTTTCGTTTAGCTTTTGAATCTGCAGACAAAACGAAAGAATCATTAACAGTTAAGACAAAACGCGGATGAAACCTTTACCAATATTTTTGGGCAAGTATAAGCTCTTTGCAGTGAATTTGGTGTTAATATATCTCTTACAAGGATAGTAATTTATCAAACAAAGAGAAATAATGTACCAGCCTAAACGCCAGAAGAATATTACAGGAGATCTGTTTTTATCCCCTTTTTTGATAAAATTATACAATCCATAAATGATAGGTTTGTTGCACACAAATAGATTTTAAAACCATTTCAGGACTTACTAAATGTACAGTATGATAAGACGATAGGCAAATCATTTCAAAGTCTAGTAGATTTTTATGGACTTGATTATACAAACATAAAACGAGAAATCATACTTTGGAAACAATTTCTAAAAGATTTCCAACATAAACCGACACCACAAAATGCTTTGGAAGCTCTTGATATATGGAACAAGAACTTATTTCCTCTGGTTTATAATTTACTCCTAATAATGACCTTACCTGTAACAACCTGCACATGTGAACGATCATTTTCATCGCTAAAAATACTAAAGACGTATTTAAGAAACTATACTAGCGAAGAGAGACTAAATAGTTCAGCTTTGATGTTTATTTATTAGAATATTTAAATAGATCATGAAGAGGTATCAAACCATTTGGCTCAAAAGCAACGCCATTTGGACATTTTATTATAAATTTAATTTGGATACAGTTTATTATTTTACATACAGTTTAGGATTTAAATTGATATTTTTGATTATAGATTGTATTTAGATATAGATACCTGAATCTTTGGCACAGCTATCTTTAGCACTGGTACACTAGTAACTAAAATCCAAAATTAAAAAAAAAAAATCGGTGCCCAACAAATCCCCCCCCCCCAGTGGAAAATGCTGGGTGCACCACTGATAAGAACTAATGCTTAACACCAATGGATTATTGAACGTCAACAAGTGGATGCTGATTTCTCGAGCAAAATCATCCTAAGCGATGAACCACATTTTCACCTTTATGGCTTTGTTAATAATTAAGATTGCTACAATTGGGGTTCTGAAAACCCACAAGTGACTGTCGAAAAAAAATGCATTGATAACGTGTCACTGTTTGGGGCAGAGCAACATGATAACAGAGTTTTTTCTACCTAAATTGGATGATACTAATGTGGACGAAATCTGGTTTCAACAAGATGGTGCAACATGCCATACAGCCAGAGAAGCAATTCAATAATTGCTTGAAATATTTCCTGGACGTGTAACCTCTCGTTTCGGTATTCAGAATTGGACCCTAGATCGTGTGATTTAATACCATTAGATTTCTTTTTATGGGGTAATTTAAAGTTAAAAGCCTATGCCAACAAACCTGCAACTACCCGTGAATTGGAAGAGGAAATTTAACGCTGCAGTAATGAAATTAAGTTACACAATCATGGAAAATTTCGACCAAAGAATGCCAGCAAAGTCATGGGGCCAATTAAATGTGTATACGCAAATAAACAACCTGATTATGTGATATTACATATCTAAGTCTATTGTATGTACTTTATAATTCAATAAAAAAATAATATCTAAACAAAAAAAGTGTAAAAAAAATTAACAAATTCCAACTTAAGATAAAAGTTGGAAAAATTGAAAATGTCAGAACATGAGGAATTATGTTTCAGGTGAGAATATAGAAATATTGCAAAAGAATAAAGAAAATATCTGTAAGAAAATACAATTATCCCAGATAAGACTGCTTGGAAAGATGGTTGAAAATTAGAAATTATTATACCTACTATCAGAAGAAGATCGAGAAGCCTTAGCCGTAAAGTATAAATGGTTTTAAAAAAATAAAACAAACAAATTAACCAAAAGTTAATAGAACAAAGAAATCTGATAAATCTACTATAATAAACCATAATATTATGGTTGATATAATTATCAATCAATAATTTTTATGAATCAGAATTAATTATAAATATTATTATATATTATTATATAATATTATTATTATACCAGCTAAAAACATACCTGAAGTTTTAGTTGCAATATCATTGCCATTCATTTGAATTGGGGTTAAGTCAACAATATTATTTTCAGTTGTTTCATTTGAAAATCTTATATCTCTGCACATCGCCATAATTCTATGAATGCGTCCAGACATTTTAAAATTAAAATATCAACTTAAACAAACACTATTAAACTTTTTTACTGCCGTCTACAAAAACATTCGGTTATTCTGTTGCCGGCAGAATATTAGACCATAACCATACATTTAGATCCATACAATGAATAATGTCAAGAACGCGGGAGCCGTGTTTTTGACAGTCAATAGGTAAACGTAAGCAGCACAAATTTAATAATAAAACAGTGACAAAATATATTAATAATATGTTTTTCATTGCCTTGCTAACACAAACGTTCTATGCCCGGTTATAGCACAAGTGTTCACTTAAATGATCTAGCAGGTGGACATGCTACGTATGTGCACCCCTACACTATTCTAAGGTGGACATAACACTTTTTTATTTAACGCTATTCTTCTTCTTTATGTGCCGTCTTCTACCCAAGGTTGGCGATCATTAAACGATAGGTTTCTCTGTTTTGTGCCGCATGTATTATGTTCGCAGCTTATGGTATTTGAAACCACTCTCTCAAGTTTCTCAGCCAGGATTTCTTCTTTCTGCCCAAACCTCTTCTCTCTTCAATCTTGCCTTCCACGATAAGCTGCAGCAGACTGTACTTATCATTACGGAACACATGGCCCAGGTATGACGCTTTCCTCCTTTTAACAGTTGTTAACAATTCCACCTCTTTACCCATTCGTCTTAATACCTCTGTGTTGGTCACTCTGTCTGTCCAAGGTATTCTCAGTATGCGTCGATACAGCCATATTTCTAGAGCCGCTAACTTCTTTATAGTTGCTGCTGTTAACGTCCACCCTTCAACTCCGTAAAGTAGCGTAGAGAGTACGTAGAATTTCGTGGCGCACCATCGGAGGTTAACGCTTAGGTGGCGGTTGCTTAAGAGCTTTCTCATTTTAATTAATTTGGTCTTGCTATTTCAATTCGGATCTTAATCTCTACGTCTGGGTCCCACTTATCATTTACTGTATATCCCAGATATTTAAATCGGTGTATTCTTTCAATACGTTCGGCTTCAATATTCAGGTCGATATGTTGAATGTTCTTTTTACTGCCCACCATAAATTTAGTTTTCTTTCTATTGATCTTCAGTCCAAATTGGTTACTAGTTGTATTTACTCTATTTAGCACCATCTGTAAATCTTCGATGTTATCGGCCAGTATAACAGTTATATCTGCATATCGAAAATTACTTATTGGTACGCCATTAATCTTGATGCTCTCGTTGTACTCTTCCAGTGCCTCTAGAAATATTTGTTCCGTGTACAGGTTGAAAAGCAGCGGTGAAAGAATACAGCCCTGTCTAGCCCCTCTCGAAATGGTTACGTTTTCACTCACCATATGTCCATTCTTCATGTGGACTGTTTGATTCCAATATAGATTTTTTATTATCTGGATGTTCTTAGTGTCAAGTCGTGTAAGATGTAATAGTTCTATGAGTTTGTCATGTTTGATAGTATCGAATGCTTTCTTATAGTCGATAAAACAGGCGTAAACATCTTTCTGTTGATCCAGACGTTCCTATCTGTCGATCCAAAACCGCATCTAAAACCGAACTGTGTTTTACTTATGCTGTGTTCTAGTTTTGCTCGTATTCTGGAATGGATAATACGCAAAAATACTGTAAGGGTGTGACTCATTAAACTTATAAGGCGATATTCACTACACGTCTTAGAATTCGATTTCTTGGGAAGAGGCACAAATGTAGATTTCAACCAGTCCGATGGAATTTGACCAGTATCGTATATCTTATTAAACAGTTCCAATACTACAGTCAGGTTGTTCTGGTTAAAAACTTTTAAAAATTCGACTGGTATTTAATCGCATCCTGTTGCTTTCGCATCTTTCGTTTGATCTATAGCTTTTGTCACCTCACTTTTCAATATTTTTGGTCCACTCAGATTTTTAACGCTATTAAATTAACTTTAGATTATTTTTGGACATCGATCAGTTTTGCAGTTAAAATATATTGTATCATTCTATTATAAATTAGTGTCACCAACATTTAAAAAAAAAGTGGACATAGCACAATTGTGTTCTAAGGTATCGACAATATAAATATAAAATAAATACATTATTTGCAATTTTGACATCGTTTACTATAGTCATTGTTAGATATTAGGTAGCTATGATTCCAATGATCATTACCTTTGTTTAACTAAAGATTATTAGCGGAATAATGATTAATATAATATGTGTTGAATAAATTTAATGGCTTTTTTCTAAGTAAAGTTAGATTCAACGATTTCACAAAACAGTCACTTGTTTTATCCGAACGACCGTGGCAACTCAAATGAGTAGCAAACTGAAGAAGACGAGAATTTTCGTTTATAAAATAGTTTCCATCTTTGGTCATATCTGTAAGCCGTAATTTCCTTCCATGATTAACGAAACAGTAATTAACCATGGCATTTAACAAACTATGGTTCTATCTATGTATCATCCCTCTCTACTATAGGCATTTTAATAATTGGGATAATAACATAAAACATAAAGTGTACATTTATCTCTTGATCATTGGTGGATTATATATACATATTTCAGTGAAAATAAAAAATTCATCGTGAATTATTCGACGATACCAAATAATAATCATACTTTCCCGAATTAGATTGGTTCTAATGATTAGCTAAACTCGTTATGTTTATGCAAAACAACAGGAAATACGATCCGGTGACATATGAGTGTGAACTCGCTAGCGAGTTCCAGTGATCTGTCAAATCGAGTTAGAAGTGATATCTGCGGGTTATAATTAGAATGGAATACGTGCTTCATTAAATTTAAGAAGAGGGTATCGGGCCGTGCTGATGCTGGTGTTGCTGTGATGGATCGCGAGGGAAATTAACCTGCTAACTAACCAAGAGTCGACGATTTGAACGTTTTCGTAGTACGGGCGATTTACATAAATGTGTATCCGAGTTTTATATCAAACACATTAGAAACAACAATATTTTAAATTGTTTTATGCAAATAATGAATTAATTAATTTTAATTTTCTGATAACGATTGGTATTATATCAAACGTTTTTAAATTAGTTACTACGATGGATCTGTTTTAGTTGCTTTATCTATCCTCCAAAAAAACATAAACAGGAAATCCAAGAATTTAAAAAATGAAATAGATCTGATCCAATTCTGCCAAGAAATCGATATTGTTATAGCAAATACCTGATTTTAAGTGGACTTCAAAGTAGAATAATATGGATCCAGATAGACTACCATCTAATAAATTAACCATGTTTCATCGTACTTACCGAAACCATTCCAATTGTTTTCTATTTATTTTTCTTAGTTGGCTTTTTATTTGATCATTAGTGATTCTGACTTTTCTATTGTTGTATGTTATTTTCCACGTGGTGCACCCTGGGTAACGCTAAATGGTCTATCAATTTTTGGACGCCAAACTAGCCGCTGAGCTCTCCTGGCAACCAGTACGATAAAGAAAAATAAGAACAGGAATCTCCATATAGAAATATGGAAAACTACAAAAGTGTTTATCAACACCATTTGACGAGACGTATCGGGCCTACCCTCCGTATATGTCAAATAAACATAGAAGGAATTAGTAGATCAAAATCCGAATTTCTTTCAAAACTACTAATCGAAAATAACGTTGACGTCATAACCATTCAAGAACTCACGCACCATCGGAAACCGAGCTTCTTAAGAGGGGTAAAATTCCGGGATATAGCATCATTGGAGCCACTTACAGCAATGTTTATGGCACTGCAACTTACGTGCATAACAGTATACAAAATGCTAAGATGACGGACTGCAGCTGCGAAAATAATGTGTCCATAGTCTCTACAGAAGTGAATGGCGTAATCATAAAAAACATCTACAAACCACCATTAACTAAATGGCCAGGAGATGTAATAAAAGCTGTAGACAACCAACCTGCAGTTTACATTGGGGACTTGAAATGGGGACATGAAAACAATAATGAAAATGGGGAGAAATTACTGGAGTGGGCCGAAGAAAATAATATTCACCTTATCCATAGTCTAAAAGATAAAACTACCTTCTTTTCTAGAAGATGGCGCAAAGGCTACAACCCTGATCTATGCTGGGTTTCCACTAACTCACAGATGCAACCACTCCCAAGCTCTCGAACTGTACTTCCCAGTTTCCCTCACAGCCAACATCGACCTGTCATAATTGAACTAGGCATACAAATTCCTATCGTTGAATCCACGCCGAGACCCCGTTGGAATTTTAACAAAGGAAATTGGCCCGAATTCACCAAAGAGCTGGACACCTGCATTCGCTTCATTGACCCAAAGGCCAACAATTATCACCGTTTTTTAGGAATGGATATCTCTATCGCCAAAAAACATATCCCCCGAGGTTTCCGAAAGGAGTACATCCCAGGCTGAACGGAAGAAAGCCAAAAACTATATGACGAATTTTTGAAATCAGAAGATCCCGAAATTGGTGACAACTTACTGAAGTCACTGGACTCAACAAGAATTAATAAATGGAAGTCTACCGTAGAACATATTGATTTCTCATGTTCCAGTCGAAAGGCATGGGGACTGATCCGCAAACTGGGCGAAGCAAGCAGAGCGCAACACTTAAACAAATCAACAATTGAGCCAAATAAAATAGCCAATAGAATAATTGAGAACTCCCGAGCTCCATCTGAGAAAACTCATACATCTATCGTAAAAAGAGCTCTTAAACAACTTAAAGCAAATACTCCCGCAACATCAGAATACTCACGTGCCTTCTCATTGGATGAAATAAACGAAGCGCTTAACCAAACTAAAACAGGAAAAGCAGCAGGCTTCGATGGAATGTATCCTGAGTTTATAGTCCACACTGGTACAAAAACACGACAGTGGCTCAAAAAATTCTTTAGCGACATTGTGAATACAGCTGTGCTACCCCCAGAATTCAAAAGAACAAAAATTATCGCAATCCAGAAGCCTGGCAAAGACAACAGGCTGCCTACTCTGAGCAATATTGCTCCACCAGATCTACGCCGTACAGCAGCATTAGTGAGAGAGTACCAGAAAATTGTAGCCAACGTACAATTACCAATACATCAAGATATCCCAGACATCTCAAAAGAGCACCAGCGACTGAGATCTAGAAATCCTCCAATACGATCTGCCCGAAAAATTGGTAATTCCTATGATATACATAGGCAGTGGACAACAAGATGGATGCCAACAGTAGAATCGGACTATATTAAGATATCCACCCCAACTCAGGGTTTCATCGGATCAAATCTGCCCCGGTCCACTTGGGCAAGGCTTAATCGTATACGTACCGGATATGGTAAATGTGCTGATTCGCTGTTCAGGTGGGGTCGTGCAGAAAGTCCACAGTGCGATTGCGGACAATCTAGACAGACCATAAACCATTGTGTTTCAGACTGCTTGAATCGTGCCTACCGTGGAAACCTCCAGGACTTTGCGGAATGTTCCCCAGAAGCAATTGAATGGCTATGTAAATTGGACATTAATATTTAGTGTCATTCATTCTGTCTTTAGTGTTTAAATAATATATTTAATATATATGTATATATTATTGTATTTGTATATTTATCGTACTGTGAAAGTCCATACGCTAAATAAATAAAATGTTATTTTCCTCAATACTTTCATTTTAATTTTACTTTTTACATTTCATTTAAAATGCCCAGTTTTCACCTGCGTTATGTAACTATTAGTATATTAATCGTATTAAGTACTAGCAAGTTACTTCAGGTATTTTTTTTACGTATATTGTTTTATAAGCAGATAGTAGATTTTGTTAGCTCTCTTCTGAATATCAGTTATTTTCAAATTAAATTTTCCACTATTTGAAAATATACTTGCTAATATAAGACTCATCATTTTACATTTTTTTACACTTCTGACTTTATGGCTCATTATATTGCTTTTCTTCATATTTATTCTTCAACTTCCCAATCTGTTCTATCCACATGTTTACTCAATTTTGCTTTTTGTTGTGATTGTCTTGTCCTGTTTTGGGCCACCTGGCGACTTTAGATTTAAGTGTTGAGAATGATCGCCTAAAAATGGGTGAGCATGGTTATGATAAAGATTGTGACTTAGTAGAAACAAGTGGGGTATTGTTTTGTGATTTGAATTGAGTGGGGATTTTTAAATCGTATAAATCGTATTTTGGTTAACTGGATTTTGAGCTTTTGATTTCGAAGTTTATTAATCAGGTTGATAATCAGATGACAAGGTTTTTAACGCAACCAATTTGTTTCATATTGATATATAAATATTTTGTATGTAGTACCTTCATGGGTTACTAATACTGACTGTAATGGTCAGGTTATTTGATTGTATATATACTTGGCATCTAAAGCTCAAAGAAATTTATGTGAGAAACAAGATGTGGGCTAAAGTTTTGAAATTCTTGGCTTAACATATTGTGAGGAATTGTTGTGCTTACGTTTGATTACGAGTATATAGTTGTTTATTGTATGTCAAACGTGGAAGTAACTAGAAGGAAATGAGGCGGAAATAATATTTACTATCAAAAGACGAAAACTTGAGTACTTAGGACATGTGATGAGAGGGCAAAAATACGCATTATTACAACTTATTATGCATGGCAAAATCCGAGGAATGCTAAATGTGGGAAGACGAAGAGTATCCTGGCTTAAGAACTTAAGGGAATGGTTTGAATGCAGTAACGCAGATATTTTTAGAGCGTTAGTCAACAGAGTCCGCATAGCCATGATGATTTCCAATTTTCGATAGAAGATGGAACTTAAAGAAGAAGTTGTTTATTAACTTATTTAAAAGGCACATAAACACTTTTGGGTAAACAACTCGAGAAGATAATATGTTCATGTTGAACTATATTACCTAACTAAATGAGAATATTTTGTAAAGGTGGTTTTATACGACACTAAAGATACTGGCTTGTTCTTTCGACAGGAACTGGCAGTGTAAAGGAGTAGCTTTGCGAAGTATTTTTTTATAAAGAATATTTATTGTAGAATAAGATATCTATCTTCGGAGTTAATTATTACCTCTATTTTTGTAGATATTAGAGCGATGTAATAATTCGTATGACCCTATAAACCGCTAACTGCCGCTGATATGCGGTAGACTTATTTGTAAATCGATATGCTACGATTAAAGTATTTGCTTAATAGGTATCTGTTTTCAAATCAATGTAAAACTAAAATTTACCAGCTTTTTGTCTATATCAGCTTTTTTACAAATTAGCACTGATGAGTAAACTTGCTTTCGAGACGTGTTGAGTGTTCGAAAGACCTATTCAATATTACCTATCCTTTGTACATTTGACATTACTTTTTGAGATTTAAGGTTAAAATATTTTGAGGTATTGTTTTGCTATGCATTGTCTAAGTTTTGTAAGTTTTTTACATATAAATAAGTCATCTTCAATTTATCTAACAAGGTATTGCACCTGCACATTATTAAGTTTTCTTTCTATTACTGCTAGACAAAGTATCAATCATAAATCTTAACTAAGTAGTAGCGTTCATGACAAGACTCTTGTTGTAGTATTACTATATATTATAATACCACTACTAAAACGATTCACTGCAACTGCTTTCTCATTGTGTAGAAAATATCATCTAAGCGACCGTACTAAATTACTTCATTAAGATTTTCATGAATATGCAAAATTCTTTGTAATTTACATGGTATTGTGTGAAAATTATACGGATAATTGGACGAGTGTCAGACTACTATAATGTTCAATTTCAAATGGAATATTTTCCTTTTTTCAGTCTGTTTGTGAATTAGTTATTGATGAACCAACTTTGATCTTTCGTTTGTTTTATTCCTTCTTTTACAAAAAAAAAAAACGGCCTAAAACAGTTTCTATAGAACGTATATATTTATAATAAAAAAATAATAGAAAACTGGTATGCAATGTTTGTAGGAAACAACAATATTAGCTAATTTTTTTCTCACAAAAAGTCCATCTTCGTAATTATAACTTGATTAAGTATTGGTAGCATCTCAACATTAAATCCTGAAGAACTTTCTAGTTGCTTGTTTTCATCTGACAAAAATATTTTTTAAAACTTTTACTTTTACAAAAATGTTTTACTCTTTTGAAATTTATTTTGGTTTGTGCAGGCACGTTCTGAATTGGTTTTTATGGTTACTGTCGTGAGTGTCGTGTAGGTATTACGTTTAATACTAATATAATTTTGAGATGGTTTTGAATATATTTTTAGAGCTTTTGTACTTCACAGACACCACCTGGCAGACTTTATCAAAGGTGGAGGATTGGATGTGAAATGTTATACTCGGGATGCATGATGCTGAACCAATTTTCTTATTATTTACCAGAATTAATATTAAACTCAACAGTCTTCCGGGTTGCGATTATCATTGCGCCGAGCTTTTCGCATCCTCTTTGATGCCTTCTTCGAGCCTTTCGAGGTCTCAGTCTCCTGAGCCCCCAGACATGACTACACTGATCACTAACCAATGCATTACTGCTACTGAAAACAGAGGATGGTTCATTTATACCGTCAATGGTGACGTGGTTTGGGTGGATGTTGGCGTGGGGGTAGCATGGGGATTGGCGCGGGGATTGCGCGGAGGTTGGCGCGAATATTTCTGACAGTAGGATTTTATTTGGTAGGTGGAGCGGATGGTATTTTCTTTATGAGAGGTCTCCATGTCGAAGACCGTATGCCGTCATCTCTTTTATTAAGACAATTTGGCCTTTTTTCAATTTCTTTGGTTTCTCGGATAATTCTTGGTTTATAGAAGCGGATGGGGCTATGATTCTGGAGTTTTCAAAATCAATTTTGTGACCTGTATGAAGATGGTGTTTACCTAGAGCTGAAATTAAATCGAAATTAGGAACAGAAATGGAATGTTCATAAATCCTATTTTGAATTCTACGATTTGTTTGGCATATATAGGATCGGGGGCAGTCTGTAAAAGGTATTTCATAAACTTAGTGTTGTTCATTTGGAATTTGGAAAGACTGAAACGATATTATAAAACAATCTCTAATTCCTAATATATATATATATATATATATATATATATATATATATATTATACAGTTAATGCGAGTTAATAGTAGTGGTAAAATGTAATGGCACGTAAAACATGAAAACCAAAAAGAAAATATCCATGAAAGGCAACCTTAAATACGTATTTAAAAGATCACTACAGGAGCAATGCAACCAATTTGTGGCAATAGAGTTAGAAGACCCTGATGGTTTTCAGGGCAACAACTAACAATATTCACGGATGAAACTACAGCTACCTGAGGAAAGAAATGCCAAACGTTAAAACGGTTAAAACAAATAGAAAATTTTATTATGAATAAATAATAAAGGTAAAATGTAATGGCAAGTTAAGTTACTTTTTTTTCTTCCTCTCTCCAGTTTCTCAATTTTTTCGTTTCCTGTGGTAATTTCCTTTTGTAATTGACCATGTGTTTTATAGCTTTTTACAGTTAGTTTATTTCAGTTATTTAATATTAGTAATACGTGGGGACCGGCAGCCTTATTAACTTACAACTAATCTGTAGTTTTTCGTCAAATGCATCACTTTGATATGACGAATACAATAGGTTATTTTTAGTAAATTAGTTGACCTTTGATCGTATTCCTCAGGTACTACTCGTAGGGACCAAAATAACTATATATAATTTATTATATGACACGGGACATACAAAAAACAGTCAAAATTGATATTCCTAGGATAAAAACACTACCTACAAAATGTGTTGTAGCCACTATGGGCTGTTAGCCTATAAGATCTAGGTGAAGCATGTCAACTTTAAAATGCCATACCATAACCAATAACAAAATATTTGGTTATACATATTTTTACATAATTTGTACAAAAAAACCTGTTTTGAGAATGATTTCCGGAGTGAAAATTGAAAAGTCAAATATTAGTTGACTAAAAATAATTATTCACGTGATTATGATTTTTATCATAAGCACAACCAATAATTGTAACTTAATCACAACCAATAATTGTGGCTTAATCCCATGAGAACATAATATTTATGTAATTGAAACATGCCACAAGAAAGTAGTTTCAGAATCGTCCATAAAAATCTAAACAGTAAGTTGACGTCTGTAATTAAAATTGTCCAGATATCTTAATTATACAGTTTAATATTTTTTTGTTTGTCTTAATTTTTTTGAAATTCATTAAAATAGAAATTTTACTTAATTTTCAAATATATTTCAAAATCATAATAATATATAAATGCCATAATTTTCAAAGGTATTTCAATGGTATAATACTTATATTTTTATATTTTTACAAAAACCGTCTGTCTCTCGTTGGCGAAATTTATTAAGCAAAGCAAATTGAAAATACTTTTTATTAAGCTTCGTTTTCAAGTCAACTTAATTGATTTCTATTTATTTAGTGCATTGAATGCGGTCTAATAAGCTTTGTATCAGAAATTCATTTTTTCGAATCAATTATTTCGTTTTTTAATATTTTTCTTCAGTCCCAAATAAAAGCCATCAATAATTGAAATTATATTTTCCTGTAGGTATATCTGTTCAAATATATTTATACAGAGTCGTTGACTTATGGGGAAGATGAGAAAACATTTTAATATTGGTTCTTATACTTGTCAGTCAGAAACGTAAAATTAAAGGAGTATTGGTCCAATTCAGATTGCGTAGTTTCAAATTCAAATTATATGGTATGTAAGTGATATGGGACCAACAAACAATCTATAAATATGTCACACTACGTTTTAATTTTAAATTTATGTTGGAATCTGTGCCTCTTCATAAATATGGATTTTCATGATTATAACTGCGGTTATTTCTTTATACCTTTATTATATATTAGCTTAAAGTAAGGTAGGTAATTAATATTTTCTAAACAAACAACTATAAATTGACGAAAAACCCTCTTGATAACTGATTTAGAAATGGTGTAATTTGAAATACATAAATAATTTCTTATCCGAATAACGTCTAATAAAATTCGAGTGCTTAGCTAAGGATTACAAGCAATTCGTTCTAAAATAATTTATTGGATATCAAACATTAGATTTGGTATTAAATTTCCTATATTCTTCTATTCTTATATTTCTTTTCCTTCTTCTTCTTTTTATGAACAATGACTTTGTGTGTGTTTAAATGTGCCTCCAGTAAGTTCTGTCGTATTGGCGAGTTTCTCACTTATCGTCTTTCTATTGGGAAACCGTCTCTCGCCGTCTTTATTACTTTGGTATTGTCATTTGGCTTATATGGTCGTTCCATTCTACTCTTCTATTTCTTGCATCTATGTCGTATATCTGTACTACTGACAGTGTGCCATAGTGTTTTACCATCAATTTTTTTAACAGTCTTTATATCTGCTGTTTTTTCATTCCTTCTGTTCTTTCTTTCTCTTGTCTCTCTGTCGGGTCAAGTTTCTACCACGTATGTTATTATTAGTCTAATGACTTTTATTTAATTTTTTTTCTTCTATATTTGTATTATGAGTTCGCCATTTTCGTCTTCCACAGCAATCTATTTTTTTAGTCATTTTCTCTGAGGTCTCTTTCTATCATAGCATTTAGTATGTATGTTTTACAGATCTGATGTTTTTTACTTGTAGCAGATCTTCCTCTCTGTCTTCTTCCCGGCGGGTTACAGTTTAATATTCTTTTCGGCCACCTGTACCCACTCTGGCATTCTTTGTACATGCCCGTACCACTGCAGGGCTCTGTTTTGCAAGTTTTTTGTAATTGAGCATTCTACTTCCATTCTGTTTCAGATTTTCTCTGTTCTTATTTATACCGGTCTGGTAATTTGTAGGCATCTTCTCATAAAGTCCAGTCCAACTGTTCTTATTTTATTTTGTATTGATGTTGTCATTGTTCATACTGCCGATCCATATAGGGTAATATTCATCACTATGCTCTGAAATATGCTTTTTTTGTTTTTTTTTTGGGTAGACTTACAATTCGTAAAAGTCTCTTCTTCTAAACTTAATTTTAAATCTGCAACCTTGGATCCAATATATAAGTGTTCGGTCTTACACATATTTATCTTGAGTCCCGATAGCTGATATTCTTCCTTTAATTTCCTTATCATGTGTTCCATATCCTCTCTGTCTTGTGCAAAAATGACTTGGCCATCTGCAAAAAGTAGTGAATGTAATATATTCTCCTGTACTAGTATGCCCATTGTTCCGCATTTCCTATATTCTATACCATCTCTTTAAAGCCTGATCTATATATGTGTTAAAAAGTGTAGGTGATAGACCACATCCTTGTTTGAGACCTTTGGTTGCGCTGAGTGTTTTTGTTATTGCGTTGCCTAACTTAATTTGCTCTGTTTTTTTTATATAGTCTTTGCGTTATTTCTCTCTAACGTGCATTTTTCTTCCCACAGTTGTTTACTGGGCACGCTAGTATATGATTTCTTCAAGTCTTTAAAGGTCATATCCGTTTCAATATTTTTCTGTTTGTTCTTTTCTATCACCTATATCATGATGAATATATTATCTAGACACGATCTGCCTGTTCGGAATCCGGCTCATTCTTCGCCATAGTGGTCCATCTGTTGTTCTAATTTTTCTTTTAATACTGTGGAAAAGATTCTTGCTATTGAATTGAAAACATGACACTGATCCGTCTATAGTTATTTGGTGATCTTTTGTTTTCTTTTTAAAAAACAAAAGACATATTTGACAGATTCCACTCCTCTGGAATTTCCTTTCCTGCTTAAATTTTATTAAACAACACTCGTATGAATGACACGATCCTTGCGGCACCATATTTTAGCCGTTTCATTTTTATGTTCCCTTTTATGTTCCTGGTGCTTTGTTGTTTTTGGCTTTTTTTAGTGCTTTAGTTATATCTTCCTCTGTGATTTCGGCTTCCTCTGTTATTGTTGTCATAGGGCCTTGTGAGAAGCACTCCGGTCTATTCTCCTGCAATAGCTTTATGTAAGGCTTTGTCTATTTTTTTGATGTAATTATCTGTATAATATTTTTATACATATATAGAGGTTGCCAAACTAAATACATAGTGGGCTCAATGCTACTTAAAATATATGAAAAGCTATATGAATATTATCCTTTTTCAGAAGCAACAATACGGGCTGGGGAGGACGTGTTACATGCGATTTTCGGCAACAGAACGAGCAGGTGGTGCAAGGTTGTAACAGAAGTCACAATCGATCATTTAGCTCACCGTCTCCTGACGAACAGTAGATCAAGATCAAGGAAGAACCAAGTGAGCATCTAACAAAATATCGACGAAAAAATGGATATTCTAGGTACCTCCTTTTGTCTGGAAAAGAAGGAAAACACGATTCACCAAATTAAATATAATAAAGTGGCTAACCTGTACGACATACTTCTTCTTCTTTTTCTTCCATCTTATAAGCAATTCTGCTTTTTCGTTGGCGGATTATTACCTCTATAGAAGGTTGTCACTCCACCTTTTGCTCGGTCGTCCGATATTTCTTCTGCTGATTGGTGATTTATCTCTTGCTATTTTGACGACACGCGTCTTCCCGATTCTGCTTATGTGGTTATTACATTCTTTTTTTCTTTAAATATCCATTCGTTTATACACTGTACATTACATTTTCTTCTAATGTCTTTACTTCTCTTTCGATCTCTCAGCATATTTTCTATAGTTCTTCTCAATACTCTCATCTCTGCCTTTTTCAGTAGCCTTTGTATCGTGGCTGTGGTTGGTTGGCGTTAGTCTTACACTGGCTTTATAAATTCTTGAGTTCATCTCAGTGTTAATGAGTCTGTTTCGCCATAGAGTATTATTAATACATCCTGCTAGTCTATTTGCTTTTTGTACTTGATCTCTCACTTCTTTGACTAAGTCTCTATAGCAGGACAGTGTAATTCCAATATATTGTATTTCCACATATTGTTTAATACTGACGCAGTCAATTTCTATTTTACATCTGGTGGGTTCTTTGCTGATTACTATTGTTTTAGTTTTCTGAGATGATATTGTCATATTAAATTCTTTAGCTCTTATGTCAAATCTATGTACCAGTCTTTGCAGACTATCTTTATTTTGGGCTATCAATATTGCCTTGTCTGTGTAACAGAGTATTTTTACTTCTTTGTTTTCCATTCTGAGTGATCTTTCTTGGTTAACGCTTTCGATGATTTCATCCATGATAAAATGAAAGAGCATAAGACTTAGTAAGTCTAATTCCTCTGCCTATTTTTATAGGTTCTGGAAGTTGTCTATCAATTTTGACATTTATTTTGTTGTTTTGGTAGATGTTTTCCATAGTTTTTATAATATTTAAGGGGACTTCTCTATTATACAGAGGATATATTACATCTTTGAATCTTACTTTGTTAAATGCTTCCTTTAAGTCAATCAGACTCAAAGAAAAATACGAAATCTGTACAAAATACGAATAGAACAAATCAAGAACTTTGAATCAATAACCGCAGAGTGGCTTGTAGTGATCAATAGCTGCATCTGCAGATTATCAAATTCCCAAAATTAGAAGTAAAGCTAGAGTGCTGACATTCTTAAAACTAGGAAAGATCCGGCGAATATACAGAGTTTTAGACCTGTCTCTCTTTTGTATCCCCTTTTCAAGTCGTTCGAAAAAATGATACTGACCCGGGTCGCCTATCACACGGCTGCTGATAAAACTCAACGAAATCAAAAAGGATTTCCGACTCACAAGGTTAATTGCGACTTACAATGCCTTTTCCATAACAGACACTTCTGCGTAACACAGCAATCCAAGAACAGTCGATAGGCAGGGACAAAAAAAAGAGATCTTTTATAGGAAGGTGTCCGCGCACCAACTCTATACAACATATACATTAGCGATCAATTTATAAACATCTAAACAAAATATTTTAACATAAGTTTTACATAAGCGCGAGAAATAACATCATACGCAAACTAATTTAAAGTGGGAAGTACAACCACACACTCATGGTACCTCTACTTTAGCATTATCTTTTGCCGTTACAAAATTTGAAGCACCGGTGTGGTCAAATTTTTCTCACGCTAAGAACGTCGAGCCAGTAAGAACTGGAGTAATGATACACCTACAAAAAGAAAGAGCAAAGATGATAAAGAGTTGCAAACGCATAGTTTGGAATTCACCAAATCAGCAAGAAGCATACATAAAAAATATTTACAGAGTAATAATCCCTGACCTCTAAGTATCGACGATCACAACAAATTAATAACAGACTCGGTTAGAAACGCACAACTCAAATTTTGCAAGAAAAATGAAACCAAAAGTGAAAAGATAAGCAAAGATACAAAAGCTCTCATGGAAATACGACGAAACCTAAGTGAGAATGAAAAGGGAAACAAAGAAGAATATAGAAAACTAAATAATAGAATTTCAGCGGAAATTAGAAAAGATGTAAGAAGATATAATACTAATGTAATTACTCAAACAGTAGAAGAGAACAAAGGTTTAAAGATAATGAAAAGAAAACTCACACAAAGTAAAAAAGGAATATACAAGCTAAGAGATAAAGACGGAAAGGCAACAACAGATAAACAAAACATTTGGAAAATAACCAGAGAGTTTTATAAAGACCTCTATACCAGCCAAAGACCACAAGACACGAGTAAAGACTTTCAAGCTTTAAAGGAAATGAAGAACCATCGATCGCCTGGTGATGATGGACTCGTTATTGAGGCAATAAAAGCAGGAGGAGAAATTCTATTAAAATCAGTAAGCGAACTGTGTAATAAATGCTTACATGCGGGCACGATTCCAAAAGACTGGAACAATGCAGTGATAGTTTAGTTACATAAAAAAGGCGATATTACTAAATTAGAAAATTATAGACCCATCAGCCTCTTGACACATATGTACAAACTCTTTATAAAAATCTAATCAAAGAGACTAACACCTAAACTTGATTTCTATCAGCCCAAGGAACAGACAGGCTTCAGGCCAGGATATGGCACAAATGACCATTTGCATACCACAAAGATCTTAATAGAAAAGTGCACCGAGTACAAGATACCACTGGTTCTTGTATTTGTCGATTACGAGAAGGCTTTTGATTTTGTACAGTTTGAAACAGTACTGGAAGCCCTAAATCAATGCCGAATAGATTACAGGTACACGACATTAATCCAAAACATCTACGAGAACGCTACATCAAGTATACCACTACACGAAGACACAGAAAAATTCAGCTTAGGTCGAGGAGTTAGACAAGGAGACAATGTTTCACTAAAATTATTCACGGTAGCTCTAGTTCTATGATGCATTCGCTTAAAAGTCTGCCTGAAAGAGCAGGATTAAAGATAAACTTTGAGAAAACTTAACTTATGACAAATCTCGTAATAAGTGGAAATATAACTATAGACAATAATACCATACAACAAACAGACACTTACAAATATCTGGGAAATGAGATCAAAATAGGCAGAGACCATCAAACACATGAAATACAGAGGCCTGACATGGGCAGCATTTGGCAAATTAAGCCATATTCTAAAAAGTTCAATTCCCATGTGTCTCAAGCGAAAGGTGTTTAACCAATAGTGGCCTGTACAAACCTATGGACCAGAGACTTTAACACTCACGCAAAAATCTGCAAATAAACTCAGAATTACACAACGAGTCATGGAACGTGTAATGCTTAACGTGAGCCTTCAAAACCACATGTCATAACAAACCAACAAATCAGGCAAAAATCAGGAGTTTAAGACGTCATCGAAAGAACCACGACGCTTAAGTGGAAATGGGCAGGGCACTTAGTCAGAATACAAGATGGACGGTGGACAAGACGTATTATGGAATAAATAGAGACTATAAAAGAAGCCGAAGGCGACCACCGACTAGATGGACCGATGATATAAAACGTGTAGCGGGAAACTGGCTACAAGCGGCCCAGTGTAGAGAACACTGGAAAGAACTGAGGGAGGCCTATGTCCAGCAGGGGACGCGATTGGCTGATTGATGAAGAACCTCGACGTAATCCTCAATTAAACAGTTCTTTTAACATCGGGTTACCTGAGACCGATACCCATCGAAAATATATAGGTACCCCATACGTTAAACCGCTCTACCATCCATCAGAAGAGAGGTCACGTCAGAGGTAGAACAAAAGAAGAAAGAGGCGGATCAAAGACACCCCATCTATGACAACCAAACTCAGCCAAGCCGACTAACATCTACAAAAAGCTTTCTGAAAAAACAATGATCCGTCCTCGAGGCACCAGAAAGGCGACGAAATAACCTATGGCAAGCGTCAACTACTACCAAAACTTTTCCCCTTTGGAGAAAATGGCTGGCGGATAGAAAATACCTTACCCAATATGAAAAGCACTAAACAGATGAAGATCTGGCATCTCAGGTTGTGCTAGTAACCTGAAAAGATGAAGATAACAGCAGGCAGATACCAGCGATTGTGGTGCAGTTCAGAGTTATCACACCTACTAACATGCATAAATGTGAGAGAGACAAGGCCATCAATGTGGCTAGCGATTGGATATATAGGATTTAAGTTATTGGTGTTGCGGGCAATAAAAATAACTAAGTAGAATATTACGTCATTATTGTAACTATACAGGAGCAGAATACAAACTTCCCGTCGTCATTTTTAAGTGCAATGGAAGATGCATCAGTGTTCAGCAAAAGGACCCCTTTCAGAAAAAAAAAATATGTACCAAATATTTTTAAAGCATACAATGCTTTTGCTTTACAATTTTATATTATACCATATCCATGAAGGCACCATGTCTGGCCAGGTAGCACAACCAACACATCAGATATTAACATTTCCAATAGATATACACAAAATTTCAAGGTAAAATAACTTGAACCAGAAATCACCCTAAGCGGACAAATATGGGTAACGTCTCTCTTAAAAATACTACTACTTTTTAAATCCTTCAAAAGTTATCAGTCACTTTCATGCGTCTGAAACTGGGATAAGTTTCTTGAATTGTACAGACCGTTATTCCTTTTAAATATAAAATCTTCGAGAAGATTCTTAGATATAATTTATAGAATTTACCACTGAAAACAACATTATTCTCAGCTTAAAATTCAGCTCAAAAAAGAAGGTCCCTTCATCACAACTGCATTGACTGAACTTGACAAATACATTACACAAAACAAAATCGAAACTACAAAATATTCTATCTTTACGTATTTTTATCATTCAAAAATCAGTTTATTAGCAAGTCTAGCTTTCTACAGTCCGAAAAAGCTGCTAAACGTAGCCTTATTCATATGCTTTATCAAAGTGATACATACACTCAATCTACCAGATAGGAGCGTCAAAGTTTAGGTGAAGGAACATTTACTTTCACGTAAGGAGTTCCATAAATCTTCAGTATTTTACATACACTTTACACGGTATACAATAGTGATTTGCTTTATCTTAGACAAACCAATCCTTATATTACTTTACGCGAATAATACTACACTCGAATCAATAACACGAGACACAAATATGATAAAACTTT
Source organism: Diabrotica undecimpunctata (assembly GCF_040954645.1). Classification (NCBI taxonomy): domain Eukaryota; kingdom Metazoa; phylum Arthropoda; class Insecta; order Coleoptera; family Chrysomelidae; genus Diabrotica; species Diabrotica undecimpunctata. Next base: position 52,140,849 of record NC_092808.1, read on the forward strand.
GTGCCTAAACTAACCTCAACCATGTAGATAGATGTAGAGTACAGTACAGTAGATGTAGAATCACACCTAATTCATATTAAATTTAGTTTTTTAGAAAGTACTTTTAATTTAAGTACTTTTTAGAAATTTTTAGACTTCCCAACGTCTATTTAATAAATTTAGACAGACGTCCACAAAACCATTACTCGACATTAACAGGTATTTACATTCGTTGATTCAGTACAAAACAATATCTGCTCCTTAGATTATGAGCCCTCACCAGAAGCAGAAATAATTCATGGTTAAAATTGCAGATTTCAAAATATCTGGTCAACTCCCTTTTCAACCATTGATATTGTAGTATTATTCCGATATACTCTGTACGAGTACTAGACACCAATTCGTTAAGGACTTTTGCTTAGTTGAGGAGATATGTTGTGGAATGCAATTTTTAGATTCCCCATGTCTCTAGTAACATCTTTATCAACGTCTGTTTTGCCTTGCAATTCTTAGAAGGCACAGATTAAAGCAAAAATCTGAATTTGGTTTCAAAAATTAGTTTATGGATTTTAATATCAGATGTCACTATTTGCGTCTATATTAAGCCATGTTAGAGTTGCTTCCTAAGATAGAAAAGATTTATTTTTACGTTCAGAGCGACTGTGAATATCCGTCTCTGAAGAGCCCTATTAGGGCGAAATACGTATAAGCGGATACACAGACGCACTGTACGTGAAATCAAATCTTAACTGTCTTTTTTTTTTAATAATATTGTATTCGTTAGAAATTTCAAGAAAAAGCTTTTGCACATTCCCAATAAATTGCTGAAATTGGTCGGCAACTAATTTCTTCTTCTTCCTTTGCCCTATCCGTTTCGGACGTTGGCTATTAACAAGGCTATTTTGACTTTGTTTACGGCACCTCTGAACAGTTCGGTCGATGTTAGTCCGAACCATTGTCGCAGGTTATGCATCCATGAGTGTCGCCTTCTTCCCGGTCCCCTCCTACTGTCGATTCTTCCTTGGACTATTAACTGTAGCAGACGGTACTTAGTATGCCTCATGACATGTCCGAAGTACTCAAGCTTCCGTTTCTTTACGGTGAAGATTATTTCTTTGCTTTTGCCTATTCTCTGCATTACTTCCACGTTAGTGATGTGGTCTGTCCAGGATATCCGAAGGGCGATATATCCACAGCTCAAAGGATTCTAGTTTCTTCAGGGTGGCTTCCGTTGTGGTCCATGCCTCTGCTCCATAGAACAAGACCGGAAAGACATAACACTTGACCAGTCTTAATTTTAGTTCCATTGAGATTTTGCTTGTGAACCACTTTTTCATATTGTTGAACGCGTTTCGCGCTTTTTCAATTCGTGATTTTATTTCTGTTGACTGGTCCCATTTTGTGTTGACTGTGGTTCCAAGGTATGTGTATGTCTCCACTTGTTCTATTTTTCGGTTGTTTAATGTCAATTGCATCGGAGGTTGTTGTGTTCTGCTGATGAGCATGCATTTAGTTTTGGTTGTATTGAGTTCTAAACCATATTCTTGACTTGCTGTGTGTATGCTTTGCATGAGTCTTTGAAGCTCGTTGCAGTCATTTGCGATAATAACTGTGTCGTTAGCATATCTAATATTATTGATTACCTCTCCGTTTACTTTGATACCCTCCGAAACTTCTCCCAGTGCTTCTCTGAAGATTTGTTCAGAGTATGTATTGAACAGGAGCGGCGAGAGGCCGCATCCCTGTCGTACACCCTTTTTAATATCTACCTTCCCACTGTGTAAGTTGCCCATCTTTATCTCAGCACTTTGGTTCCAATAGAGACTGGTTATTATGCGCAGATCCTTGCCATCAATATGCATCTTCCTGAGCATTTCCATGAGTTTATCATGTTTGACCTTGTCAAACGCCTTGGAGAAGTCGATGAAGCACAAGTGGACGTCCTTATGCATGTCTCTGCATCTTTGAATTAAAACTTGCAGACTGAAGATCGCCTCTCTTGTGCCCAATGCGCTTCGGAATCCGAACTGTGACTCCGATATATTTGCTTCGCATTTGTTATATATTCTATTGTGTATGATTTTGGTGAAAACTTTGGTAATGTGATTTATCAAGCTTATTAAGCGGTGTTGATCACAGTGTTTTGCACTTGGTGTTTTAGGTATGGCTACAAAGGTTGATCGAAGCCATTCCTCCGGAATCTCCCCTTTGTCGTAAAAGGTGTTAAAAAGGCCTGTCAGAAAATCGAGGAAGTGGTCATCCGTTTCGCATAGGAGTTTTATGATCTCGCCCTGTATGTTGTCGGGACCTGGTGTTTTGTCGTTTTTTAGGGATGAAATGGCTTTTTCCACTTCAGACCTTAGTATTTCGGGTCCAGTCATGTCGTCATCTTGGTCCACTGTCGCTCTGCGTTTATCGTTAAAAAGTCGTTCTACGTAATCTTTCCATGTGTCAATGAGCTTCAAGTCGTCTGATATAAGGTTACTGTCTGCGTCTATTAGTGTCGGGTGGGGATTATTGGTTTTCTTTTTAGTTGTTAATTCTTTGATCTTTTTGTGCATGTTGTGGTAGTCATATCTTCTGTCGTACTCTTCGATTTCATCGCATTTCTCCTTCAGCCAGCGTTCCTTCGCTTCCTTTATCTTTGTTTTTATATTGTGACTTGTTTCTTGATACTTCACTTGATTTTTGCATTTGTATTGTCTTCTTTCTTCCATCATATCAAGGATTTCATCCGTCATCCATTCTTTCTTCTTTACGCGCTCCTGTAACAGAAGTGTCTTGTTTGTCATTTCAACAGCTCTTTTTATTTCTTCCCATTTAGCAACTGCGTCTTGTGTGGGTTCACTCAAGTTTCCAATGTTTCTTCTTAAGGATTCCTGTACTTGTTGTTTAATGTTCGGATCCTTTAATTTCCTAATGTTTATCTTGGTTTTGTTAGGCTTCCCTTCTATACGTTTTAGTTTGATTCCCAGTTTACCCACCACTGGGTTGTGATCCGATTGAGCGTCAGCCCCGGGATAGGTTTTCACTGATGTGATTGAGTTTCTGAATCTTTCTGGTATGGCAATGAAGTCAATCTGGTTTCTTACATTTGTTTCTTTCGAGTCTGCTGGCGACTTCCAGGTGTAAAGTCTGCGAGGGGGCAGTTTAAAAAAAGTATTAGTTATCAATAGTTTTTGTTCCTGACAGAAGCGTATGAGACGTTCCCCTCTCTCGTTTCTAGTTCCTAATCCGTGACCGCCCACAACGTTTGACACCTTACCTCTGCCGACCTTTGCATTAAAGTCGCCCATTATTAATGTCACTTCGTTTTTCTTGGTCATTCTCATCAGGGTCTCCAGTTGTTGGTAAAATTCTTCCACAATCTCGGCAACTAACACTTTGACAAAAACTTTGATATACTGATTGAAACTCTACAATATTACAGAGAAAGTGATTATAACTGTTCATAAGGAGGAGAACAGTTATAGTTGCTCTCAATACATTTTACAGAAAAGAATTTATAAACTGATAACAAAAACATCTAAAACGAAGCATTTGCCAACAATAAGTCCGATCTGATCTGATGTCCAAAGCCAACGACTTGCAGTAAATTACTCAAGTACCTACACCAATATTCACGAGAAACGTATCCTAAAGAACCAGAAGATTTAAGGATTAGAGTGTATAGTAGAGTGAAGCAACATAAAGAATAGTAAGACCTAAATAGAAACTTTTACGTACAAACATTCGATAAAACGATGAGAAATGAAATAAATAAATAATTTTTTGACAATATGTGGATACAAGAAACCTCAGATGGGATAAAGTATCTTAAGAAACATGCTGGAATAAAATGGTTGACAACTTAACTGGATATAAAGTAGAGGAGTAGAAAAGGAGTGTTCAGAAAACGATAGATAGAATAAAACTACTCCTATCAATGTAGTTAACCAATTTATGTACCTATGGTTATTATTAACTAATACTAGAAGTTACACAGATATTCATTCAATCTTCGCTTATCCACTGCTGGACATAGATCTCCCTCATAATTTTCCATCTATTTCGATCTTGTGCCTCTTGCATCCAATTCCTATGACAACGTTTTAGATCGTCAGTCCAACGTGTTGGTGGACGACCTCTACTTCGGTAGGCATCATCTCTTGGTCTCCATTCCAGTATCCGCTTTGTCCATCTATTGTCTGTCATTCGAGCCACGTGACCTGCCCAGTTCCATTTTAGTGTTGCTACTCTCTCTACTGCATCAGCCACTCCTGTTCTTTGTCGTAGCTGGCGATTTGGGATCTTGTCTCGTAGTGAAACGCCCAACATAGCACGCTCCATCGCCCTTTGACACACACGGATCTTTTGAACTGTTCTCCTTGTCATGGTCAACGTTTCGGCACCGTAAGTTAACACTGGCAAAACACACTGATTAAACGTTTTTCTTTTAAGGCATATTGGTATATCAGAAGATTTGAAAATAAGGTTCAGCTTGCCGAAGGCTGCCCAAGTCAGTCTTATACGACGGAGAAGCTCAACGGTTTGGTTATCTTTTCCTATGCGAATCTCATGGCCTAGGTATTTATAGGCCATTACCTGGTCTATGGATCTTGTTCCTACGCATATATCTTCGCTGACTACAAGATTTGTCATCATCTGGGTTTTAGATATATTTATTTTCAATCCCCCTTCTAGCGAGGAAAGGTAGAGCTGATTTAAAAGTTCTTTGGCCTCATCTATCCTATCAGCTATTAGTACAATATCATCTGCAAACCTTAGATGGCTAAGCTTTTCTCCGTTTATGTTTATGCCCTTGTCGGTCAGTTTTGCCCTTTTACATATATATTCCAAAAGCGTAGTGAACAGTTTCGGCGATATGGTGTCCCCCTGGCGTACTCCACGTTGTATCGGGAATTTCTGGGTTTGACGATCACCCACTCTAACACTGGCTGTTGCGTTTTGGTATATATGTTTAATTATATTTATATACCGATAGTCAATTCGGCATTCTGTCAAGGCTTCTAACATTTTTTGTTGGTTTACGGTGTCGAATGCCTTTTCATAGTCGACAAATATTAAAGCTAGTGGTTTATTATATTCAGTGCATTTTTCTATAAGATTTTTTATTACCAGTAGGTGATCGTTTGTTTCATAGCCTTTTCTAAAACCCGCCTGTTCTATGGGCTGATAAAATTCCAATTTATTTTCTAGTCGTTTCGTAATTATTTTTGTAAATAGTTTATAAATATGTGAAAGTAGACTTATGGGCCTGTAATTCCTGAGGTCGGTAGCATCCCCTTTTTTATGAAGTATGATAATTTCTGCGTTATACCACTGGGTTGGTGTTATTGCTTCCTGCAAACATCCAGTGAATAGTTTGGCAAGGACCTGCCATAATCTTTTTCCAGCCACCTTCAAGGCATCTGCCACTATTTTATCGCCTCCGGGGGACTTATTTTTTTTCATTTCTTGCACTGACCTTCGAACTTCATTGGGTGTTACGTCCGGTAAAATTTCAGATCCCTGATTGATTATCTTTGGTAATGATCCACTCCGGTTACATTGCTGTTCTTTGTATAGTTGTCTATAAAAACTCTCTATCTTATTCATAATTTGAATTGTATCCTCAATGGTTTGCCCCTGTTCATTTCTTAATTTATGGACGTTTTTTCTTCCAATGGACATGCTCTGTCTGAGTACTTTCAAGCTTTTGTTTTCTTCTATTACTCTAGTTATTTCCATCGTATTGTATCGTCTCAGATCTTTTCTAACTTCCTTTTTAATTTTCTTATTCAAAATTCTTAGTTCATTTTGGTTATGATCCTGATTTTCCCTAAGTTTTCTTCTTTCCTCTAGAAGATGTTTTGTGTTGTGGCTTAATTTTTTGTTATTATTTTCAGGACGAGGACAGTATTTCTTTTCAGCTTCTTTCAATATTTGGGTAATATTATTGTTCATTTCATTGATGCTGATATTCTCTAAGTCGTGTGTATCCAAACTAGTCTTAATATTTTCTTCGTAAAGTGTTATATCTTCTGGGAACAGCCACTTTCCACTTTTCTTTTTGAGGATCATTTTTGTTCTTTCAACTTCAGTGTTAAAAGTGGTTTTTGCTCTAACTAGTCTATGGTCGCTCCATTTCTCTCACCAAATCCAAAGTTTCCCATAGCAGATTCTGCATCATCTTGTTTGAATCCCAATTTGGCGTTAAAATCTCCAATTATCAATGTGTAATGTGTTTTTGAAGTTTGTATAGCTGCTCTGATATCTTCATAAAATTGATCAACTTCCTCATCCGGGTGACTCGTAGTTGGTGCGTAAGCCTGTATAATTTTAAGTTTGTATCTTGGGTTTAATTTAAAAATAAGATAAATGACTCTGGTACATATACTTTTTATTGTGATTATGTTTGGTACCCATTTTTTATGGATTAAAAAACCCACTCCTCCAACAGATGAATCTTTGTTTCCTCTGAAATGGAACATATTTCCAGACTTAAGTATTATTTGATCTTCTTTTCGACGCCTAACTTCACTTATACCGATTATATCCCATTTTATGTGTTGTAGTTCATTCTCCAGTTCTATCATTGATGCTTCTGTTGATAAAGTTTGTACATTGTAGGCACATATATGCATTTGTCGTTTGTTTTGGTGGCCTGATCTCTTCCGGTGATTCTTAGCACCCTCTGCTCCAACACTATTCTGACCGCCACCTTGGTCAGGGAAATTGGAACCGCCGGGGACTGAGGGCCGTACACTTGATGTATCCATCATGAGGGGAAATTTGGCCTTGAAACGCCGCGCTGGCCAAGCGTGTTGGCGAGTTTTAGAGTTGTAGTAGAAGGAAATATAGTGACCCGTCTGCCTTCGGAAACCTAATCGCCATTCGGGGTCGGAAGAAACAAGAGTTAGCCAAGAGAGGCTGATAGGAAAGATTAAAGACATTTCACTCAAGACAAGTTGAAAAAGAGTAAAATGTGAAGGCCCTTATGATCCGCCAGGTGCGTTTCATAAGCGTATGAGTATTTATTCACTTTGTGTTCCCGCTCATACCTCGGGGTGTTGCACACAGATAATGCAATAGCTCAATTAATAAAAATTTCAAAAGCCAGAAAATAACCGTACATTAAATATTCCAAACAAATTCATCACATCAATCAGATACTCTACTCTCAGAATCATAAGCAATGACTGCAGAAAATGAAAGTATATCGGAGTAATCAATTTTTCTTCTTTTTGTAGTGTCGACTCCACTAGTGAAGGTTGGCTATAACCATTGCAAATTCGTCTCTATCTTTTGTTTTTCTTAAAAGGGTCTGTGTGTTTAACCTGGCCCACTCGCGAATGTTTTTCAACCAGGATATTTGTCGTCTACCAGCACCACTTTTTATCCTGCATATTCAGCTGCCACAACACATACTTCTCATTTCTAAGTATGTGCCTGAAATATGCTGCCTTTCTTCTTTTAATGTTGGTCAAAAGTTTTTTGTCTCTTGTCAATTTGTGCAACACCACTTTGTTCGTAATATGATTGGTCTGTGGTATTTTCAAAATTCTTCTTAAAAAGCCACATCAATAGATAAAATTAATCATACTTCAGTCGTCAGAGACGAAAATGCCACTGAACCTCTAAAAATCATATGGACAAGAGGAATTTGGCTGAGAGTGTCAATTTTGAGAGTCCAAAAAGATGCAAAAAAGTTTACTATTACCTCTGGAATTTTACCTATGAACCCCCTTCATCGGGGGTGAAAAACGGAAAAATCAATTTACCAAGAATCTGTACGCAACAGAAAAAAATATTTCAAATAAAAAATATAGCTGAGATAATTTTGAACAAAAATGGTTGCAGATTTAAGCAAAAACAGAGTACTTCTTGTGTAAAATAAACCGTTCTCTCAGAAACAACGCTTGAAGCGACCGGAGGTTTTGAATGCAAGCTACGTGCGCGAAATCAGATTTAAATAAAATTTGTATCAACTATATGGTAAGAGTTCTATACTATACTATATTTTTTTAAAACAAAAATCAAAATGCGTTTTAAAGGTGAAGAGGGCAGCTTTCGTATGCAATATTTTTATTTTGTTGCAAATAAAGTCAGTTTTTATAGGGGTGTTAAATAAATAAACGTTGCTCGATTTTTTTCTCTATTTGTAATGTGAAAATTTAAAATCTGAGTTTTTTAGGAATATTTCCAAAGCAATTATGTTTATTGCCAAAACTCAAAAGCGAAATTTCATATTATAGGTTTTAAAAAATAGCACGTTAACAATGAAAATTGCACTACGACCGTTCAATGGAATTGATCAATTTTATTGATTTTATGAGAATCGTAAATAATAGTAAAAATTATCCGCGACTAACGACGTGACGATTTTGGAAAGCTACAGAGCAATTTTTGTTGGGTTTTTTTATTGACTTTGTGTTTTAAATCATATAACTTTAAAATATTATTGTATAATGGATCCTAAAGAAGAGGCCAGACGGTTAAAAATATATGAAGAATTGGAGAAAGAGGATTTGTTACTTGAACAGACACAAGAGCAAAATTTGGACGATGAAGAAGGCCACATAGATTCAGTAGAAGTAAGTTCTAATCATGAGACAAACTCAGAGTTTTCGGCCGATGATACGACAAATACTATTTCAACGTTTTGGTCTGAAGATGGTCCCAAATTTATCGGCAGAGACAAATAAACCATTTGGAAAGTTCACCGTGTACGAAAAACTAGCCGTATTAGACAGCACAATATTATTAGCAAACTACCGGGAGTGAAACATGCGGCAAAGGATGCTAAAACTCCATATGAAAGTTGGAACCTACTCATAACAACAGATGATATCATTGAAGAAATTGTGACGTGCACAAATGTGTACCTAGAGAAAATTAGAGGCAACTATACACGCGAACGAGATGTTTTAGATACTGACTGTGACGAAATAAAAGCAGTGTGTGGATTGTTGTACATGGCAGGAGTTTTGAAATCCCGACACACCAACCTAAATGACCTATGGAGCAACGATTCTACAGCACCAGAGTTATTCAAAATAGTAATGCCCCTGAAACGTTTCTATTTGTTGCTTCGAGCACTACGTTTTGATAATATTCACACAAGAGCTGAACGCAAATTAATTGATAAGCTAGCTCCAATAAGAAATATATTTGAGAAATTTATAGAAAGATGCCAAGCCTGCTACACGCCTGGTGAGAACTGTACTATTGACGAAATGCTGGAGGGTTTCCGTGAAAGGTGCAGCTTCAGGCAATATATCCCGAGTAAACCAAACAAATATGGGATAAAAATATTTGCCTTGGCTGAGAGTCGTGTATTTTATACTGTGAAAATGGAGATTTACGCAGGAAAGCAGCCTGATGGTCCATTTTGTATTGACAACAGTCCAGCCAGTGTGGTAAAACGATTGTGTGAACCCATTATGAATTCAGGACGAAATTTAACCTGTGATAACTGGTTCACGTCAGTTCCTTTGCCGAAGAATTAAAAAAGAAAAAAATAACTTTAGTAGGGACAATTAGAAAAAACAAATGTGAAATTCCTGAAATATTTGTTGCAACTAAAGAAAGGCCAATTGGTAGCAGTTTATTTGCTTTTGGTCGCGAATGTTTATTAGTTTCGTACGTACCAAAAAAAAATAAGAATGTCCTGCTTTTGTCAACCCTCCATGAATATGACGAAATTGACGAGGAAAGTGGTGAAGAGTCTTTATTTAGTGGCAAAAATCACATGTAGGTGGCCATTGACTGTTTTTTTTACTATGCTAAACATCGCTGGAATAAATAGAAACATTATATTTAGGACAAATGTATTAGATTCCTGCCAACCAAGACGTGAGTATCTGAAAATTTTAGCCAGACAACTCATTACCCAACATATGCAAAAAAGAGCGGCCCAAAACTTGCCATTTCTGCTAACTTTGCAAATTAAAAAATATCTTAATCTTCCTTGACACACAAACGAGATGTTCCTGAGGAAAATCAAGCAGGTGCAAGGCCAAAATGCTTCTATTGTCCCAAGAAAAAAAATCGAAGAACAGCGTCAAAATGCACCAAGCGTTTCAGAGCAATTTGTAAAGAACATACAATCACCATTTGCACAGAGTGTGAACGCGACGAAGTTTCTGAATCTGAGTAATTTTTTTTATTATTCTAGTTGCTGTTTCAGAATTATGCTTATTTATGTAGATGTACCAAACTTTATATTTTATGTTTTATTCCTTTTTGTATTTTGTTAAAAATATTGCCTTTTTTTATCTTTGATAAATAAATCATTTTATTTATGCCTTTTGTTTTTTTGACTCATAAAAATTCAAAATAAGTCATATACATGACAAGTGAGCTTCACGCTCACCTGCGACTAATGGTGGTTCATTTAACCATGCGACCAACGCAGGGTTAAAACGCATTATGATTTTTGTTGATAGGACGCTCTGATCAAAATATATCGAATGTTTACCGTCGAGTTGATGACAATTTTATTTTAAATTGATTTCGTGCGTGTAACTGAAATTCAGCACTGCCGTAAACTTTTTTGTATATTTTTTCGAGCCCCAAAATTGACATTCTCAACAAAATTCAGCTTGTTCGTATAATTTTTAGACGTTAAATCTCTGACGACTGGACTATCATTAGATATTTCGAAATATCGGTTAACGATCAGATTATCAGGTTAAAGAGTTATATTTTAGTAATTTAAACTTAGGATGTGAGGTGGACGATGTGTTTAATATGTTGTAATGTTATGATTTTGTCCCAATATCAAAGTGAGACATTTTCATCACTTTATCCTCGGTCTTTGCTTTTAAAAGTTCCTTTGAGATTCAATCCAGGTATGTACAAGTAATTGTCAACACACAGTTTGAAAGCAGAAGGCAATCAAGAAAGCAGGACCGTTGCAGGAATGCGCGAGTCTATGCTCTCTCCTATATACAGCGCTAACAGGGAATGCAAAGTAGAATTTAGATTTTACAATTGGAATAGCTATACGTCTATATATACATACATACATATGATTGAACGACCCAGGCGAAGGCTGGCCTATCGAGCCGATATCGATAAAGAAGAGGAAAAATTTGCGCCACTGCAATCGAAGCGCGATTTGAATAGCTAAGCCGGGCTAAGGTTGTTGTGTGGCGGGACAGATAAATTCTTGACGATTTGGGCGGTTGATAGACGCTGGAACGAATTGTTCGAATGCACCACTCATCTATCTGTCCCTCTAGCGACGGAATCGAATTTGAAATTACTTTAATTCACAAGGGAGGCTCGGGATTTTTTGGTCCTGCGACTGTTAGCTAACGACTGTTGTTAGTAATGTTGGACAGAGACGAAAGGTGTCTATGCAGACTATTTTACACACACGCTATACGCAGTGGTGAAAAGACAAATAAATTCTTACTAATAATCATTAAAGGACAGTAATTGCCTGAAAATATTTTAGTTTTTATTTGTAGGATAATTAAGCTGCAAATAAATATTTTAAAAATTAATTATTAAACCACAATAAACGTTAAGAAGTGAAATAGTTTTTTCGTAAAATTGATAAAATTATTATTTGCAATTATTAAGTTTTACTAAAAGTCATTTAGTTTCATTATTTGGCTACTTAAGTTGTAGAGATTGCCTAATGTTTCTATTGCACTTCGTTCTTTTTGTTCACAACGTGGTTTGTTTATGTAGTGATCATCTGTTTTTCAAAAGGTAATTCCAGGAAAGAAGTAATCCTTTTACATGAGAAATCACCCAGATTTTTACTATATTTCTAACACATTCTTAATTATTTTAGTAGCAGTAAATTCCTTGTTTTTTTTTTGTTATACTCTTAAGTCTAATTTGAGCGTCGTTCTACATATATACCAAGAGATATTTAAAATAATTAAATTTGGTTTGAAATAGGTGACAATACAGCTTTTATGACAGAAGATTACAACGGTCCCTATACAGGATTTTCGAAAGCCTAAAAGTTATAAATACATGAAAGTCTCAGTTTTGTACAAAAATTTATAAAAATAATATGATCACATCGACAAATTTCGAAAATATTAGGTACAACATAAAACGCAAAGGAGCTGTGTTATAAGAGTTGTGCTATTAACCCATTTACGGCCAACGAAAGAAAACAAACTTAAATATGAAAAACAATATATTTTTCTTATAAGAAAACTAAAATAACACATAAATCTATGGTAAAAAAAAATTAAATTAGTCATTTCTTAAGATAAATAGTTTTGCGTATGCGCATTTGTGGCTTACAGCGTTAAGTGATATTGCCGAAACCGTCGGCGTGTAAATAAATTGTGCAACGTTCACAAATAAAAATTGTTTGAGTTGTACACACACGACACCTTTTGCGACAATTAGTTCTAATGATAACATACCCAGTTTGGCAAGTTATCATTAGTCCCCACTGCATTGGGTGATTCTGAAAGAAGTACTCTTGGGACGAAGTTCTTCATTTTCAGAAGTAGGAGAGCGATAAATCATTTGAAATTTAGTTGTGGCATTTTACTATCATGCACAGCATTGTAAATAAATTGTCTAAGCATTTACAAGAGTACTGTAGATTGCATTTATAAATAGTGGCCACCACCATTTCTTACCCAACACACGGGATGTACACTTTGCTACACCATTATCATGCAAATCTATCCTTCCTGACCATTATTTGCAAGCTTCTCTGCAAAATCTTCCTCGTCTGTTAGTTGATCTACCTCGCGCAACTCACGTACCACCTCCATTAAAGTCAGCTATAGGTTACTTTGCGTCAAAAATTTCCTCATATTTTACATAAAATAAATCAAAAACACGCACTCGAACTTGATCAGATGAACACTAAATAGTTGTAGGGTAGGTCTAGACAAAAGCTGTTTATGTACTTTCCCAAACATTATTTTCGTACTTTCCAAGACTTTTGTTGACATTTCACACTTATGTATTGGGCTGTTGGTGCGAATACGCAACAACATAATTTATGATCTAATTTACGGGAGAGGAAGGTCATGTAGATCAAATATTTAAATTTTATTATAAATTTTGAAATATATTTAATAAAAAGTTTATACAAAAATTCTTAAAATGATAATATGAGATTTTGATTTTTAAAAATTTCAGAACAAGATGTAACAAAATTCGAATTTTTTGGGCATTTCCCCAAATAGTGCAAATGAAGAACTTATTATATCTATAAACTAGTCACATTTGTTGAACATTCTATAAATGATATATATTATGCTTAGTTTATCAACGACTGTAAATGGGTTAGGATCGGTCCAGATAATGGAATGTTCTTACTTCTTACTTTACGAAAACAATTGTACACTATAGTATGGATGGCAACATCTTTAGTTTTAATCCTCTTTATTTGTTGAACATTTCAACTATCACTATACCACTTTTTTAAATCGGACTTGTTCTTTAAAATATCATTAACTTGAGTTTTTCCAATTTGAAACTTTTCAGCCAAAACTAGAACACTATAATTATTTTTTTCAGATACTTTTATCGACTAGGTTTTTTTTCCAAACTTCAAAACCTCCTTTTAGTCGAAGAGATTAAGATCAGAATATCGCAACTTAGTTAGAAATCAACAAGAAAACTAAGTTCCTGTAACTGGCTGTATACCATGTATCACAAAAAATTTATTTAAATATCCTTTATAAAAGGTATATAATAGGTGTATTAATTATATATCTTTTATAAAGGATTTTTAAACTATTTTTTTAATTTATAAATGTGTATAAGAGATGAATACATTCTAAAATGGATTTTTTAAAATGATACTCGATGTACCTAAAGTACCTAGTTTTATGACCACATATAATTAGTTTTATTGCTAGAATAAGTTTTGTACATATTTGTATTTCCGGAGCCCCAATTTTATTCTTTTAATCGCCTTTACGTGACTGTCTGTTATTGGCAGATAAAATTACAATTTTTCTTTAGAAAAACTGAAGGCAAATTTTGTTCGGAGTCGTTGTGAAGAGGGTCCGTTGTTCGGAGGTGTCTTCCTATTTATCAACATATGAAATGCTCGGTAACCTAAAAACTGTTCTTTCAGTAGAGTTTACTGTTGTGAAGAGGTGTCCATTAGCAGAAATTTTACTGTACCTTATATAAAACACTTCGATATTCTATTTTCACGTTGCTCGGTATTTACATTTTTGTAAATAAATTAACAAATCTCTGCGCGTACATAAATTATCAAAAAAAAAACTCCCTGACTTGCAGATTCAGCAATGCAACCTAACATATCAAGTTCTACTCTTGATCCTAAGGCCAACTCTTCACGATTGTTTTTCCAGTATAAAAGTCAAAATTATAACAATATCCGCTACTTCGGCAAAGAGTCCCAAATTTATAGCTGAATCGAATAGGATTTCTTCGTATAAATTGCTTCAATGAGTTATGTGCATAGTATTTCAAAATAATTTCCTCAGTATAATTATCAGTAAAATGTATAAATTTCTTAAATTTCAAATACTGATTTCTTATCATACATTTTTTACAATGTGTATATCAAGACCTTATTCCTCACTTCAATATTAACGCTCAGAGGACAATTGATGATATCCAGAGAATAAAAGAATACTATTATGATAAATATGACTAATATTTAACATGTAAACATGTTATTACTTTAAACAAGAATTCTTTCGTAGGTTCTGTGATCCACTATAAAACCGGTCTTCTTTCCATGCCACTCTGGTATATTCTCCGACCCGCTAGAAACCTGTCTGGCACCCCCCTTCTGTTCGAGAAAGGTCAACACAGGTCGCCGAGGGGATTCCAGAATAACGGATATTTTATATAAATAGAGGTTAGTCATAAAATATAATCGAGTCGAATTTCGAATTGTAGCGCGGAAATAAATATTGTAAATAAATAATATAAATAATTAAAGTAGTTGTGATAAGTGTAAGAATATTGTATATATAAATTACATAAAGACTTTTAAGACTTTATAAGACTAAATTAGACTAATAAACTCAATACAATACCAATGCATGCTTTGAGGTCATCTAAATTAAATGTAAAAGCAGCAGTATTTTTACTATTTGAATGTCTAAATGTTTCTTTCACAATGTGTTCCAATAAAATATTTGTAAAAATGTTTTCAAAAATTTCAACAGTAGTTTTTGCTACCAGTGTATACCAAATTTTTATGATTTAAATTATATATTGGTCCTTCAGGTGAAATCTTTGAATAAATGGGTGACATTTTTTTCCATTTAGATTCTTCTTGTGTAACATAACGTCTTTTTTTCGACTTAGCTTTTTCGGTATTATTCTTCAGAATATTTGATAACCCAGACTCATCAGTAGACTCGATTTTGGTCGATTGTTAATTTTTTGACGAATTGCATTTAATTACCAATTCTCCAGGTACATAATTTACTTAGACTGTTTCTAGAAGATCATCATCGGCTTCATCTTTATCTGTTAAAGAGTCAGGCTTCGGTGGTAGCACAATTATTACCACTATTATAAATCTCTTCAGCATCCATAAAATTAGTATCGTTTATTATAAATATCTTCTAATTATTGTAAAGATAAGGCCTTTCAAGACATTTGCACAGACATAAATAAGCAAAATATTTTATTTACTTTAGATTTAACGAAGAAACGCTCAACGACAACGGAGAAAGACTTCTAGAACTTTGTTTAATGAATAACCTCCGAATTAACAACACATTCTTTGACCACCCAATACAACATAAGATCACCTGGTGAGATACAAGAGGATGTAACTCTATGATTGACTACATTATAACAAACAGACAAATACATCCCAAGAATATAATAGATGTGCGCACTCTATCTTCCGCCAATGTAGGATCCGACCATGACCTGGTACTAGGAAAAATAAATATAGCAATCACCACACAAGGCAAGCGAAATACAAAAGTAGAAGAAAAGTTAAACATAGAAAGGTTAGAAGAAGAAGGGACACACAATTTGTATAGAAACAGACTAACAGAAAAGCTAAAGAGCCATAACCTAGAGACTAAAAAGAATATAGAAGAAACCTGGAAAATTATTAAAAAATGTATCCTACAAGCAGCGGAAGAAGCTTTAGGTAAAAAAAAGTCAACAGAAATAAACAGGAATACAAAACTCTATGGTACGACGAAAGGGTTAAAGCACTAGCAAATGAAAAGAAACAAGCTTTCCTAACATACAAAGGAGTGAAGACACCGGAGGCACGAGAAGACTACGTGAGAATTAGGAATAGAGTAAACCAAGAAATAGATAACATCAAAAAAGAACACTGGGAGAAATTTACCAAAGATATGGAATACGACCTCTATGGATCCCAGAAAAAAGTGTGGAAGATGATAAGGAGACAAAAAACAGAAATTAATGAATTTGTACGCATAGATAACATTGGGGAGGAGCAATGGACTGAGCATTTTATAAAATTATGTGGAGAAGGAGAAGAAGAGAACAGAGAAAGAATCATTAACGAAACTACGATAGAGTACTAATATCAGAAGAAGAGCTACAAGAACGAATAAAAAAATTAAAAAACAGAAAAGCACCTGGTCCTGATAAGATAAACAATGAACTGCTAAAATATAGAGGAACAACACTAAGCAAATGGCTTCTAAAATTATTCGTCGATATAATAATTACCGGAGTAGTACCAGCGGAATGGAAGGAAAGTCTCCTGCTACCGATACTTAAAAAGGGAGACTCGAGAAATCCTGAAAATTATAGAGGCATTAGTCTGGTGAATAGCACATTAAAATTGTTAACGACAGTCGTAAAAGATAAAATCGAGGAAAAAGCGAACATGGCAGATGAACAACAAGGCTTCCGGAAGAACCGCAGCATAATAGACGCAATTTTTATTATCAGACAAATAATAGAGAAGTCTATTGAATATGGAAAACCAGCATACATGTGCTTTGTAGATTTAAAAAGTGCTTTTGATAGGGTGAAGCGAAATGACATCTTAAATTTATTACAAGCTGAACAAATAGACCATCAGATAAAAAGGACAATTAATGACATTAATAAGAACAACAAGACCAGAGTTATAATGCCAACAGGGGAAACAGAATGCATAAAACTAAAAGGAGGAATCCGCCAAGGAAACTTGCTCAGCCCATTGTTATTCAATATGGTGATGAACCAAATAATTCACGATGTAAAAAAACGACACGGATACCACATGGGAGCGCATAAAATCACGATACTATGCTATGCCGATCCGATGATGCAGTACTAATTGCTGATAATGAAGATGACCTACAAAGGCAGTTCTATACCTTCAATATCACAGGAAACAAACTTAATATGAAAATATCAGTAAAAAAAACTAAATGTATAGTGATCAGTAAAGAGCCGCGTAGATGCAAACTAGAAATAGACGGCAAAATTGTAGAACAAGTAATGAAATTCAATTACCTAGGAGTAGAGATCACTAGTGATAGGGATATAAGATCAGAGACCACAAGGCAAGCATCAAAATCGGCAAGAGTAAGTGGTTGCCTCCGAGAAACCATATGGAAAAACAAATATCTGACCACGGAAAGCAAAATGAAAGTATACAAGACAACAGTAAGACCAATCCTAACATATGCAGCGGAGACAAGGACCGATACAAAAAAGACGAAACAACAAATCAACAATATCGAAATGAAAGTATTAAGATCAATAGCGGGCATATCATTAAGAGATAGACAAACCATTAGAAGTATACGCGAACAATGCAAAATTCAAAATATTAACAGGTGGATAAAAACAAGAAAAAAAAAACTGAAACGAACATGTAAACCGAATGGGACCAGATAGATTAGCGAACATCTGTAAAAACAACAACCCGTATAGCAGAAGACCCGTTGGAAGGCCGCCACAAAGGTGGAAAGATAATGTACAGTCAACAACGACTAAAACAGAATAAGAGGCAGACAAACAGGAGTAATCCTAGTCGCACGAAGAAGAAAAAGTTTTACATTTATAAACCAAAATAATATTCGTTAAAATATTAGTTACTTGCCGTGAAATAATTTCCCCCAAATATGATTAAATATAAAACTTTTTATACAAATCGCAATAAACAAATGTTAAATGTAAAAACTCCAATAATTGCTGCACATATTCAGATTTAACTTAATACTTAAATGTAGCATATTTTGATATCGCTAAGTACCGGTGACCTATTTATAGGACAGTAAAATAAACTTTATGGTGACGATTCAGCAACTATATTTCTGAGATTTATTGATGAATATAGTTTATAATAAGATATGGCATAGATACTTATCACATATTCATAGCCTACAAAGAAGCCTACGACTCTCTAAATAGAAGAGACATGTTCAAAGTAATGAAAGAGCTAGGAATACCAAATCAGTTGGTAAATTTAACAAAACTAACTCTTGAATATATTGAATGTAGAGTCCAAATTCAGGGAAAATATCCTTTTAAACCTTTAACACAAATAACGCTCCCCCCTGTATACTGTTCAATCTAGCTCTGGAAAAAGTAATACGTATATCACAAATCACAATCACAGGTTCAATATATAGTAAATCAGTACAAATCCTTGCCTATGCTGATGATATGAATATTTTTGGGAAGCGGAAAACTCTATTCTTCCCGTTAGTATTCTTTTGGGTAGTCTCGTGTTTGGCATTCTTTGATTAGGCATTTTTGATTTGGCATTCTTTGATATGCCCCAGTCATCTCAGTTTATGTGATTTTATGATCCCTACGATATTCGGTTCTCCATACATCTTTGTATATATATATATATATATATATATATATATATATATATATATATATACATTCTTATTACGTTTTCCTTGTTCGTTGTATTTTTCTCTATCTATTACTACTCTACTCTACCTTTATTTCTATGTTTTTCGCTTCAGTCGATACGTGTGTGTTTAGATATGTTAGTTTTTATATGATATATATATATATATATATATATATATATATATATATATATATATATATATATATATATATATATATATATATATAATGTATATATATACATATATACACATATATATATATATATATATATATATATATAATGTATATATATACATATATACACACATATATATATATATATATATATATATATATATATGTATATATATATATATATATATATATATATATATATATATATATATATATATATATATATATATATATACGAAGTATATGTATCTGTGTAATATTTTTGCACTGAGCAGTACAAATTATTGAGTGAGTGAACAAATACTTAACAAATTAAAAAATTCCTGTATGTTAAAACAAGACGTTTATAACATATTTAAACGTTAAAAAAATTATCCATTCATCTTTTGTAGACATTACAGTCTGTAATAAAATGACCGTTTTGAAGGCCAGTAAAGATGCGGCTCCTTATCTCTGAAAATCCATCTTACTTCAATGATTACATAAACTCGAAGCAACATGTGGCCATTTTATTCCGACGGTATTCTTCAAGAACTTTATTGGCTCTTTCCAAGTGTGACCCTGTGACTTAAGCGCGTGCCCCTGCAATTAAATTTTTAAATTAGGAAAAACAACAGGTAGACCACAATTCCAGTTGTTTTATGGGACTAGTCGGTTAGAGTCAACTATTTTTAATAGCGATTGTGTTACTTTTTATTGTTTCCTGTTACCACAGACGCATTTTTTAATATACATACGTGCGTGTATGCGTATATGGGGGATCTTTTTAGTGGAACTCTATAAAAAATGTGGCTATTTGAATATTTTACAGTTGTTTTCATGGTAAGAATTGTTAAATACGACATAGAAGTACTATTATTAAGCGTATTCTTAAATTATTGAATTCTAAATTAGAATCCGTACTAATTGAGAAACATAACTAAAAAAGTCCATTTTTGTTTTTCAATTTTCAGGAAAAATAATAAAATTATTACTTTTTATTCCTTCTCTCGAAAATTTCAAATTGTGGAGACAGTCCAAGAATTTAACTAACTGCTTGATGCGGTTAATTTTTTTTTTTCCCATATCAACTAATTTTCATATTGATAGTTACGTTTTTGTATAGACGTGTTTTTTCCTAACTGTCGTTTTAAAATGTCTTACAATTTTAAACAACTGTCAAAAATATATCAAACACATGTATAATTTAGGATATGATACTGATGGAAAAGTCATGCCAATATCAAACGTCCCAATATTTTTTCAGGCTGTAATAATAAACGAACCTTCTCTAAAATGGATCTTCTAAGTCACAATATTCTGGAAGCAAATAGAGCCTCTTTTCGGATTTCCGACTGAGGAATATTTCAAGAAGAATTACTTGCAGTACTTGCATTTAAGAGACGAGAATGAAAAGACAAAAGGCAAGGAAACTAGCTGAAAGATACAAAGTGTGTTAGGTAGGAAAATGTAACACTAGGAATGGAGTTGGTATAATTGCTGACATAAGAAGTTATGAGAACGAGTGATAGAATAATGTGAGTGAAATTTATGCTTGATAAAGGAGTTTTGATTGTAGTGTATGTATTCTCATCAAATCGGTATGAAAATATGTATAAAAATGAAAGAAAAGATTTATGATCAATTAGAAGATATACTGAGTAATATTTTATTAGAGGAGAATTTTAGCGATTCTACTACGTATGTGGGCCAATCCAAGAGAGGAAATGTGTCAATACAGGGAAGACTAGGGTTTGAAACTAGAAATCTGGAGATGATATGCTGGAATTAGCAACTGCGATAGATATGGCGATTGCTAATATATTATTTGAAAAGAGAGTAAGTCAATTTATTGCATACAAAACTGGACAAAATCACTCCTTAATAGATTATATCTAAACAACGAAAAGGTTCTCTAACAAAGTTATTGTCAGGACTGCAAGATAATAGTTAGTGACACTGTGAGCCAACAATATAAGTTGCTTGTACTGGATATCGAAATATGAAGCAAAACTAGTGGTAGATGTTAAAAGATGAGAAAGAAGGTCTATTCAGAGCAAAAATAGTAAAAAAAATGTAATGGAATGTAAAAAGAAGTTTAAATACAATTTGGAGGAATCATCATCATCATCATCACTGGCTCGACAACCCTTTTTGGGTCTTGGCCTGTTCTAGGATTCTTCTCCATTCCGATCTGTTTCGTGCTTTTTTCTCCAGTTTTTTATTTCTAAGGTTGTTATATCATTTTCTATTTGTTCTAAGTATCTCAGTTTCGGTCTTCCTCTTGTTCTTTTTCCTACTGGCATCTTTTTGAATATTTTGTTTGGTATTTCGCCTTCTTCCATTCTTTCTACATGTCCTATCCAACGCAGCCGTCCTATTTTGATGAATGTGATAATATCCGGATCCTGGTATATTTTGTATAGTTCAGAGTTGTATCGTCTTCGCCATATTCCGTTTTCTTTTGTGCCCTTATATATGTGTCGCAAGATTTTTCTTTCGAAGGTGGCTAACAACGTTTCCTCTCTTTTAGTAAGTGTCCAGGTTTCTGAGCCATATGTGAGTACCAATTTGGAGGAATATGGCTAGTATTATTAGAGAAATTGGAAAACCTACTTTGAAAAATCCCAGAAAAAAGTTTAAGAATAAAGAGACCAGGTGATGATCACGTTAAGTTTAAGAAAAAAATAGAGGAGAAGATAGAATTACATAAATAATGGCAAGAAAATAAATTGGACAAAGATCTTCAGAACTTTAAGTCTGCTAAACAGAAGGCTAAAGTAGCAGTACCAAAATATAAAGCAAAAGCGTATACAAATCTATACGATCAATTTGATAATAGGACGGGTGCAGCAAAGATATATGAACTAGCCAAGCATAGGTCGAAGAAAGCAGAAAATTTTCATCATATTAGATGTATACAAGGTGAAAATAATAAAATACTAGTTTACTAAAAGAAGTTTAGTACTTTTAAAAATTATTTAATCAAGAATTTAACAGGGAACTAATTGAAACCCACAAGGAAAATAAATTTACTGTAGCTATATACCATAAATCACAAAAATTTTATTTAAAAAATCCCCTATAAGAGGTATATTTATATAAAAGAACCCTTTCGGGGTAAATCACATATTGTTTTCGGAATGATTGTTCCATCATCAGTGCTTTGACTAGGCATAAATATGTAAAATCACTAAATATACGGATAAGAACTCTTTAAGTGTTAAATTAGTTTTAAATTACAGTGTTACTGATAATATTATAGAATGCTTAAGTTTTAAACGGAATTTGCTTCATGACAACGTAAGACTTCCAAACTGGGGTTGCTGGCCCTAAGACGTAGTCTCTATAAGGACCCGTAGGTAGGTTTTTCAGCTGAGTTTGCTTTTTTTTCAAATATTGCTCTGAATAGTGAATTGCTTATACTTTAACATCAGGATTTTTCATATTTAATTGAATTTTGTTACATATATTGTATTCTTGTTAAGCTCATGACTTTTGATTTTGTGATCTAAATTTTAAGGTCAAATTGATCTCCTGTGTTTACAAATTTAGTGACTAAGCGTTGAAGAGTTTCTAGATTGTTTGCAATAATAACCATTATTCACCCTTTAAAAAATAAAGACGTTTAAATAAATGAAAGAAAAAGTCAATACTTTTTATCTTATTTCTGTTTGCAACATATCTTGGTCATGAGTGTTCAAAACTCTAGCATCTAGTATAGCTCTACGAATACTTTATTAGTGTTAAGCATTTTACTTTATTAGTCCATATAGGCACATAGCTTCTATATATAATATAATAGGCTAGTCTGCTACAACAATAATTAAAGTACAGCGAACAAAACTCTACACTCTACTAACGAACTACTTCCCAACTAAAACGCTTCTAGTGTTTTTCGTCGATTGTAAAAAAAAGGATCAAACGTCGCCGTATTTAAAGCGTTTAAATACAATAATATATGTTACCGAGATTATCGTAAACTTACATGTAAAATTTTTAAGGTGGTCTTTTACTTTTATTGGTCTAAAGGACTTTAAAGGCTCTTAAAAAAATTTAGTTGAAGATCCTTTCTCTAATCGTTTATTCACGTAACCCAAATTTTTATAGCAAAAATAAAGATAGGTAAATATATGTATCATAAACAGAAACAGTAGTATGTAACACCCCTTTTAATAATAGTTTTTTTGATATGAATTGATTTTGCTTGTGTAGATATGAATAAAGAATTAAAAAAATTTATGGCAGAAAAAAGGAGGTCTTGGTAGTGATGAACTGTTAGAATGATGAGATGAATGATAATATAAGCGTATTTTCCCGAAATAATCTTATTTATAGAAAATATATTGGTGGTCAGATTATTTAGAAAATATGGAAAACAATGGAAGAAGTTTTTTTTTTTTAAATGCTAATAATAACTGCTCTTACTTTCAATATTATTTATAAAAAATAAATCATAAATTCAAAGCTCTTTAGACTTATTATCTCTGGAAGAAAATGTTATCAAAATGGGTGAAAACAATATAAAAGGTGTATAAAAAGTATAAAAGATTCCAAAATGCCATAATATCGACTAAAGCGTACCCAGGTGCATATATAACAAGTCACCACAATCTAGTTCTAGCAAATATGAAACTCAAATTAAAAAAGTTAAAAACAACTGCCAAAACACCGACAATCAATCTGAGAAAACTAAAAGAAACACATATATATATATATATATATATATATATATATATATATATATATATATATATATATCAACAAATCAAAGAACAAGTGCACAAAGAAGTTCAGGAAGTAGAAAAGCAAAAGCAATTAACAACAACAGATAAATGGAGGACAGTTGAGGAGAACTTAAGAAATATCACACAACAAAAACTTGAAGAAGACAAAGACAAGAAGACACATCATCTAAAAATAAACAATGAATCACACAAGAGATAAAAGAATTGATGATGAAAAGAAGGGCACACAAGAATAAAAACGAACAACAGTACAAAAAAATTAATAAAATAATCAAATAGAAAATTAAAAAAGCTAAGGAACTGTGACTATCAGAAAAGTGTGAAGAAATAGAAAGCTTAGATAAATAACATGACAGTTTTAACATACACCGGAAAATCAAAGAGACAGCTGACATATACACGAAGAAGGGTATCGGAAATATCATGGATCAAAATAACAAGATAATAACGGAATGTACAGATAAAATAAACAGATAAGAAGAATACATAAAAGAGCTATTCGCAGACGACGAGAAAATTTAGGTCATTGAACCAAGAGGAAGAAATGGGCCACCAATCACCAAAGACGAAATTATGAAAGCCCTAAAACGTATAAAAAATGCGAAGGCCATGGGACCAGATGAAATACCTACAGAAATCTTAAGAATATTAACAAAAAATCATATGGGCACACTAATAGAATTATTCAATGACATTTATTATATAGGAGAGATTCCAAAAGAATGGTTAATATCAATATTTATTCCAATACCCAAAAAATCAAACGCAATGAAGTGCAAACCTTCTTTGGCACCAGAGAAGCAATATTTACTGTACAAACACTAATCGAACGATGTAGAGATGTCAATTGCGACGTATTCATATGTCTAGTCGACTTCGAAAAAGCTTTCGACCAAGTACAACACCGAAGAATGGCAAAAATACTGCAGAACACAGAATAAGATGACGAACACGTGAGAATCATTGCCAATCTATATCGATATCAAAAAGCCGTAATACGAATAGACCAACAAAAATCGAAAGCAATACCTATAAATGGTGGAGTAAGACAAGGATGTGTGCTTTCCCCTTTACTTTTTATTATATATTCAGAAGAATTGTTTAAAGAGGCATTAGAAGACGCAAATGAAGGCATATTTATTAACGGAGCACTTCTGAATAATCTGAGATACGCAGTTTACACAATACTCCTTGCGGACAGCAGAGAAGAACTACAGATCTTGGTTGATTGCATTACGCAATACTGCGAAAGGTATGGAACGGCACTGAATACAAATAAAACAAAAATCATGGTGGCAAGCAAAAACAAGATTAAGGAAGACAGTGTTTATGCTAACAGAAAACTTTTAGGCAGGGTGCACAGATATCAGGTTGGATAACTAAATGAAGGATGGGATAGAAGTACGGAAATAAAACGGCGTATTGAGATAGCTAGAAGTGCTGTTAATAAGATGAAAGCAATATTATGCAATGGAAAACTTAACATCGAAATTAGAACTAGAGTATTGAGATGCTACGTGTTCTCTGTCCTGTTGTATGGAGTTGAGGCCTGGACAATTACAGAGGCGACAGAAAAAAAACTCATTAACTTTGAAATGTGGTGATATCGAAGAGTGTGGAAAATATCTTGGACACAACACATACCAAATGAGGAAACGCTACGATGAATTGAAAATATAAAGAAATACTCAACAATATAAAGAAAAGAAAAATGAGCTACTTAAGTCACATACTAAGAAACGAGGACTGGAAGGCAAAAGAGGACGGGGGAGAAGACGCACGTCCTGGCTGAAGAATCTGAGACAATGGAGTGGGAAAACGTCAATAGAACTTTTCAGAATGGTTTCAGATAGAGTCAAATGGGCCATGATGATCGCCAATGTCCTTAGGGATGGGGCACGTTAAGAAGAAGAAGAATTGGAATAAACACCTGTGATATAAGAATTATCAGCCATCTTTACTGGAATCAAACATCGTCTATCCGTACAGAGGCAGGAGAATCCGATGATATCAAAATCAAACGTGGGGTCCGACAGGTATGTATACTATCACCCTTGCTGTTTAACAAATACTCTGAAGAAATCTTTCAAGAAGCAGTGGAAGATGTTGAAGCTGGAATTCGAATTACCGGAGAATGTATCAATAAGCACTTCAGGAGTTAGTGACTAGAATCACAGAAGTGAGTCAGATATATGAGCTTTTACTGAACACTAAGAAAACAAAATGTATGATGATCTCTAAGAAGGAACAGCAAATTGAAAGAATCAGTGAGAATAGTCATCCAATAGAAAGAGTAAAAACATACACCTACCTTGGTACGAACGTCAATGAAAATTGGTACCATTCCCTAGAAATAAAATCTAGGATAGAGAAAGCAAGATCTGCAGTTCAAAAAATGGCTAAGCTATTCAAATGCCACGATTTATCTCTTTGTTAACCATTTTTCATCCACTCCTAAATGTAGGTCTCCCAATTGCTTCCATCTTTCTCTGTCTTGCCCCAATCTAATCCACTGTTTGCCTGCCACTGCTCTTATGTCATCTACTCATCTTTATTGAGGTTTTCCCATGCTTCTTGTAGTCATCCTTGGTCTCCATTCTAGAATTCTCCGTGTCCACCTGTTGTCATTATATCGGGCTACGCGACCTGCCCAGCGCCATTTCATTTTTGTAATTTCTTCCACAATATCCCTAATCTTCGTTCTACGTCGTATTTCGGTGTTTCTAATCTTGTCTCTCAGTGATATTCCAAGCATGATTCGTTCGATTTCTCTTCGCGTTGTTTCCAATTTTTTAGCAGATTTTTTGGTAAGGGCTACTGTCTCCACGCCGTAGGTACAAACTGGCAGTATGCATGTGTTATACACCTTTTTCTTTAAGTTTACAGTAATGGAGGTGATTTTCAAGATATATGCTAGTTTGCCAAAAGCGCCCCATACCAGTTGTATTCTTCTTTTAATTTCAGCATCTTGATTTGGTTTTCCTAGTTTGATGACATGACCTATATATACATAATGTTCAAAATTTTCTATGGTATGATTTTGTATTGTTATATTTGTCAGGTCTCGGCTCAATATTTTTGTTTTATTGTAGTTCATTTTTAAGCTTACCGCTCTTGAAACTGCATTTAATTGTTGTAACATATCATTTAGCTCTTGGATATTATCGGGTGTTAAAACTATGTCATCTGCGAATCTCAATTGGTTTAAGTATGATCCGTCGACGTTGATAACCTGGTTTTTCCATTCTAGTTTCTTAAAAATGTCTTCTAGAACAAGGATAAAGAGTTTGGGAGAGATGGTGTCTCCTTGTCTTACTCCCCGTTGTAGTCTTATGGGATTAGTTTTTGTGCTTTCGTCCAGCTTTATCTGTATGGTGGCATTTTCATATATGTTTTTAATTATGTTAGTGTATCTTGAATCTATACGTGCATTTTCTAGAGATTCAAGCACTGCCCATAATTCGATAGAATCGAATGATTTATGGAAATCGACGAACGCCATATGAATTGGAACATTATACTTCGTGCATTTCTCTGTCAGTGTTCTTACGGTGTGCAAGTGGTCTATGGTACTAAAATGTTTTCTGAATCCAGCCTGCTCGATAGGTTGATAGAAAGCAAGCTAATGTGTTAGGCGGTTGGTTATGATTTTTGTTAGTAATTTGTACAGATGTGATAGCAAGGGTATTGGTCGGTAATTCTCGATGTGTGCTTTGTCTCCTTTCTTGAATAGTAGAATGACTTCGGAGTTGTACCATTCTTGAGAAATCTTTCCTTCATCAATTACTTTATTAAATAAAATATTTAATACCTGTTCCATTTTTCTGCTATCAATTTTCAACATTTCAACTGTAATTTTATTCTCTCCCGGACATTTATTCGTTTTTAGTTGATTTAGGGCCATTCTTATTTCATAGTCGGTTATGTCCGGTATTTCTTCTGAGCCGGTGTTAATTATTGTTCGTTTAGTATGTGTGGTTGTGTATTTACCGAGTATAATTTAGTATAGAATTTTTTAATGGCCTCGCTTATTTATTAGATTTATTAGATTGTTAGTATAGTTTCTATGATCGTTCCCAATTCCTTTCTTCACGTTTTTGTTTAAACTTTTGAAGCTGTCCGAATTTCGATCTGTTCTGTTTCATCTTTCTTGGAGTAAGTAGTTTAATTGTATTAGGTTGGAGTTTAGATGTTTTTGGCTATTTTCGTGTTTGAGCATATTTTCTTGACCGATGTTGTTACAGTTACTTTTATTTTATTGGCTAGTTCGTTTATATTCATTTGTTTCAGTGTCTCTATTGATTTTAGTCTTGTGCTTAGATCTTTTTGGTATTCCGTTTGTTTTTGAAACAGGACGTGCTTGGCTATCGTTCTCGGTTACTAAGTTTGTTTCGTTCTACTCTTGTCTGTATTTTAATATTCGCTCTAACCAATCTATGGTCACTCTCGGTATAGAATTTGTTTAGTATTGTCACGTTGGTGCATATGTTTTTGTTATTGGAGAGTACGTAGCCTATTTCGTTCTTAGTTTTCTTGTCTGGGCTGATCCATGTCCATTTACGTTGTTTAGATTTTTTTAAAGAAAGTGTTGAGACAAAATAAATTTTCGTTGTTTAAGTAGTTGTACAACATCTCACCCCTTTCGTTCCTGTTGTCCAGCCTAAAGCGACAAATATATTGTGTGTCATCCTCTTCTTTTGTTCCAATTTTTGCATTAAAATCTCCTGTGATTATTACGAAGTGTGATTTTTCTTGGTTCCTTGCTGTCGTCAGATCCTCGTCAAATGATTCAGCTTCCTCATCTGTTGAGTTTCCTGTCGGTGCATATCCATGTATTATCTGTAAGCTGTATCTGCTGTTCAAAGCGATGACAAGATATATGACTCTGTTTGATACCACACAGAACTTCTTTACTTTATAGGGAGCTCGTTTGTTTATCAGGAACGCTACACCGCCTATGTGATGATTTTCTACGGAGTTTTTCTGGTATAGCTGGTGACCATATTATAAGATGGCACATGTTTCTACTGGTAAACGAGTTTCGCACAGTCCAACTATATCTCATTTGATATTTGAGAGCTCTTGTTCTAGTTCGTCAAGGTGTTCTTGGGTCCTCATAGTTCTTATATTGTAAGTGGCTATACGAAGCAATGATGGGTATTTTTTCTTATTAGATTCAGTCGAATATTTGCCTCCCCCGAATCCATGAGGCTGACTGATTGCTCAGTGTGAGATTCTGAGTGTATAACTCTACTCACCTGGAATAATTTCATATTGATACTCGACATCTTCAACTTGGGAGGTTTTAGCATATTTAAAACGCCACGCTTGCCGAGCGGATTGGCGAGCTATACAATCCTTAAAATCAGGGGATTGCCACTTCCGCCATCCACGCCGTACCGAAGGTATTCTTTTTCGCCATGACTGCCGTTGTGGACTTCGCCAGTGACCCTGGATAAGGGACCCTAAGCAGGTACTAGTTTCCTGGGTCAGGAAACCACTGAAATCTGCGGAGGGCAGGGATTGATTCATTTTTCCTGATAAGACTATCCAGAGGAGTTCCTACCCGCTACCCGTAAATTTATCAGTACCCATAAAAATCAGGTTACTAAGATGTTATATCTTTCCTATATTGTTGTAAGAAGCTGAGTCGTGGACTCTCACAGACGCTACCTGTAAGAAAATTGAGCTTTGATATGTGGATTCCGCATATTATATAAGGATTGTAATTTATAAAATCATTATATAGTTCTTATAAAAACTGACAAATACTTCTCTTCGTTAATTAATGGATACTTAAATTAAACTTGTATATTATATTGTCAAATTAATAAAGTGGAACGTAAAAAAATCCACCTTGAGAATGCAATTTTATAGTATAAATCTCATTTTCTTCCCCTTTTTAAAATAAAAATGCTTTAGGATTGATACACTTTAAGACCAACGTTATAATTATTTCATTACGAAATTTAAATTATAATCCGAAGGACATTTAAAATAATTTCCATGAAGGCAGAACATCAAAATGCAAATTTAGTCAGGTACACAGAAGACTAATTTGGCAGAACGGAGCTCGACTCCAACATTGAGTTGTATAATAGCCAAAGTTTCATATGGTCCTTTGTCAGTAACTTCACTAATGAACATTTCATCAATAAAATGTGCTCCTAGCATAGTATAATTAACAAAGAGCGACTAGAGTTCCGCATGAATTCAATCATATTTTGCCGCAATTGTTCAAAGTTCAATGTAAATTACTATTTGCATATATAATTATGGATCACGCATCAAAGGGCTCTTGGAGGGACCGTGTCTGCTGCCAAAAACTTATTGTGGTAGTGTGGTAGTTAAATTTTCATGCTGAATTTGGCATTTTATAATTACGGTTCGCCGTTATTATTAATAATTAATCTTATCAGACCTACAAATGTAAATCTGTTGTAAATATAAATAGAGGATAAGTTTATTTCAAAATTATAACAAATTCAAACTAGTATTTAAAATCAACAACTGTGATAAACTACTAACTAAAATAAAGGGCAGGTTGGCGTAGTTATATAAGGAACTTTTAACTAAACATTCTATATTTTTGGGAATAAACTATTTCTACTTCTTCTTCAGTAGGGGAGACTGGTGCAACTGTAACAGGTGTCGTTTGTAACAATAGTGATATTTGCGCCATCTTTTGAAATAAATCAAAAAGCACTAATATGCATAGACGGATATCTACCTCATACCACTGACTGTAGTTTCAGAGTTAGCCTTAACCTATTGCACAAGTCACAAGTTCGAGGCACATGTGTGTATTTCATCATAAAAGTACATTTTAGTTGCGTCACAAATTGTTGATTTTTTCAAAACTCAACTTGAAAATATTTCAAGGTAAGGCCAATCTTTTTTAACATCTTTAATTTCGTTTACTGTAGCTCACCTTTTCTACGCAGGGCATAATGTATACAAAAATCATCTTTCTTATTTATAGGTTAACTTGGTGTCGATTGTAACACACACTGCGGTGTCGTTTGTAACATTTTACAATTGACACCTATTATATTCTTTTTTAATAGAGTTCTTTTATCTAGATCGACGCAAAATGGTGAAGCCAAGGCCAAGAAAAACGGAAAGGGGGTTAATTCCAAGAGTTATTTATTACGAAGCAGCTAGGAAGGTAATAGATACTAACCAATCTATTAGAAAAGTGGTTAAAGATTATGGTATGTGTCACGTTTCTTTATAATGCTATGTTAAATCGTTACGTGAAAACTCACAACGTCGGGTTAGATACAATCCTCACAACAGAGTATTTAATGATGAAATGGAGTTACAGCTTGCTAAATACTGCGAAACTACTATAGATTTGTATTTCGGACTTACCACAAAAGATTTACGCAAGTTAGCTGGAGAAGATTAGCTGGAGTCAATATTCATCTCACTACCAAAAAAGCCAAACCCACAACACTGCAATGAGTTCCGTCTGATAAGCCTTATGAGTCATGCAGTAAAAGTCCTACTAAAAATCGTACATAATCGTATCTATAGAAAGTGCGAAACAATCATCGGAGACGATCAGTTTGGATTCAGAGCCGGCATGGGAACGAGAGGAGCCCTGTTCAGTTTACTAATTCTCGCCCAAAAATGCTACGACCAACAGAAATATATATTTATATGCTTTATAGACTTCGAAAAAGCATTTGATAGAGTAAGACACGACCTACTATTAGAACGTTTGCAAGAAGTCGGTTTAGATGGAAAAGACATCAAATTCTTAAAAAACTTGTACTAGAACCAAAACGCCAGAGTTAGGATCGAAGGTTCCACATCCGCAGAAGTAGAAATTAGGAGGGGAGTTAGACAGGGATGTGTTCTGTCGCCTCTGCTGTTTAATCTTTACTCCGAGTTTCTATTTAAAGAAGCATTGAAGGATTCCAAGGATGGAGTCAATGTGAATGGCGTAAATATCAACAGTATCAGATACGCCGATGATACAGTGTTAATTGCGGATTCCGACTTAGG
Source organism: Diabrotica undecimpunctata (assembly GCF_040954645.1). Lineage (NCBI taxonomy): Eukaryota > Metazoa > Arthropoda > Insecta > Coleoptera > Chrysomelidae > Diabrotica > Diabrotica undecimpunctata. The sequence continues at coordinate 52,172,519 of NC_092808.1, forward strand.
TCTACAACGACTCATCGACAAGACCAACTCGACCTGTGAGCAATTTGGTATGAAAATAAACATTAAAAAAACCAAAGTGATGTCAATCCAAAAAAACCAAAACGTACCTCAACCTTGCACAATAAATGGGCACATTTTAGAACAGGTTAATAGATTTAAGTACCTGGGATGTTGGATCGATAGCAGCCTAAATCCTGATCTAGAAATAAGATCGAGAATAGAACAGGCCAGAAAATCTTTCAAAAAAATAAAAAAACTGCTTTGTGATTCTCAAATAAAACTCGAAATTCGACTACGTTTATCAAAATGCTACGTCTGGTCGACTCTTCTATATGCAGTTGAAGCGTGGACCCTTAAAACGTCAACCGTAAATAAATTGGAGGCCTTTGAAATGTTGATCTATCGGAGAATACTCAAAATTTCATGGACATCGCATATCTCAAACGAAGAAGTGCTGCATAGAATAGGCAAGGAAAGAGAACTTTTTAACACAGTAAAAGTTAGAAAAACATCATACCTAGGCCACATACTGAGAAATAATAAGTACCAATATGCCCAACTTATAGTGAAAGGAAAAATCGAGGGAAAGAGAGGCCTAGGAAGGAAAAGACTATCGTGGCTCAGAAACATCCGACAATGGACAGGGCTAAATTTTGAACAGCTAATAAGAACAGCTAAAGATAGAGAAGAGTTTAAAATTGTAGTAGCCAACCTCCATTAAGGAGAGGGCACTTTAAGAAGAAGAAGCTTTTTTATTTGCAAAGTGTAACAAACTGTCTTACCCAGAAAAATGGAACACGACTGAACATACAAGTGAAGACTGGCTTATTGCTTTTATGCGACGAAATCCAAATTTAAGTCTCCGTACACCTCAAGCTACTAGCCTTTCACGAGCCATGAATTTTAATAGAGAAAATGTAAACAACTTTTTTAATAAATTGTCAACTGTTTTAGACAGATATAATTTTGAGCCTTACAATATATATATATATATATATATATATATATATATATATATATATATATATATATATATATAACATTGACGAGACGGGTGTTTCGACAGTTCAGAAGCCATCCAAAGTTATAGCTAGAACAGGAACTAAGCAAGTAGGATCCATATCATCCCAGGAACGTAGAACTCTAGTAACACTAGGTGTAGCCATTAATGCAGTGAGAAATACCGTACCCAAAAGGTTCGTCTTCCCACGATTACGTTTTTAAGACCACTTTATTAGAGATGAACCAGTTGGGTGTATAGGAACTAGAAATAAGTCTGGATGGATGCAAGATAATAAATTTCTTGTTTTTATGAAACAATTTGTTAAACACATAAAGCCAAGTGAAGCTAATAAACTGCTTTTATTGCTAGATAACCACTCGTCTAATATTTCGATATCTTTGATAGAATTTGGCAGAGCTAATTTCATTACTTTACTTTCGTTTCCGCCGCACACTTCACATAGGCTTAAACCTTTAGATCGTGGGGTATATAGTTCGTTTAAGAAATATTTAAATAATGCTGGTGATCAGTGGATGATGAATTATCCTGGAAAAAGAGTGACTATATACGATTTGCCTTCAATTGTAAGAACATCACTTCCTTTGGCCACTACACCTGTCAATATTCTTGCTGGTTTTTCCTGCACTGGTATTTGGCCTTTGAATCGAGAGATTTTTAACGATAGTGATTTTAATGTATCAACCGTAACTGATAGACCTCTGTATGAAGAAAACATAGAAAATAATCAACCAGAATCACCTACAGTTCAACACAACAGTCACTTGGAAAGTCAACCGGGTATCCACTACCTTGTCACCAAAAATACACACTACTCCATCTCCCAAGATTAATAATCCAGCAGTATTTATTTTGCCTTAAGATATTAAGCCATTGCCGAAAGCAGACCTAACCAAACCCAAAAAAAGGAGGAAGAATGAGACGAAAGACAGCTATTCGGACTGATACACCAGAGAAGATGTCGATTGAAGAAGAAAATTCGAAGAAAAGGGACACCGTCAAGCGTAAGTTCAGCTTGAACATAATCCAAAGAAAAAATCTTTGCTAGCTTTGCCATTGAAGAAAAATATCAAAAAGAGAAAAGCACCCCTGAAAGCAACCGAAAAAGATTTTTCTGAGTCTTCCGATGAGGAAGTTTTGTGCTTGGTATGCGGTGGTCCATATTTATCAAGCTCTGAAGATTGGTTACAATGTCGAGAATGTAAGCACTGGGCACATTTAAACTGTACAAACAAAAGTCCATTCTACATTTGCTTCAATTGTGAATCTGATAGTGATTAGTTTTTTCTCTGTAAAAATATGTTACCAGAATTTGTTATTGTTTTTATTTCTAATCCTTACAGATATCTATTATTTTCTGTCATTGTAATATGAAATATATTTTTTACTACTTCCTATTTAATTTATTTTTACTCTATACTATAGGTTAATATGTTACAATCAACACCAGATCTGTTACAATTGACACCAATAAGGTGTCGATTGTAACGCATGAGGTAACCTGACACAAAGGGTCATAATTTTATTTCTCTAATACTTAAGCATCTTTTAAGATAAATATACTGTGCAATAGAGTCCCTAGTATAGGTTAGAATAAATTAAAAATTTAACAAAGCTCAACTTAGTCAAAAAAAAAATCAATTTGTGACATTTGTTACAACCAACACCAGTCTCACCTACTTTATTCGGTCCGGATGTTGGCGATCATCAAGGCTATCATGTTTTTGTTGACTGCTCTACTAAACAGCTCCGTGGAGGTGATCCTAAACCATTGTCGGAGGTCCCGGTCCTCTCCTGCCATATACTTTACCGTGCATAACGAGTTAAAGAATTCGATATTTTTCTTCGTTCCGCATCACGTGCCCGAGGTACTCAAGCTTACGTTGTTTCACTAAATTAAGCACTTGTTCTTCTTTTGTCATGCGCTGTAAGACCTCAACGTTGGTGACATTCGTGGTGGTTTTTTCGCAATATATACTATAGCGCAACAGCTGTAGTTAGAATGTACTATAGCGACACAAAGACATTTCCCTTGGAGAAAGGTATTAGGAAGGATACACATCTCCTAAGCTATTCACTGCTTTATTACACAGTGCTGTTAGAAACAAAACTTGGTTAAATATTGAAGTCAATTTAAAAAAGGGGTTTCTGAACAACTTACGGTTTGCAGACGACATAGTACTCATTACTGACCGGGTAGCTCATGCCTGCCAACTTCTTCAAGGCCGTCAGAGCTCTTGTGCACGAGTTGATCTTAAAAACTTTTCCAAAACACACTACGTGATCAACCTGTTACAGGCCAAAAACAGTTCAAATAATGGAACGCAACAAGTGTATAAGTATATGGGCCACGAAATTAAATTAGGAAGAGACAATCAAACAACAGAGTTAAATAGGAGAATAGAACTAAAAGGAGCAGGTTACGGAAAACTGAAGAAAGTTGAATATATTCTTCAGAGACAGAGTTTGAAATGTAGTAGTTAGGAGAAAACCTGACGATTTTAAAAGAATTACAACGCTAAAATGGATCTGGGCAGGATATGTTGCCAGAGTCAGAGATGGAAGATGGACCAAGAAAATTTTATAATGAAGACCTAAACACGATGCTTATCATAATCGAGAACTTCCTCCAACAAGATGGTCGGACGATATTAAGCGTTTCCAGCAAAAACGGAATTAAGGTGCTCATGATCGGATGTAATGAAATATTTACGGAGGGCCTATGTTCAGCAGTGGACTCAAAACGTCTAATGATGATAATGATAATGTTTCCTATACTTTTAAGTTTAACTGATAAGCATTGTGTAGGTACTATTGTCCTTTTTAATAGTTATTTATCTTTTAGGATTTTTTTAATCTCGTGTTGTTCTTTTTTTCTTCTAGTTTGTATTATTAATTACTTACAAGTGAGAGTAGAATATTATCTTTTACTGGGTTAAATATAAATATAAAATATAATTAAATTTTGACGACACTTTTTATAAAGTTTTAACTATGTTTTTTATACCACAATACAAGTGTGAAGTGTTTTAACTTCTGTGTTTTTTTAAACGATGGTATACAGCCAACTACGGGGGTTTTCCCATTAATTTTAAATATAAAACATTTTTTTTTTCACAAAAAGGTGTTTTCGGTTGAGCAAATAGTTCTGACTGTTCTTCGATAACATACTATTTTGATATTCTATTTTTTAATATAGAGCTGCTAGTGATCTTATAAATCTTTTTTGTTGAAAATAGAATGGTGAATTCTGTTTACCGTATTTTTGGTATTTTATAATTGATCTCAAATTAATTTATATTTTCCATTGATAGTCAAAGATATAGTCAGTTCCATTCTACACTGTTTAAGACACATGGCTTTTTAACGGATATTTTTGCAGTAACTATGGTTACTATCCATGAATTGATGTAGCAACGATATAAGGTCCATGATAAAATAGATAAATACAATCTCTTATGTTAACTTGAACTTTTGTAAAGGTTAAATAAAAATTTCCTTAGTCCACACTGTTTATGTTTTTAAATTTGGAAACACATTAATTTTTTTTGTCTTTTCTTTGGAGTACATTTTTATGTGTTGTACATAATTTTTCCTTGATCAGTTCTATTACCATTGTCTTCAATTAAGATTTTACGATTATGATGTTTATTTTTCTCATTTGAATATAAGTACTTCAGTCCTTTTATGATTTATATGTTTAATTCCTATGTCAGTTTCGGAAAGATTGAATAATCTAGGATTGGCAGGAATAATACTAATAACAAGAAGACATAACAGTACTCCTGTTTCTACAAAAAAACAGGTTGTAACTTTATTCATATGTTTTATGTACTTTAAGGTCATTTACTGAAAAAAACTATTATATTAATGTGTTTGTACCTAGATTTTCTTCGTTTAGTAAGATGAGATCTAGTTTATTAATTCCCCTCTTTAAACTGTCCGTTTCTTTCGAAACTATTATTGCATATTTCCATTAGACTCTCAAAATTTCTCTTTTTAATTTAATTATAGTTAAATAGTATAGCTTATAGTTAACTGAGTGTCATCAATGAGGAGGTATTGTATTTAAAAAAAAATGGATATAAAGTAAACAAAACATTTATTAGCAAAAACTTGGTTACAAAATAAAGACATAGTTTTATATACATGCAAAAAAAACGCATTACTTTGATTTTGTGGCATAATGCGTTTTAAAAAACATGAAACACAAAAACTCTTTTTACAAGATGTACACTGCCATTTGGTTCTTGGAGTTTTGCTTTGTGCTTCTTGTCGTCCTAAAGTTTCTTTTTTTTAAAGCATAGCACACAACACATCGACCTTTAGCGTACTCTTGTAATACATGACGCTCATTATTTTGGATGTTCTTGACCCATACAAGCTCATGAGTTACATCTAAAAGTGTCAAGGCAAGATGCTCTCTGAATTCAGTAATCTGCATTTTATTTTTTGTTATTTCCTTATAACACAAGTATGCATTCACTAAAGCAGAACCTAAAATTAGCTCGATCGCTAACTTTCGGTACCATTTCGTTCCCTTTCTAAGAGAATGCGAATATGCTTTCAATTGATCCGAAAGATCAATATAAGCTTTGGCTTTGTTATAATACGCGATGGCTTTTGGCTTTTCTATCTCTTTTCTATGTTGTCTCACTCCCACTACCTCATCGGTGTGTTTGGTGGTCAACAGCAGCACATCTCTCGTATCTTTCCATTTCATTATAACGACAAGTGTACCACTTTTCTGGGCAAATACTTCATGTCTTTTTAGTTTTTTTGCCACAACTTCTTTCGCGTTTAGTTTTCTGTTCGTCCTTACAGTTCCAACAAGATGTGTTTTTCTGTTCAATAATTAAGATGCTAAATACACACTAGTATAATAGTTATCCGTATGGACGATTCGCCCTTTGTCCAAAAGATTGTCCATCAACCTCATGACTGCATTCGCTGTTGCATTACTGATACCATCAGTTCTACAATACACTTGTAGATTATAGGTATATCCACCAGTTGTACAAAGTTTGTACAATTTGATTAGAAATTTATTCTTTTTGTTTTTAATGTACTGTTTAAATTTTAAACGACCTCTAAAAGGAACAAAGGTTTCGTCAATACATACATCTGGTCCTGGCACAAGAACGTACTGAAATCTTTCTATCAACTTATTGTTCAGTAGGGTCAACTTTCTAAGTTTATCATTTGAAAAGCTCACATCCTCGTTATTATTAAAATGCCACATTTGAAGGAGTTGTTCGAATCTGTTTCTTGGCATGAGATCTTTTACCTTGTTAGCGTATAAAAAATTAGTGCTCCAATAAGCTTTTAGACGTGGTAGCTGAACTAAACAAATTCCAAATAATTACACCAAGAAATATTTCGATTTCTTTGTTTTCAGTGGGAATCCATCACTTTACGAAGCCTTTTGGCTTCTGCTTCTCTCACAACACTTGCTCGGCATAAAGATTGGTTTGGTACACCATATGGTCAATACTCTCATTTGTAATAAATAATTTAAAAAAGTCGTATTAAGTCTGCTCATATATATCATAGAATTCAGCTTTTATTCCAATATCAACACTAGAGAAATCAAACGTTCTTAGTGAAGTACCATCAACGGGTTCCCATACTATTTGAGTATCCTGAGTAGTGTTATTTTCTTTATCGGCGTCTTGGGATATATTTCGAGCTATAACATCTTCAATAGTTTGATCAATCTGTATCAAAATAGCTGCTGTGATCCAAAAACTTTTCAGTTGATTTATAATAGCAATGTCACCAACAAAAAGAAAGATCTGAACTAAGCTTACTCACCATACTGTCGTCGTGTTTAGTTGTAAGTTTGCTAATACATTCAACTGACGTGGATGGAGCAAGTTCTCTTTCAAGATTGATCGCCTCAGTGGTTTCAAATTTGTTTGCACGTTTTGTAGGAATTTCTTCGTCACTACAGGTTGCGTCACTATTATCAGGTACATACTCATCGGATAAATAAACGTCCCCAAATTCACTTATTTTATCATCTTCATCAGATCATAATTCATCCCACAATGTTTGCAGCCTACGTTGCTCTTGTTCATAACCACCGTTAGCCATGCTGTTCTCTTTATGTTTCGACTTAGAATGATGAAATGTGCGTAGTCAATGAAATCAGAAACAAACAACCAACTTGTTGACATGCGCAAAGTGTGACATCACATTCATGTCTCGCCGTCTCTGTAGGCCGATATTTTTGGAAAGACGGCGAGACCTTAATATGATGTCACGAGAAAAATACGTAAAATTTTGCAATATTGGAACTGAACTATATGTCAGAAATACATATTGAGCATTCTATTTAACAAAAAATAAAAAAAAAAAATTTTACTTAGTACACCCGTGCTTAACGTGTTAAGCAATATTTAAAACCCACAGTATGGTGGGCCATAATCTTTGGACAAATTCATGATGGACTGCATAGAGAAGAATTGAGAAAATTCTTCTCTATGCAGTGAAAAATAAATTAAAACCTTACTTAAAATGTTTCTGATTTTTTTATCTCAGTGCAAACAAATATACAGAAAATCAACATATATCAATATTTGTTTCAACATTTCTATCAACATTTATATCTACAGTTATATAAACATTTATATCAACATTTATTTCAACAATGTTGCTTCTAGATAACTAATAATTCGAAAACTTTTTTCGACACTTTTTTAGGTATTTTGTTCTGATATAATGTGTTTTTGAGTGTCATACAAAATTACTAAAAAACAAAGCATTTGTTTTCTGACACTCCCTTCTGTTATTGCTAAATAGTGGCTTTATAGATTTTTGAAAACTATGGTCGACTGACAGCCGAAAAGCCAAAGACAGAAATGTAATTTTGATTACAGATGTTTATTGTAAAACAAACAAAGAGAATAAAGAAAAGAGACTCCTCAAGTTAATGGACTCCTACGATTAGCGAAACTATCAGAAGCTCGAAATTTGGCTGGGTACGAAAAGAAGTATATTTTCGAGGTGTTAGTTTCTGATAAGTGCTAGTGATATCTATTATTTCGACAGACTTGCGGCTTTGCGCCATGATTTATTTTACCAATGCCGCCAAAATGTGTTCTTTTTCTGAACAAAACTTTACCATATAAGTGTTTGCTGTATATAAAATGTGACTAAAACAGGTTACTTCACACCATCCAAAGTTACGACATAGGAACTGCTCTGTTGATCGACTGGTTTTAGTTCGTTGATCATCGCAAAAAGGCGAATAAATCTTAATCAGCAATATTTTAAATAGTCATGATCATCGCCAGCCGTTTTGACCATTGCTGAACATAGGTCTTCCGTAAATAATTTCAGTGCATCCGATTTTGAGCACCTTGAATGCAGTTGTGCTGGATGCGCTTGATGTTATCCGACTACCTTGTTAGAGGACGTACTGGATTACGATAAGCATCGTGTCTAGGTCTCCATTCTAAAATCTTTTTGCTGCATCTTCCATATCTGACTCTATTAGCAACATGTCCTACCTAGTTCCATTTCAGCGTTGTAATTCTTTTGATGGCGTCCGTAACACCAGTATTTCTCGTAACTATTTGACTTAAAACTCTGTCTCACTTGCATCTTATTGATTACTATTCTGGTAAGAGTCAGTGTTTCTGTTCCATACGTTCGAACTGATACATTTTTCAATGCATAATTTTAAGGAATATTTTAAATGTCTTGGAGCAAAATAAAACAGTCGCCAAGCGATCCGAAAAGTCAAGTGCAATGGAATTCTGACAGAGAACGCTAAGGGTGAGGGTTTTGAAGGTAGTTTTCTTGTCAAAAAAAATTTGTCGTTAAACTTGATTTTACATTTAAGAAGTAGAAGTAATTATTTTACTTAATCGGCTCTTATAACACGTTATTTTACATGTATACCTTAAAATTTTACACAACTTTGGCTTTTCTACCTCTTCACGTTCATCGTAGGGAGTAAATGAAATAAAAATCACTTGTATGAGAATCCTTAAAACAGAGGCGTTCGAGGCACAATGAAACGTTTTATGGAGCCAGTTTTTCTCCTTACTATTTGATTTGAAACTCTGTTTCTGAGGGATATATTCAACATTGACCTCTTCATTGCTCACTGTACCAATTGTATCTTAATAATTACTTTTTTGGTAAAAGTCAATGTATCTCCTCCATACGTTAGAACTGGGAGTATACATTAATCAAAGACCTTCCTTTTCAAGAAAATGGGAATATCTTATCTAAAGACGTCCCTCAGTTTTCCGTAAGCTGCTCATATTAGGCCTATTCTCTTGTTTAACTCTATTGTTTAGTTGTCTCTTCCTAATTTAATCTCGTCGTCCAGATACTTATATGTACACACTTGTTCAATTTGCGTTCCATTAGTTGTTAAAATGTTTTTGGCCAGAACAAGGTTGGTCACCTATTGTGCTTTGAAAAAATTAATTTAAAGACTCTGAAGGTTTTGAAGAAGTTGAAAGGCATGATCTACCTGGCCTACAATAAGGACTATATCGTCTGCAAACCTCAAGTTGTTCAAAATTCCCGCATTTATGTTGATGCCAATATTTTCCCAATTATTTTTTCTCAAAGCACTCTGTAATAAATAGTTTAGGGGGATGGTATTTTCTTTCGTAATGCCTTTCTCCAAGTGAAGTGTATTTGTGTTGTCACAGTACATTCTCACTGCAGCTGTTGCGCTATTATATAAGTATATTCTAAAGAAGAGTTGTGTACCTATGATCAATATTGCGCTTTGTAAGACCTCTTAACATGGAGCTATGCTGGACTGAGTCAAATGCTTTCTCCAAGTCTACAAATATTAATGTAAATGGTTTGTTGTATTCTATAACTTTCTCTATCAAGGATTTTATTACTGTTAGGAGGTCATTAATTCCAAAATCTACTTTTACTTTTTTATGCAGTATTATCATAATGGCATTATTCCATTTTTCTGGTGTAATTCCTTCAAAGAGGCAGGCATTATGAATAGTTTTTAAAGTAGTTTTATCATTTCGCATGATATAAAGGACACAAATCTGACTGTCACATTTCTGTGTTAATGTTTAGAATATTTATAATTTCACATTTGTAATTATATACGTAAGAATGATTTTAATTCTTTTAACGTTAGATCGTTAGGTTTGAGACTTTTTTGCTGGATTATCAGAATTCTGTTAATCACGATTTTTCTAAATAAAATCATGAGCAATTGATATTATTAGAATGACTATCATATTTACTGCTTCATATCTTATGCCAATTAAGTAATTCCCAGTTATTTGTAGAGAAAATATCCATTGTAGCTTTAAATAACGTAACCTACATTCAATAAGCCAGAGTTTAAAATATAATGAGCGTTAATATAAACGATATTACTTGGTTTAAGGAGAGAAGAAGAATATCGTTTTTGGTTTCAAATCACATCAAATGGCAATAAAAAAAGTAGATATTTATGTAATAATATAACTTAACTTAAAAAAATATTAGATACTAAATAGATATATTCTAATACGATTTATGCTATATTGATGCCCGTTATTCTTATCAAACTCCTCGTCATTTAATTATTTTTTATGTTGCATAACTTGAATAGCTTAATACGTATCGTCTTATGATAGGTCAAAATTATAACAAACGCTGGACTATCAATGGAGGTTCACGCGTGGCTACATGCACGAAACCGTTGACGTAACTTATTCCTGACAGAAATCGAACGCTCACATGTGCGATAGTTGGTAGCAAATAGAAAAGAACGCCAACTATGTAGTTCGTTCGTTGGGGTTCAGCGCTTTTATCATAGATGGCAGAAGATGGTTCAATAGTGTCTAATGGTCAAGTTTATAGTTCAGGGACAAAATTTATTTCTTTTATATTTGTTGCGTTTGCGTTAATATGTATTCAAAACCAATACAAATGAATAAAAACAAATATTATTTTTATTATAAGAAGGTTTTTAGCTCTTCACTTCATATAAATTCAATTCTTTAGAGTTAGTTATTAAGCAATCTACTTTAGTATTATAAAAAACTTAAATATGAGATCACATTTGCTAATAGCTTGTTGCTAATTTCTGTGTGATAATGTGTAATGGTAAATTATAATCAGGAAAAAAGGATTAGACGACTTGTCAAGATCCTATTATACGAGAGTGTCACTGTGATAGTTACTAGGGAGCAAACTTAGCAAGTACTATAATTGGAACATGTGTGTTATATTTATCTCTACTACACGAGTTACCAAGAAGTAGCTTATAGCTTCTAACAAAGTATGTTTTTAAACATTAAAATGATAGATCATTGTCTACCATAACTTAAATCCCGACCTTCCGATTTTGAGATCGATCCAATATTACACCACGAGGCTTAATTGTATAAAAAATTATACAGAAATAATTTAAAATGTAAAGGAACCGATTGAAATTACATGAATACAAGAATGACTATATGAATATAAAAGCAAACTTAAACTTTTTAAAAGTTTTAGTTTAGTTCAGTTTTATATTCATATAGCAAGCCTTGTATTAAAGTAATTTCAAACGGTTCCCATATACTGACACATATTACATTCGAAACTATCTTACCGATTTATAAAATGTTTGATATCTGATCCTTTTTTATTTGTTCTTCAATTTAAATTCATTGTATTCTTTCATTCTATTTCTTCTTTGAACTTTTGATTGACTGATTTTTCATATTTATTTCACATTTAAGTTTATTTTTTCAAGTAATTGGATGGCCGATGGGGAAGGCCGTAATGTCTAACTTTTAAATCATCATCATCCAGCCTCAAGAGTCCACTGCTGAACATAGGCCTCTTCCTCATGTTTCCAACCCCGTCTATCTTGCGCCGCTCTCATCCAGTTTTTATTGAGTCTTCTTAAATCGTCAGTCCATTTTGTAGGTGGTCGACCGACGCTTCTCTTGTCTTCCCTTGGCCTCCATTCCAATAACCTCTTTGTCCATCGCCCATCTGTTATTCTGGCTATGTGTCCTGCCTATCTCCATTTTAGTCTGGCTATCTTCTCGATGATGTCAGTCACTCCGGTTCTTCTCCTGATGTCTTCGTTGGTTATTCTGTCTCGCAGAGTTATTCCTAACATGGACCGCTCCATTCTTCTCTGCGTGACTCTCAGTTTGGTAGCTGCTGCTTTTGTTAAGGTAAGTGTTTCTGCTCCGTACGTCAAGACTGGGAGGACTGATCAAATACCTTTCTCTTTAGGCATGTGGGCAGCTCACTTTTAAAAGTTTCTCTCAGTTTTCCAAATGCTGCCCACCCAAGGCCGATTCTTCTCTTCAGTTCATAAGTCTGGTTATCCCTGCCAATCATAATTTCATGCCCCAGGTATTTATATCTATCTACGAGTTCTATTTCTTTCCCACCAATACTGATGTTCTGGTTGGATACCAAATTGGTCATGATTTTTGTTTTCGAGATATTTATATATATATTTAAACCTACACTTTCTGTAGCTTTTAAATGTTTTGTTTTAATTTAAAACCAAACGTATACACATTGCTTGATTCACATTCATGCATATTTGTAAAAGTTGAATTAAGAAAAGGTGTCGTCTTCAGTATTTCGCTAATAAAGATGTTTTACATATATTTTTCAATGCATAAGTTATACTCTATATATCATATACAATATTTAACGTATCTCGTAGAAGAAGGGACTAGTATAATGAGATTCTGATAGAGAACGCCAAGGGTGACTCTAAACAAAGCCAGAAATCTCGTCTTTTCTACTAGATGAGTGCACGAGGTAATGTGCTTTTTGTGGCGAAACAAAAATTGTAATTCAAACGAATTTTACATTTAAACGGTACAAGTAATTATTTTATTAAATCGGCTCTGATAACATTTTAATGCATGCAATAAATCTGGCAAAATCTAATAAAACTGCGGGGCCTGACACAATTCCAAATGAAATAATTAAATTAATATCAGAAGATCAGATCAATGTATTAGTAGACTATATAATACTATATCTAATACGAGTATTATTCCGAGAGATTGGCTCAAATCAACATTTATTACATTACCAAAAAAACCTAATGCAAGGGAATGTAATGACCACCGTATAATTAGTCTAATGAGTCACACACTAAAAATATTCTTGAAAATTATCCATTTAAGAATTTTCAGAAAAGTGGAACAAGACATCACTGAAACCCAATTTGGGTTTAGGAATGCCATGGGTACACGAGAGGCATTACTTGGATTTAACGTCCTCATGCAAAGATGTATGGATGTAAATTAACCAATTTATGTTTGTTTTATTGATTACAATAAGGCATTCGATAAGGTCCGACACAACCCTCTTATACAGTTACTTAAAGATAAACACATTGACAAAAAAGACTTAAGAATAATAACTCATCTCTACTTTAACCAAACAGCAAAAGTCAGAGTAGGCAAAGAACTTTCAAAGAAAATAGAGATAAAAAGAGGCGTAAGGCCAGGTTGCATACTCTCCCCCTTATTGTTTAATCTATATTCGGAATAAATAATTAAAAAATCACTCGAAAATGTAACAATTGGAATAAAAGTCAACGGCAGACCCATCAACAATATCAGATATGCCGATGATACTATACTAATTGCAGAGAATATACAAGATCTACAGATATTTTTAGATAATGTAGTAAATGCTAGTGAGAAAAGTGGACTAACGTTTAATGCTAATAAAACAAAATTTATGACAATTTCCAAAACACAACAACACGGCATTTTAAACATAAGAGGGGTTCCAATAGAAAAAGTAAAAAAATACAGATATCTTGGTACAATTATTAATGAAAATAATGAGTAAACAGAAGAAATAAAAATGAGAATTGGACAAGCTAGAGCAACATTTAATAAGATGAGAAAAGTATTATGCACTAGAGACCTTAGTTTGCAACTCAAAATAAGAATATTACGTTCATATGTGTTTTCGGTGCTGCTGTATGGGGTGGAAGCCTGGACCTTAAAGAAAAAGGTGAGCGATCGACTTGAAGCATTCGAGATGTGGACATACCGAAGAATATTAAAAATAAGTTGGGTAGACCGAATAAAAAATGTTGAGGTCCTCAGAAAGATGACAAAAGAAATGGAAATCATGAATACGATTAAGATAAGAAAGTTACAATATCTCGGCCACGTTATGAGAGGGGCTAAATATGTGTTGCTACAAACCATAATGCAGGGAAAAATACAGGGAAAACGAAATATTGGATAAAGACGCATCTCCTGGCTCAACAATCTGAGAAAGTGGTACAATTATTGCAATGCCGTCGATTTGTTCAGAGCTGCAATCTCAAAAGTGAAAATAGCTGTGATGATTACCAACCTCCTTAAAAGAGACGGTACCTAAAGAAGAAGAAGATAACATTTTATTTAACTTATATCTCTTACGATTTTGCCCAAACTTGTCTTTTCTACCTCTTCACGTTCCTCGTAGGGAGTAAATAAAATCAAAATGGCTTGTACGGAGTTCCTTGAAAGAGAGGCGTTTGAAGACAATAAAACGTTTCATAAAGCCCCAATAGTATTTCATTAAGCTCTATTTATTTTTAATTGTACAGTAAGCAATATTTTTCGTTTTGTTTCAGAATGGTGCGAAATTAACAGCGGAAAAGTAGCAAGGGACTATCTGTTGAAGATGACATGAAGGCAGCAGTGAACATGGTCTTGGGCGGATGCAGTGTGTGACGTGCTGATGTTCTAAATAATGTACATGATGTCACGTTATAAAGATATGTGATAAAAACGAAAGCACGTAGTAAAAAGAATGTGAGATATGTGCCTAATTGTTCAGTTATCATGGTTTTCACAGCGGAGCAAGAGGAGAAACTGAAGAACTTCCTAATTATGTGCTCTAAAATATACTACGGTCTACCAGCAGAGGATTGCCGACGAGTTTCATGTGAAATAGCAGTGATAAGTAACATACTATGTCCTCCATCATGGGAAAAGAAGAAATTAGCAGGCACTGACTGGTTTTAAAATTTCTTACAAATGCACCCCAAACTCTCCCAAGGAACCCGTGAAGCTTGCAGCCTATCTCGTACTACGTCCTTCACCAATCAGAATGCAGATCTGGTTTTCAATAAGTCGGAAATATACAAACAGCAGAATTTGGTGACGGGAACAAAGGCGTTCAATGGTACGGTAACATCAACTGTACAAAAACTACAACGAATAATTGGTAAAAAAAAAGTGTCAAGCAAGTGTTTAAAGCCACAAGTGTGTGTTACCACATATGTGTATCCATAATTTCTGCACCTGGCAGAACTATTCCACCATTGATAATTTTTCCACGTATCAGTTTTAAGGAGCATGTACAAAAAAGGGTGTACATATGTGAAAATATTAATATAATTTCAGTATGTGAGGACTGTAATGATAGGGCTGGTTCAAATAAATTAGGATAAGTAGTAAAGGGTTATACAGATAATAGCAAATCGAGTTTATAAAAAGTCTTACCAATGCTACTAAGATCAAGAAATAGAGCACATTTGGCAAAATATGGCATGGTTTTTCGCATGAAAAAAATTGGACAGAGCATATGAGTCAAGTTACCAGGCACATTGTGCTAAGCCACCTCTTTTGATTGGATGACATCAAAAATATTTGTGGAAGTTATTAAGTATTTGATTCACTACACCTGCAGTTCTGGAGAGAAACCTGCTCTATTTTTCCTGCTAATTTCTAACAACATAGAAGGCCATTTGTCGCTGAAAGCTATCATGCTATGCAGGGAAAATGCCGTTTTAGTTTTGACTTTACCTTTCCATTTATGCAATAAAATACAACCACTGGTTATCGCTGTCTTTGGGCCTTTACACTTTGGAACTTGAATTGTAATAAATTATTCAGTGCAAAACTCCTGGAAAACAGCATCAATTTATATTACAGCATCCTTCGTAAACACAGCTCGTCAGAAAAGCATGATGTCTTCCAATCTAATTTTAGGATTAAAAAAGTGATATTCTTCCATTTGATGGACATGTTTTTACCGAAGCAGAGTTCTTGTACAATTATGTGACTGATTGAACGTAAGTAACTGATACAAGTAAAAGAAAAAGCCGCAATAAATCATGCAGAAATCAGTGCTTTTAATCAAGGAGGTTTTCCAGGTTATCTAAAACCAAGAGAACAAAAAACTGATCAAAAGTCAAGGAAGAAAGGTAAGAGTATAATAGTTTCTAGCACTCTAGAGGTGAAAGCCATTGCAGCAAAGAAGGAGCTAGTTTCAATTTTCATAAAGAAAGTAGCAAAAAGGAGGAGCTCTACGACTATAGAGTTTCATTTAGTGAATTTTCTTGTTTAGTTAGTTTTTTTTTAGTTTTGATATGCCTTATTTAACATAGTGATACGTAAAGCTCGGATTATAGGCAAAATGCCTTTTTTGCCTATTATAATTGTTTTTTGCACTTTTTGCCTTTTTTCGTAAATTCCACCTATTTGTGCCTTTTTTAAAATTTCATGGTACTACCCATGATATTATTCTATTCTAAACCATTCTATAATAAAATTTTGGGTCAATAATAAAATATCAATGGTTTGCTTATACATATAACAGATTTCTAGGAGAATGTACCTGATCGAGACTTGAGGGTTAACTATTTGGAAATCCCTAAGCTTTATTAGTTTATTATCAGTTGTACAGTCGGTTACTGTATCAGAGTTTAGTCACAAATTGCTATATCCTAGTTTAGTTTTGTTGCGTATACCGAAAAGCAAAGAACACGTTTTAAAACGTTTTAGACATTTGTATGAAAAGATGACATCTAAATTAAGGCCGTGGATCGCACCTTATTCGGAACTTTCTCTATAAGGAAATGGAGCATTTTGTGCGGCAAATCGGTAAGTTTTATTTTTTCTCTTTTTTTCTCGTCCCACAACATAACTAAATTCTAAAGCGGTTTTAGAATTCTAATTATTATTTTTTAATTATCAGATTTCAAGTAGAAAAAAGTACTTTATTGACCAGCATTGCGGAACCCCACTTCATAAACGTAATTTGGAAAAATAAAATTCCTCTAAGTTAGCCCAAATATCTCTGCGGGATCGTTTCAAGCAGTTCAAAAAAAAGGAGGAAGACGCATTTAAATTTGATTTATGCCAGATGATGGTTGCATCCAACATTCCTCTATATAAAGTTAATAATCCTAGTTTTAAATGCTTTTTTGAAAACTATCTTAATAAATCCTTACCGGACGAGAGTACATTGAGAAAACATACTGTGGAAAAATGTTATGTGGAATGTATTTAAAAAATTAAGCGGGAGTTAGAGGGCAATTTTTTGTATATTATCGTGGATGAAACGACAGATGTATTCGGCAGGTATATAGCTAATTTATTGATTGGAATTTTGAACGAAAACTTTGCGAGAAAACCTTATTTAGTTGCCGTTAAAGAATTGGAAAAAACAAATAATTTAACAATAAGTCGATTTATACAAGATAGTTTAACAAACCTCTTTTTATCCAACGCTATACCAAATAGTTTTTTATGCTTTCAGATGCTGCGGCATATATGTTAAAAGCTGCTGTTAATTTAAAGATTTTTTATCCTAATTTCATTCATTGCCCTTGTGTAGCCCACGGGGTAAATAGAATTGCTCAAGAAATAAGAAATCTGTTTCCGTTGGTAAATAATTTTATAAATTTTATGAAAAAAGTTTTTGTAAAGGCTCCGTTGAGGGTGCAAATAAATAAAGAAAGATTTCCCGGTGTCCCTTTGCCACCTAAACCAGTAACTACAAAGGTGGGGAACCTGGCTCGAAGCAGTTTTTTTTATTTTGAACAATGCAATGAAATAGAATTAGTTATGTCAAAATTTGATGATGATATTTCCGAAGCCATTCGAGAAGCAAAAAAAATATTAAAAAATCCCAAATTGAAACAGGAACTCGCTTATATCAATGACAATTATAAATTAATAGTTACCACAATTACCTTATTAGACAAACAAGAGATAAATTTATGTGAGTCAGTAAAATTAATAGATAATTTAAAGACGAAAATTAAATCAGCACCTGGAAGTAACGGTCAATTAATTAAAACAGGTTGACTGCCACATAAAAATGTTTAAAAAAGTCCATGGTGCCAAGTTGAAAAAAGTGCATTTGGCAACCAACTGAAATAATTCCATTACTAATATTTCACCAATTTCATTTATTAGTCCCAATTTTTGAAAAAATAGGTCAGCGGTCGAATACGACCGCCGGGGCGTAGGCGGCATATATATTCCCCTGGTGCCAAACGGTCGGTCGGGCGGTCGTTCTGTTCATGATGAGACTTGTCGAGTATTATTTTGTTGAGTGGTTGTTTTGACCAATATTTTATCAGTAGAGGTTTGATTGTTAGTAAGACAAGTAAGTTAATTGTGCTCTATTTTTAGAGTTAGATAATAGTAAAAACAATTATTATTTCTTGAAATAAAATGGGAAGTCGCGGTAAAATGATGAAAAACAAACACTCCAAATAACCGATAATTTTTAATTTCTTTTGTGTTCTTATGTAACTTTTGTATGTATTTCAGTTTGTAATGAATATTTTTTATAGTTTTATATTTTTTACTCGAAATAAAGATATGTCAAAATTTCGATATCATTTTAGTCTGCCCTATTCAGCCAAAATGAAAACTGATATGTATATACGACGACTGTATGCCACAATGGTCGAATACTGCAATAATTTCGCTTCTCTACACGATCTCTAGCAAAACAGGAACTATATCACACACCGTATCAAATCGGTCGTATACGACCGCCGTGGCATGCAGCACTTATTGAAATATCGGTCGTATACGACCGCCTGGCAGTCAACCTGTTAAAAAAAAAAAATGAAATATGTTTTCGACAAGAATGAAGGTTTTTCGTTTTTATCTAATGTTGCTAAAGTTTTGAATGGGACATTTCCCGAGGAATTTCAAATTATGCCAGATTTATTATCCGCTCTGAAATATGCTCCAATTACATCTGTCGATGTCGAACGTTCGTTTTCAATGTACAAATTAATTTTAAGTGATCGAAGACATAGTTTTAAGACTGAAAATATTGAAAAACATTTAGTTGTTTCTATTTATGATAAAATTTTAAGTGGTTACAATGTTTAATTATTAATTTACAGTTACTTAGTTACTAGTTTATTTATACTAATGTTATGATTATGGTGTGTAAATATACCTGCCTTAAGTTAATATTACGTTAATTCACTTTGTACAATAAATAATAAGTTATATTCCTTTATTGCCTATATTTTGCCTTCAATTTTTGTTGCCTATAAATCCGAGCTTTAGTGATACGGAATGTATTTTAATTAATATTTTTTACAATTTATTGTAAATTTTTATATTAGTGTGTTGTGATCAACTTTACATTAATTCCATGGCAAGTTTTAATTCATAAAGGTTGTGTACTTTTTGTTAATGAGAAGCTGCATTAATTTAATTTCTTATATTACTATCTTTTTTAATCCTCCGATATTTCTTTTTTCTGATAATATTAATTTTATAGTCTTCTGGTAACCAGATTAAAGTATATATTTACCGAATGTTTGCTAATAGGTTATAGTAGGTGTTTTCCATATTGACCCCTTGTCAATGATCAAGTGATAAGTTACAAGAGAAAGTATCTAGTGATATGAGCTAGATAGAAATTCTAAATTATTTATATTCTTTTTTTTTATCTAAGACAGGAAACCTTTTATCAGCTATCGTCTTAATTTTCCGCAATTTTTGTTTCCCTTGGAAGAATAGACACACATACCATAAGTTAATAATATTCAGACATACGTTATCAGAGAGGTGAAATAATCTCCTTTCATTAAAGAAAGAAGGTTCTCTGTTCCTTTAGATTTTAAATTGTCTAGATTCCTATAAATTTAGAAACCTTTTGAATATACTGAACTTTAAGTTTACGTTAACTTACCTTTTTTATATAATACAAATTGGCTAACTACATTCTTTCGACAAGTCTCCTGATATCCTAGTATATATCCTGAGAAATAATGAATGAAAAATTATTAATATTAATATTCTAATATAATTACTACTAAGGAAAATAAAAAAAGTGTATATCTATACTAATAATTATTGCTGGTGCAAAAAGGTGTCGTTACATATTTTAGTACTTCCCCAGTGCTTAATAAATTACCCCACCGGCGTATCATTATTTCCCGCCATTTTGTAACAATGAATATAGAAGTAAAATTATTTTAGTTCCATTACGTTTAGTATATGTAAAATAAAATCTGCTGTCCTTTATATAATTTAATTCCTTGATATTTTATGAGACTGCTGTCGTTTTAATACGTTACTTTTGACTACCATATTAAAATAAATAATGTAAACAGTAGTCATTCCTGGATGCAAATGAAGCAAACGAGTTACAATTCTTGTCAAATAAATTGTAAACTTGAACCAAATACGGCAAAATAAGTGTGTGGAACACCTGTTTAAGCCTGGTTTATCATAACAATAAGCACAAAGTACGTTTGTCCACGTTTAATGAGCTCAATAATGAATCAGAGATTCCTGAAAGCGTCCGTAGCAGAAGAACATTTGCCACAATGGGTAACTTGTACGTTCGCAGTTTCCCTAAAAGTAGCCAGAGATAAGTGGCACCGCCTTTGGTACCTGGTGCAAGGCGAATCAGATAATAATAACGAGTTACCGTCCATTCACAACCACATGCTTATAATTGTTGATTATTTTAATGACATCCCGGCCGTTCAGAATCACACACACAATGCCCACACAAAGGTACACAATTGTGTCGTACATTTGCATTTATATTCTATTCAAGTGCACACAGACCAGATAAACATCGCTAAAGACAGAGCAGAGCGCTTTAAGAATTAACAATCTCGCCCCAGCTGGGCCTAAGATGATGGTCCCGCGGAATTCGAGGTACCATTATGAACAATTAAATCTGAAACTTTTAAATCCCCACACTTGCCGCGGCTTTATGTACATCGCAGACAAAAGACACTAGAAAACAAGTCGATCTGAGATTACGAAACATATATACGATGTGAATCAAAAATATTTTAAATGCAAAATTTAAAGTAGATGTTTTAAATTATAATGTTGTTACTATTATTATTTATATTATACACTAATTCTTCTGGATTAATTTTGTTTTTTACGCTAATATTTTTTATGTTTCTGTGTTTTTAAAATCTTTTTAAAGATATGTATATATATATATATATATATATATATATATATATATATATATATATATATATTACACACACACACACATATACACAAACGACCTGCTCGTTACGGTACGTTGATGACACTGGCCTCATGTCATTTGGCCCTACGGTAAAGAAACTTCTCTTTAGATCTCTTCCTCTCCACCTGAATGGAATAAAATCCCAATATTCAATTTACGATAAAACTTAAATCTGAAGCGTGTTTGCCATTCCTTGATGTTCTTTTTCAGAAATACCCACCTCACAGTTTTTTCTATTGCGTGTATCGGAAACCCACCCATACAAAATTTTACTTCAATGCCCAGTCACATCATCACCCTGCCCAACTCAATTCAGTTATTAACAATCTTGTTTCTTGTACAATAAGACTTAGAAACGAGAATCACAGTTCATCCTAAATCAATTTACTAAGGCAAATACTCTTACAAAACGGCTACCACAAAACCCAAATCAATAGGAGCAGTTAAAAACAACTAAAACCAATTCCATCCAAAACATACCTTGCCGCCTGATCAACCGCAAATCTTTCTACCTTTTATCATGTAAAGTTATAAACGTCACATATTTATTAATTTATATTTAAATAATTATTTGATTTTAATTTCTTTATATATATATATACCCGGTATTTAGGCGACACACGCCCTTCCGGTAGGGATCTATGGAGGAGTATCACCGAGCCGCAAGCCCTTTTCTCTTGCCGTACTGCTCCATCATAGGCCGATCAGATACCAGCATATTCTAGACTAAGCCGCAGATTCATTTTAGAATTTTAAACTGCTGCGTTAGCCTTTTTGTTTTATGTCACCGAGCTGGGGATCGAACTGACATCTCTCGCAGTGAAGCGAAGGAGAAGCCAGCCGCCCAGCCCACTTGGCTATCCGATCGACTTAATAATTTCTTTATTAATTTATTAATTCCTTTACCTTCATTTTTTTTTACTATTTTTTCTTCAAAAAAGTAGTTGGCGCCCTCTCTCTCTTTCTGTCTCGTAGAATAAATATTCGCCACCCTCTCTCTTTCTTTCCTCTCTCTTTCTTTCCTGTAGAATAAATATTCTCTTCTATGTTGACAGAAGAGCTAATTCAATCATAGGCATATATCCTGGGATAAATACAGGATATTTCTAGAACTTTATATAATATATTTATGAAATAATATGGAATAACTGCAGCTGTCAGTAGGGCCTACCCACATGCTCTGGAGGACCTAACCACATGCTCTGGAGGACATAATCTAAGCACTAAGGCACTAAGCACATAATCTGGAGGCCACATCAGTTACAAATTTATTAATTGTAAAGCATTAGGCAGGGTTGTTTTTGCTACTTAAATATTATTTTTTATGTTAAATAAATATGAATACTGTAATGATTATTTTATTTGGTTTCAACTAAATCTTCATGGTTTAATTTATAGTTTAAGATAAGACGAATTCACACTTATGAGCCTGAGCTAGGCGAAGCATAGACGATAAGCTCCCATGGTAGATTAACGTATTATTTTATAATAGTATTTCAATTCTTTTTGTTAATCTAATCGTTACAATCAAAGGTGTCATTAACAAGAATAATAAAACAACCATCTAGACATCAAAACCATCTTCACTGCTCACTCCAAGTTGTCCAATCTCGTCAGATGCGTAAAATACCATATCCCCAATGAAGACCGTGGTGTCTACTAGATACCTTGTTCCAGTTGCCCACGAACATACATAGAACAGGCAAACCGACAAATTCACAATCTTATTTACGAATGTTCGATATCTGTAAAACATTTCGATACTATTTCAGCCCTAGCCCAACATCATATTCAGACACGTCACAAAATAGATTTCGACAGCTGCTTCAGCGACCCTCACGCCAACCGATCCCGCTCAAGTCGTTTCCACATATACCTTTACCGTGCATATTGAGGGTATAAAAGCAGCTACACAGGGTAAGACCGGTCGTCACTCGACACTGAGCACTAGGCAGATGGAGAGCTCAGCGCCGTTGGACGTTGCTCGTATTTCTGGAAAATAAGATACTGGTACGTCACGAGTAAAGAAAGTAAGCGAATTTAAACGGAACCATATCCCTCTTGATAATGGCTTCAAAATAAAAGCCGAAACGTTGAGTTTTAAATTCTTATGGCGGTTCTTCCCGAGAACTTAGTAATTTTCATTTAATTGATCGCGGAAATCTTTCCAAACAAATTTATATATATATATATATATATATATATATATATATATATATATATATATATATATATATATATATATATATATATATATATATATATATATATATATTTCATTTAAAAAGATTTTTATCTTTTAAAAATTTTTAGGAAGGAAAAGCCTTTCTTTCTATCCAGCGAGATGATTTTTTTAAACGGCGTCTGATTTAAACAGTTTAGGAATTTTCTTGTGTTTGTTGCACAGGAATTTTCTGTAACTATTGTTTTTATTTCTTTTTTGGTGTAGTTAGTTTCCCAGTTCCTCAAGTAAAGAAACCTTATTAACGACCCAGCTCACCAACCAAAACAAGAGTAGTTCGAGTAGTAGTATAGAATAGTAATTGTTCAGTTCCCCCTTTCAACCCTCTATGAGCAATTTATATTGTTACAAGTGACACTCAATGTGGTAGGCAAATTAAATCGTTTTAAGTCGAATACACTTTGCCAATGAAAAAAATTATTATTTTAGATCCCGAATAGTATTTCACTTTAAGTAATGCTAAAATAAAGGAAAACGATGATTTTTAAACAGACAACACAGAAGATTGCTCTGACAACCTATCAATCTAACAAGGGTGTATCCCGACCTATCGTGGAAAGAGTGGGAGGTGAAGCTTCGTATAGTCAGAGCTATATTTATACTTGCCTTTTCAAATTTCTTTAGTTTGTTCACGAATATTATGCTAATGACGATATGGAAAAATGACTTCGACAACACCACATACCTTTTGTTTTAAAAACAATAATCCTCCAAACTTGCCGTAGGCTCGTCCAGTAGACGATTTTTGGGCTTTAATGTCAAAAAAGGTTTTGACATTAAAAAAGTTAACTGATAGAGATTGATCTAAATTCCCTCCAGGATCTCAAGAAAGATATTCGAAGAAAGCATCTGGTAGAGCAGACTGGGCCACTCCACATAATTCGGTAGTACAGTTTAGTTAAATATTGAGTTATAATTTTATGATAATTACTTATTGTTTAAATAAATGTCTTCAATAAAAAAACAATCCGATAAATATTTTGTGCCAAAGCTTTTAGGACATAAAACGCCAAAAATTGGCAAAAAAGACAGCTGAGCTTTAGTCATAACTCTGTCAAATAAAACAATTCGCATTAAGTTAGTTACATTAATTAATGCACTATTATTAGTTACATTACTGTGCAATATTTATCTATTAAATAATCATTTAACCACTTTAAAAGGCAACAAACTTTAAAAGTATATAACATTTCTGTATTTTATTTGTGTATTTTTTATATTATGTATTAAAATATATTCATAATTAAACGTGATTTCTCGGAATGATTAACGTTTTTAAATAAAAGTGTTTAGTATTGTCTAAAATAGAAGTACGTTAATCTTGAATAAAATTCATCTTTTTTTATACAAAAGAAAATTGATACTTGATGATTTTACTTTAATTTTGAAATAATGAAGAAGTTTTTACGACAAATAATCATTTTTACTAAAATAAAAGATAAAAATTATTTTTATGGTATTAAATTACACTTATATCGTACTGATTTATTTCTTTTACGAAAAATAATTATTTTTATTAAAATAAACGTTAAAATATTTTTCATACTATCAACTTTCCGATGTATTTCTTTTTCATTCTCTTGAAATATCCGATACAATTTAAGCTTAAATTCCTATTGTCCGTCCTTATTACTACATGTTTCCTAAATCTCGTGAATCTCTTTCAGAATTCATAATATACAAAAATCGTACGGTGCGAAGGAATGCAAAATGGCGAAAGGATTCTAGGCGTATATAGCGAGAAAAGCTGTACATCCCGTTGAAGAGTGGACAAAAGGACCGTTGGCCTGGAAGGAGCTTTGATCTCAAAACGAAATTGCAATTTTCAAACAGTCACCACAACACAACTTTAAACTTATATTGAAAACTCCCTCAAGTGTTTACATTAGATACTTAAATTAGCTTAAAATCTTTGATTATAGAAATATAAAGGGGCAAACAATTTAATTATTTGGACTATATTTTAAGAAATAGTGAGTTATTGATTTAACAAAAACTTTCGATATTAAACTTCTTGTGGATTTTTGAGGAGCAAGAAATTGGATAAAAATTCAAGTTATTCTATAACAAAATTAAAGCTATTTGTATATTTATCTGATTGACATATTAAATGTCCAAGGAGTTGCGGTTGTTCGCATGGAATAAGCGACTATTTTTAAAAACCATTAAGCCCTAACTTTACCTAGTCATCATCATAATTAGCACTACAGCCCTTTGTAAGCTTAATCCTCCTTTAGAATATTTTCCCTATTTCGTTTCTAAAGATGATGACCGAGACCGCAAACTAGATTCAGTGAAAATATGTCGAATTAAATTAACCAACAAAGAGATTACATGAAAACAATTGGTTTTAGTGACGAAACTGCGTTTCCCTCGATGAAAATGTTATCACACACAATGTGATGTGTTGCAGTGATATAAATTCCTACCTATTTTTTGAGAAACATACTCAATTTACAGAAAAAGTAAATGTTTGACAAAAAGTATATTTTGGGAAATCACATAGTTGGGCCAAATTTTCTCAATGCTTACTTAACCGTTGAAGTTTATCTGAAGATATTACAAAACACAATTAATTCTAAATTAATTCTTTAAATTCTGAAACCTAATCCAAATGAATTCGGCATCTTGGAAATAAAGTTTTAACAAGATGGTGATCCTGCACATGATTATGGTACAGTAAGACGTTGTCTAAATGATAAATATCTTGGTAGATGTATTGGACGATAAGGTTCGATAGAATGACCAGCTTGGTCACCAGAGCTCACATCATTGGATTTGTTTTCTGTGGGAATTCTTAAAATCTAAAGTTTACGCTATAGTACCTGACAGTCTTGACATTTTTAAACAACGATTTGTTGAGAAATCTTGGGCAAGTTACCCCGACCATATTTGAACCAGTACGACAAGAATTTAGCAATGGGATGCATTACTATCAGAAAGAAGATAAAGCACATTTTGAATACTGAATATAAGAACTGGTTCTTACATATTTAATAATTATAAACAAACCTACAATTTTACTATTTGTTTGGTAAAATGTTTAGTATTTATTTACATATTTTATATTTAATATTTGTTATTAGGTACTGTATTATAGTATGATCTTGTTTAATGCTATATTCTAACTACTTATTTACTTTAAAAGATTACAGAATATTATTTTTCTTCTACTTAGTAAACTCTGATTGTCAAACTGGCTGACACCTGGTTATCTGTTTTTAACTTCAAAGAAATTCTCTCTCTGTCTCTCTCTCTCTGTCCAATGACGCTACAGCCCAAATCGAGCCTTGGCCTCTTTCAAACTTTGACTCCAACTTTGCCGGTCCCGTGCCAATCTTCTCCAGGTTCTTACGTATAGCTCAAAGAAATTCATTTATTGTTAAAATATCAAATTTTTGCGAAATTGTATACGCAATTTGGTAGCATGACTGGGCGACCATTTTAAAACTCAGATTTATGAGGATTCGCTTCCTGTGGCCACCCCTTAGAATTTTTCGGTACGGATTTTTATTCTTACAAATGCTTACAAAGAGAGATAGAAAACAGATATCGGACTGGAAACATCTTTAGTTTATTGGAGACGCAAACGTCCTTTTGCTCCTCGGAGCGCCGGCGTCGGTTTTCCACTCACCAAGGGGCTCAGCCACTATTTTACTGCGCTAGCTATAATTTATTCACCATACTTAAACGATAAGTGTTTTTTCTTTGTACAGAAAACATTATGACGTATGCCAGGTATTTTCGTGATTTTTCAATTAATTGCTTTTATTCACAATCAAAAAATTGTATTTTTTCATATTCATTTCATATTCATAGATGGCATTACAGTGGATCTGTAATGTCATCTATGAATATGACGTCATCTGTTATGACTAGTTAAGAAGCTCACGTCCGTTTATTTCCTTCCTTCAAATTTCACTATTATAAATATAACCGTTTAATAGATACGATGGGAAAGGGGACCTTTGGCTAGCACTGTATATCCTAGCATATTGTAGCATAAACAAAAGTCTGTATAAAATACATATCTGGATAAAAAGAAAAATCTGATCAGTAACTTATTACACTCCTCTAAAAGACTGTCATATCACTAACCAATTCACTGTATATTTTGATGTTGTTGTTTCCCTAAAGTAGAGCAACATCTTGCTAGTTGTCGCCGTTCCAAATATTTCTTTTATTAAAATTGTATGGCTACAAAGGGCATGTTTTAACAATTTTAACTTCTCATACTAGATGCTTAAGTGGAATATTAACGCTAAAAAAATTATCTCATGCTCAAATATCCATTTTATAGTTACCTGTAGAAATTTTGTTATTTTCATAACAATTTTGACAAGAAACAGAAAATGAAACGACTATTTCATAATATAGATAGTTAAAATAACACTGCAGATAAAAGAAACCCACTCGACTAAAATACACAGTCTTGACCTTTTTCAACAATCGTTCTAGTGAGGCCCCAAACACATACCTAAATATCATTCTTCCACGACCTGTGTTATCTGAAGTGATGGGCACACCTCGCTTCCCATTTATATGCATAATTGTCATTAATTATTAGGAAAAGAATTCGAGTGGGATTTTGTGACAGTGACAATTAATTTGTAATTCTCTTAATTGGCATTTGACGTCACTTGATTGTTAATCAAGCACCAGTATTTTTATTGTTTGTAGTTATGCTAGTGACCTTTTGGTCTATTAACACTGATTGTTCATTTATATTCATAATCAGTTAATTGGCAACCAATATTAATTTTTAGGAGGTTCAGTTATTGATTGAACTATGATAATTAAGGACCCCACAGCTAAAGTCATGATCTAGAAAAAAAGTGTTAATTTTGTAGACCTAAATATTTGAATTAGGACTGTTTATTATAATATACAGGGTTCGGCAGACCTCTGTCATATTTCAAATAGCCTTATAAAGTAGCCTTAAAATAAAGGGTGTTTTTTTAGAGGTATAGAAATGTAAGTTGGCAACACTTTTTTAACTGTTGTCCATTTTGACAGCTGTCAAGTAATTTATGTTATGTTTGGTTTGGTTTTTCAGCATGAATAGATTTGACGCCTAAACAATGCTTCCAAATTGTACAAATTTATGTTAAAAATTTTGGTTCTGTTCAAAATATTTATTTATCGCGCACTACGTCCATTTTATAGTCAACATAATTGTTAATCAGAGCAAGTAATTCGATTAACCATGGAACGCACCACGTTTACTCTAAATGATAATATGCAAACACAGACACGTCGTACAGAAGAAGTTGTTGCTGCTGTAGTATACAGGAAGACCCAATTCAATCTATGTTATCGTGCTCAGTGATTGGATACGTGTCCATTGACTTTATGGAAGATTTTGCAGAAAGATCCTCCTTTGCGTATTTACAAAATCTAACTCATGTAAGAATTGAAGGTACATCATTATCTAGCAAGGCGTATATTTGGTGAGTTGGCCCAAAACAGGATAGAATTTGGTTTAGCGATGAAGCTCATTTTTGGTTGAATGACTACGTCAACAAACAAAATTACCCTATTTAGAGTTAAGGTATTTCTTAAATGTATGTTAAGGAACCATTACATTCAGAAAAACTGACTGTTTGGTGTGTTTTATGGTCTGGTGGAGTCATTGGACCGTTCTTCTTCAAAAACGATGCTGGCCAGAACGTTACAGACAATGGTGACCGCTAGTTAGCTATGATTACTGCCTTTTTCATTTCTCAATTAAACAACCATATTACACAGAAACTGTCATTTTAATAAGATGGCACAACATGTCACACAGCGCGTGCCACAATTGATTTATTGAAGAAAACGTTTAGTAACCGTATAGCTTTACACTTCGGACCGTGAATTGGCCACCAATATTGTGCGATTTAACACTGCTGGACTATTTTATGTGTGGGAATATGTGAAGGTGCTAGTCTACGCCGATAAACATGAATCGATTGACCACTGGAAGGATAAAATTCGCCGCGGATTAGACAACGTCAGACATGACGGTCATATACCATAAATCATATTTATATTATGATGCCCAAAGATTATCTTACGAATAAAGTAAATTTCATTTAAGTTAATAAAAAACATCTTTGATTTATTCGATTTTAAAGTTCTATATCTCTAAAAAACACCCTTTATAAAACATCGATTTTTTTTTAAAGGAAATGTGTTAAGGTGATTAGCTAATTTCATGAAAATTAATGTTAGTTAATTAATTATTAGTAAAATTATTTTTATGCATTAAATTTGAATCACATTATTAACGAGCCATCGAAAAAAAATCGTAATTAAAGTAGGCTATAAACTAAGCCTTTCTTCTTTTAGATAGTCGAAGTCCAGGATATAATGGTTTTCTGCTCAGAATTCTTTTTATATGAATAAATTTGCTTGGAATTTTAACATATAAAAAATAGATTAAAGATCAAAATGTATCCTATGCCAATAATTATGTGCTTTTCTCTGGAGATGGTTAACACCCCAACTCAGGCGTGGAAAAAGTTAAAAAAAAATGCCCATGGTAGTCGCTAGAATAGTACATTTTAAGACCAAAATGTTCTTTAGAGCTTTTTCGGAAAGTTAATATTTTTGGAGTTATTTGTGACTATTCAAAAGCTCTATTTGGACCCAATTTTTGGAGTTCCTACGAGTGAGAAATTTTACGCTTGAAAGATGTACTACCATAACGGAACTAGCGAAAATTCCCGAGGATTATGTCATTAACATAAAAAAAGGCAATGACAAAGACTATAAAGAGTCATCTGTAAAGTAAATGTGGAATACTACACCATAATGGTACAAGCAAAATATTTTACGGAGTACGGTATAAAAATCGACCCTTTCACAGATATATCTTTCAAATGTGCAAGATTTAAACTCAGTTTAAAAGCATTATCACCGAAGAACTATTAAAAATCATCCAAAGCTACAACGAGGAAACCCCCGATGAAGCAAAAAAAGTTTTTTTACCTTTGCTTATTTGAACTTGCTTGGAGAGACAATGAGGCAGTAAACTTCAAGATTCACTTTTTCCAAAAGGAATTTAATACAACAACATTTGTTCCAAAACAAATCCAGGAGGTTCGAAAAGTTTGGCAAGCAGCAAATGGCTGATAAAAAAGTCATCAAACGAAAATTTATGCCCAGTTAGATTATTTTTAAAATTAATGAAAAAAAGGTGACCAAAGATTTTATCAGACAGACTCTTCCTTACCGTTCACCCCAACTGAAAGGATGGATCTTGGTTCAAAATATGTCCACTTGGAATCAACACCGTATTTAAGTGGCCAAAAATGACAACTGAAAAAAGTGGAATAGACACAAAAAAACATAAAATAACAAACCATTCTCATCGATCTTCAGCTGTGTCAGCCTTGTTGAAGTAATGTGTTTCTCAACAGGAGTTAATAAATTATCGGCTCACTAAAATGCAAGCTCTCTAAAACCATATCTGCAGCTAGACTCGTCATTACTAGACGTTGATCGAAAATCTCAGAACAACAAATAAAGCTGGACCTTCGAGTTCTCAAATGCTACAGGTCAATAATACACAAAATCATGCTTTGGTAGAAAAGAATGGGAAACTACTATAGCTTACAATAATTGTACATTTAATATTGTTACCAAATAAATAAAGATTATGTTTCGTTGATATGGTGCATTAATCGTCTCGTGAAATAGTCTTGTCGAATATCATTCAAGAGAAAATTATTTACCGGCAAAATCTTCTTTTGGTTTCATTGAAGTTTGTTGAGTTTTGACAATTTTCGCTTATGAAGTTTTAACAAAATAACCCGAGTGACGTCTCGTGATTTAACTGTCAAAATTTAATTCGGGAAAATTACCAGGAAACAAACTTTGATACAAGTCGAAAATATTGCCGGCAAAATTTTCTCTCTTATGATATTATATACGAAAACTGTATGGATATAAAATGAAACTTATAAACCAAAGAGAATTGTGGTTTATCATTATTCTGAACTTATTATTAACAAAGATATGGCTGTTCGAAAGTTTACTTTTATTTATCGAATACAAAAACCTAAACATATGATGTTGAATAACTGGAAACCGGTAAGTTTTTCATTTTTCACTTTTTTTTTGAGAAAATTTTTTCTAAAGATCTTAAAATCTTTTAAAGTGACTACTAGTAAAAGTGATTTGCATGAAAATTGAGTTGTAACTAAAATAAAGTCCGCTTATATTTTTTGGGATGCAGAATGTAAAAAACCCACCCCCGCCAAAACCACTCTGGTTTAAAACTATTCGCTATTCACTAACAATTTACTTTATTTATATACAAACATTATTTTTCTTCTTTTAATGGCACTACAACCCTTTGTGAGTATTGGCCTGCTTAACAATGTTCTTCCATTCTGTCCTGTCGGATACTTTCCTTCGCGACTGCCTGATATTCATGTTTGAAGATCCCTCTGTACGTCGTCTATCCATCTTAGTTTAGTCTTTGCGACTTTACAAATCTGACAATATCTGCGCTCTCCATTAGTTCATCCAACTCGTGGTTCATTTCAATTCTCCACGAACTATCGCTGCATTGGATTGGTCCAAATAACTTCCTTAGTATTTTGCGTTTAAATATTCTCAGTTGATTTTCATCAGTGGTTGAGAGGATCCACGTTTCACATCCACATGTGACCACTGGTCTAATTACTGTTTTGTAGATTCTCAGCTTCGACTCTCGATTCAGTAACTTACTTTTCATTAAGTCTTTGTATACATAAAAGCACTTATTACCGCTAGGAATCCGTGCTTGTATTTCTTGACTGATGTTGTTGTTGTCATTTATTCTTGAGCCTAGGTAGGGAAAAGTGGAGGCATATTTGTAGGTATGGTTGTCTACCTTCAGATTCTCATGTTCATTCGATTTTGTGCACTCCATATATTTTGTTTTGCTTTCATTTATATATAGACCAAACGTAGCAGCTTCTCGTTTCAGTTCTATAACTTTTTACTTAATACCCTTTTGTTGCGGCTTATTATGGCAACATCATCCGCATATGCGCATATTTGCATTGATCTTGTATTAATACAGGCGTTTATATTCAGTTTTCTAACAACAGCTTCTAAAGTTAGATTAAAAAGTGTTGTTGATAAGGCATCACCTTATCTAACTCCTATTATAAGTATAAGTTTAACCAACTTATTGGGTATCCCTAGCACAGATAGTTGCTTTAACATCTTTTGTCGATCTACTCCATCAAACCCCTGTTTGAAATCGATATACAAGTTTTAAATAGGTATGTTATATTCAACACATTTTTCATGTATACCTCTTAACATATGTATTTGGTCTATAATTGACCTCTTTGGTCTGAAGCCACATTGGTATTCACCAATAATCTCCTCCGAAAATAATTCCAGACGGCTGTATATAATTCCTGATAATATCTTGTAGACGACAATTAAAACTGTTATGCCCCTAAAATTTTTGCAGAGTCGTTTGTTTCCCCCTTCGTACATAGGAAGTATGATTTCTACTTTCCAATCTTCTGGGATGACTTCTAGTGTCCATATGCGGTCGATTAGTTTATGGATACGCCTCCATAGCGTATGTCCACCATTCTTTATCAGTTCTGCAGTTATTCCATCTGTGCCAGGTGCTTTGTTATTTTTTAGATGTTTTATGACGTTTATCGTTTCTTCCAATGTTGGTTGCTCAACTAGTTGTTCTGCTGTGTGGTGAATTATCTCTTCATCTTCGTTTTGTTCTTTTTCTGGGTTTAACAGCTCTTGAAAATGCTCCTTTCACCTTTTCATTATTTCCTCTTTCTCGTTGATAATTGCCCCATTTTTGTCCTTGCAAACTGTTGATCTTGTCATGTATCCTTGGGTGCATTGCTTGGTTTCCTTGTAAAATTTTCTAGTCTCTCTTCTGTTATTATAATCTGTAATTTGTTGTATTTTTCTATTCAACATTTCTCTCTTTTTCCTTCTGCATATTTTCTTTGCATCTTTTCTGAGTTCTTCATATACCCTTCTAATCGATCGGGAATCCCTTTGTAGACATTTCTGTCTAGCTGTATTTTTGCTATTTATTACTGGTTGGCAATCTTGGTCAAACCATTCCTCGTTTCTTTTGCTTGAGGTTTCACCTAATGTTTCCTTTGCCATATTTGTAACTGTCGTTTGGATGATATTCCATTTTTCTTCAATGTTGTTTTGTTCTCCTCTTTCATTTAATATTACTTTTATTTTCTGCTGGTACTCATTCTTCTTTTTAGGATTTTTAAACGTATATGTATTCCATTTTCTTTGTTTGGTGCCTTTCTCTTTTCTTACCATTGATATTTCTTGGTTGTATCTTCGATTTTGAGTAATTCTTAAATATTTTAAAAATGTTGGTTTAAACTGACTAAAAATAATTTTTTTTTTCAGAATTTATCTACAGTTAAAAAAAAGCTGATAACATATGGTATCAGTTAGCATTTATATGAAATGCTACAAAACAAATAACAGATAATCTCACATTACATTTTTGCTACACAGAATGAGGAAGAATTCAATGTATAAAATTAGAAAAACAAAACATAATCTGACAAATGTGAACAAAACATAAAGAGGTTTCAATTGAAGCGTTAACTCGAATATTTATCAGCTAAAAAAATTATATGTTTAAATCAAATCCAATACTTTCAATATCTACTTTTATTGCTAATTAAAGAGTGTCATCTCCAGCTTCATATATAGTTCCAAAGCCTAATCCTCCATGTATTGTTTTCTATCCTTACTTGGATTCTGTAGGTGTAGGTGTTCTGTAGGTTTCTGATTCTTGAGATGTAAACGAAGATCGCGATGAAGGTAGTGTTAGTGACTCTTCATATGTTCATAAGGCTTGTATAATGTTCCTTCAGAAGGATTAATTTTATTAAGCATAATTTATTCATATTGTTTAAAAAGAATAATTTTTTTTTCGATTTTCTATCAATTCAAAAAGGTGAAGTTGCCCGGTTCTTGCACCCAGGTCTTTAATTGAAGACCACGTACCTAATGGAAGGTCAACCTTTAAACGCCCAAATTAATTATTTTTTAATTTTTGGGTAATTCTTAAATATTTTAAAAATGTTGGTTTAAACTGACTAAAAATAATTTTTTTCTTCAGAATTTATCTACAGTTAAAAAAAGCTGATAACATATGGTATCAGTTAGCATTTAGGTTCATTTTATCGCAAATTTAAACAAACAAATTACAATATATTCTATTATTCATTTTGTATGAAATGCTACAAAACAGATAATCTCACATTACATTTTTGCCACACTGTTTGACCAAAAGATTTACAATCTGTACCTATCAGTATCTTCTTCGGCAAGAATTTACGAAATTATTTATACCATCAAACGGTACATTTAGAAATATGTTCTTGCTAAGAGCAATTCTTCTAGTTCTTTTTGGAGCAGTACCATACTTGTTCAAAAAAAAGAGCGTGACACTTGAGGAGAGCCGACAAAAGTGAATACTTCTTATATATTAATTATATTGCTATTACTATATGTAGCTTAATAAAATTTTATGTCTGCTTAATATTGAATTGTTATTTTTTTTGATGATAACACTATACATTTAAGTTCTTTAAATTTTTTTTAAAACTCAATTTGTTCCTTTAAAAATTTTGATTTTTGATTTTAGTAATTTTCAAAATTTGTTAAATATAATATAGAATTTATTCATCATATACATTTTCATTATTACTGATATTTTTTTATTATTATTTATAATTTTTTATAATTTTATTTAAGTTTATATAATTTTATTTATTTTATTTAATATTATTAATTTTGTTAAATTTTTATAATTTTTCATTATTTTTTATTATTTTTTATAATTTTTTAAAATTTTTATATATTTTTTTATTATTTTTAATTAATTTTATATAATTTTGGTTATTGTTATTTAATTATATTTAATTGTTTTAATTTTATTTAATTATATTTAATTTTATTTAATTTTATTTATTTCTATTTAATTTTATTTAGTTTTAGTTACTTTTATTTAATTTTAGTTACTTTTATTTAAATATATTAAATTTGATTTACTTTTATTTAATTTTATTTAATTTTCTTTAATTTTATTTAATTTAATTAAATTTTATTTAATTTTATTTAATTTTATTTAATTTTATTTAATTTTATTTAATTTTATTTAAATTTATTTAATTTTATTTAATTTTAAATAATTTTATTTAATTTTATTTATTTTATTTAATTTTATTTAATTTCCTTTAATTTTATTTAATTTTATTTAATTTTATTTAATTTTTTTGAATTTAATTTTTTTATTTAATTTGACCTTATTTTATTTTATTTATTTTATTAAATTTTGTTTAGTTTCATTTAATTTTATTTAATTTGTTTTATTTTATTCCATAGATATTTTAAATATTTTTCCAAAATATTTTAAAATGAACATTTATAAAATTATAAAGTCGATAATGAATGTGTATTATGTATATTTCGGTATACCGCAAGGTTACTACACCCGTTTCGATTTTTCGAGTCGAGCTAAACAGGACTTCGGGCCCATGCAAAACATCACACCGAGCGATAAGAAGTATTCTAATAAGTTTTCACTTTAATAAAAATCTATTATTATTATTACAAAATATAGTGTTGAAGAGTTTTTGCAAATTTTAAGACGATAGGGACTCTATTATAACAAATTTTCTGTGTGAATTTTATTTTATAAGTATATGCAATTGTAGCTTTGGAAATTGCTGCACGAAAGATTTCTGTGAATCCGCTGTCAAACTATTTCCTCAGGTCATTTAGCGACGAGTTCTGGCATCTTCCAACTGATCTTTTGCCCTGTAATTTACTTTTGTATATGATTTGGAATAATTCATATATTTCACCTCTCAACACATGATCCAAGTATTGCATTTTCTTCATTTTGATTATGCTAAGTAATTCTTTCTGTTTACTAATGCGCCAAAGTACTTCACCAATCGGTAACTTTTTGTTTACATGGAATTGTCAGTGTACGTCTGCATATATAAACCTCAAAGCCATCTATTCCTTTTTCTGTTTCAGATAATTGTCCAACTTTCGCAGCCATAGAGCAAAACAAAGTATCAAACAGTAACATCTGATCATTCGGATTCTTAGTTCTAGAATAAGGTCTGATCTTGTAAAATATGTTTTTATTTTCATGAGTGTTTTCCTAGCTTAGTAATACAATTGATAAGATCGAAATTTTACTTTTGTATTATTATTTCGTCTCAATAACATTGCCAGCAGAGAGTTTAAAAATGATAATTTGATACTTAATCATAATCTGATTTTAAATACTTTCAAAGTCTTATGTTTGTTGATTAAAATTGTTTAAACTTATATGAATAAACAAAGTTAAATTTAATAACCTCTTTTGATCTATGTCCTATCGATATAATAACTTCTTGAGTTTCCTGCGGGGTAACACGAAGTTCCTGCATCGTATCTGGATGCTCAAGTACATTGTAATATGAGCATATATCGTTGATAAACGCCAAAACTTCGAAATAGTGCCTATTACGGTGGTAATAACGAGGCTTTATTTCAATGATTGTCAGCGACAGTGGAAGTTCCCACCATTCTTGCACGAGCTTTTCCCGTTTTAACAATCCCATCACAAATCCAAATGGAGTGTTCGAGACAAAAACAAGTGGAAGTTTACGCCATTAACCTTTTATCTTTGATATATAAATATAGGCATATCAATACTGGAGTCCTCGAAGACGAGGGTCATATTTACGGATGTGGATAATCATATCAAAGAAATAAAGTTCGATAAAAAAGACAACCTTTATCCAGAAAAACATAATTCATATAAAAGTAAATAAAGTTAACAGTTAAGTACAAAAAAAACAAGCGATGATAATAGATGCCTAAATACTTCTTTTTTATTATTTTACGTGGGTTTCATTTCTTCTATTTTGTTATGTACTATTTTTATTGGGAATTTACCACAATTTTAGTTTAAAATACATTTATTTTGACTTTTCGATTTCCACTTCGAAAATCGTTTTCAAAATACAAATTAAACAAATTTTGTTTTTTTACTTGAGAATACCAAAAATTCTTCTAATAATTTAATTTTATTTGCCTTCTTCATAATAATAATTCAGAAATATATTAAACAGTTTAAAGTAAATGACTTAAAAAATAATATTGTCAATATATTTCAGTTGCGTTCCTGGGACGACTTTGTTGAAAAATAGTTCATTCGATTACATAAAATCACCTGTTAAAGAATACCTGCCAGAAAAATCGTAGTATATGATTTATCTTTGACAAACACAACTAATTATGATAATAAAGTTCTCCCAATTAATTGTAACAAAAAATACATTTATAATTGTTATTTGACTTCCAATTTTCTGAGTGGAAATAGAAACGTCTAATAACAATTATAAAATGTAATTTTCATTAAAATCAATTGTGGCTTAGTCCCACATAAACATAATATTTAACTAAGACCTGCCATAAGAAAACAGTTTCAGGTAAGTATTGGGTGTTACGTTTAATTTACTCTCAATACTAACATCAGATTTTAGTTTTATATTTCTGTGACTTTAAAAATTCATTTCCATGGATCATACATCAAAGGATATATATAGACTATGAGAAGAAAAAATCAGACATACACAGTTGATTTTTGGAACGCAGTAAGCGCGATAAAGGCTCGCTTTAGTGTACATATATAAGTACTATTTTAACGATGTAGAGAAGTGAATTTCGATATTTATGCATGCTTCATTGATTATCATAGAGCGTTCGATACAGTAAAGCACAACAAGGTGATGGAGATGTTTACAAATATTGGAATAAACACCTGTGATTTAAGAATTATTAGCAATCTTTACTGGAATCAAACACCGTCTATGCTTACAGAGGCAGGAGAATCCTATGATATGATAATCAAACGTGTGGTCCGACAGGGATGTATATTATTACCCTAGCTGTTCAACATATACTCTAAGGAAATCTTTCAAGAAGCAGTAGAGTTGGTTGAAGCCGGAGTTTGGATTAACGGAGAATGTATCAATATCATCAGATACGCGGACAATACACAGAAGTAAGTCAGAGAAACGGACTTTCACTAAACATTAAGAAAACAAAATGTGTAATGATCTCTAAGTCGGAACAGCAATTTTAAAGAATCAGTGAGAATGGTCAACCAATTGTTACTTGCTTTTAGCCTATTTTTATATTCGTTGTTGTTGGTCAAACGATACTTATCCCATTTCCTGCCAACTTTTTTGTTTTTTTTTTTGTAAAAAGTTTATGTTTATTGAATAAAATTTAAAATTTGGCATTTTGTTAATTTTTTTGTGATTTTTTTGAGTGTCCCAAATAGGGATCGTGGCAGGTGCCATAAAGAAAAAACGGTTAATTATCAAAAACATATTTTATTTAAGATAAGCATTAATTTATACTAAACTCAATATATTTACGAATGCCGTTTTACCATACATTCTACACTGAACGGCAAAAAAAGTGGCCACCCTATAAATTTCCGAAAATAAAAATTCATTCAAAGTTTTATGCTCTCAAATTTAAATATTTATTGCAATCATGTATGCTTGTTTTTGACAGTTTTGACGTTGTTGTTGATCTTGTTGTTTTATGTAGTCGCTGTTTATCTTCTAAGTTGAAAATATTTAATTAAACAGTAATTTGCTTTTTAAACGTGGATCTTGACTAAGTGAATAATTAAGATATATGGTGATGCTCGAATTATTGCATTGCTACAAGACGGAAGAAGTCAAGTTTATGTATCCGAAACTTTAGGTATTCCGATAACTATAGTACAGAGAGCTTTCCATTGCTTTATAGAGACTGGTACATAAATTGAATTACAACCCAGACACTGTATGACTCGATTAATTTTTTCTCGATAACATCAACACTGGGATATACAGGATTGGAGCCCAATTCTCTTTACTGATGAATCGCGGTTCTCTGGTAATGGCCGAGAGAAGGTTTGAAGACGAAGAAATGAAAGATATGTCCAAATCTTTATGTCACAGAGAAGAAAGTTTGGCGTGTCATGGTTTGGACTGGAATCTCATTTGAAGTTCGAACTGAACTTATTTTCATCAATGGCCCCTAAATGCTCATCAATATATAGAGGCAGAAGCAGTAGTTTCATTTGATCCATTGATTGAGGACAATTTCATCTGTTACTTTAAATTACTTAAGGGAAATAGGAATTAATACTCTAGAGCAGAACTTCATGCTTCGTGAAGAATATGAACGTATTCCTCAAGTTTTTATTAAAAATTTGTTCCTTTCTCTTAATTTTTTTTAAGTTCACTCGTAATTTTTATTGTTTGTAATTCGTTTCGATATTACACGATTTTTTTTTGTAGCCTTCTAATTAAATAATTTTAAGGGAAATGATAAGGAATAAATCAGTAATTGATACTTTTTGTTTAAAAATGAAAGATATTGAGTATACAATATGAAATAGTGCATAAAAATTCCAATGAATTTTTATTTTTGGAAATATATAGGGTGGCCTTATTTTTTTGCCGGTCAGTTTATATGTAATCCGACATTACATTTGATGCATGGTTTTCCTACATCAGTCTTACATATTGCACATTTTCTCTGTTTTTCTTCGTTGGCCCTTTCCAAAAAATGACCTATAGGATCTTTCCAAACTAACTGTGGGATACGTTCTTGAGATAACTTTTGTGCAATGAGGGCTGGCCAAGATTTTTTAGATTCAAAATTGACTTTACTTGAAGATAAACTCCAAGTATTTGCCTTCTAAATTCCAAGAGAGTTGTATTAGAGTGACAATAAAGTACAAATGCATTTACAACTGTCACATCAAGTACGTTTGTAAAATGGGGAAATACCATTTTTTCCAGTATTTGTATTCGATATGTATTGGTGTACCAATACAATTTATCCACGGCACCCATAAATGTATTATAATTATGTAAACAGTGAGGTTGTGTAATGTATATTTGTTTTTTTCAGTCCGTGACCATCGATCGTTTGTCTAGTAAACTCATCCCTTCGTGGTTTCACAACATTTTGACTCATTGCCGTTTCATTTGCCTCTTTCATAAACACAAAATACTTCATTTTTTACTATCAAATCTATAACATACGACACCTTGGTGTTCCTTCTTCAAGTAGGTTTCTGACTTCAGCCGACAATTGTTCATTCTATAAGATCTCACTGTACCGGTGGCTGCTACTTTTTTTCCGTTAAAATCTTCATCAAGTTTAAACTTGTACAAGAATTGTCAAAATATAATATATATTTAAATATATTTTTTGAAAAGGTCCAAATTTCAAATATCGTTGATTTATTTTAGTAATCAACAAACTAATTTTAAAATCTAGTTTACGTCACTTTTTATTTAGACAATCATAATCTTTGTAATGTAAATTTGTTTTTATTTCTATATACCTGTTTCTTGATAAATATTTTCTTGCGCTGTCTATTCATAAATCATCATTTTCACACCAATGCGTTTGTTCTTGAGGTAACGAATGATAGCCGGTAAGCATCAAAAATCTCAGAAACTTTCTTAGACAATCCACCGAGAACGTCATGTGATGTTTGTTATTCTGTCAAGCTTATGTAACAGATTGTTTTACTATATCACAATTAATAATATCGTCATTGAATAGCTTGAACACTTCTACAAGAGTTTTTCCCTATAGCAACTGCCTTATTTGTTCTTTAGCTTCTATAATATTGTATTATCCCTAAAGTTTTTTATACAGTCTGACCTACATTTTTGCTAATCTGAATTTGATTTTAGATTCCAAGCTTTAGTTTTTTTTTGAAGCTTCTATGGAAGTGGTCTCATCATGTGTTTCATTTAGCGGTGATAATAATTTAGTATTTATAGCAGCTAAATGTATTTCCAATTTGCCGGGAACATTTTTAGGGCACGTGTCTTCTAGTATATCGTCATCGATTTTTTTAATATCAAACACATTATCGATGTTATCGGGTGGCCTTT
Organism: Diabrotica undecimpunctata; assembly: GCF_040954645.1. Lineage (NCBI taxonomy): Eukaryota > Metazoa > Arthropoda > Insecta > Coleoptera > Chrysomelidae > Diabrotica > Diabrotica undecimpunctata. The sequence continues at coordinate 52,214,007 of NC_092808.1, forward strand.
TACCAATATAAATTTTATCATCTTCATCGTCATCCAAGAAATGGGGGTCATAATATATATATATATATATATATATATATTATGGGGGTCATAATATATATATATATATATTATATATATATATAACTTTAACGAAAGCTACTGCCGAAAAACTGAGGGTAACACAAAGGCGAATGGAGAGATCAATGCTGGGTCTGACCTTGAAAGATCGCGTGAGAAATGAGGAGATACGCCGACGAACTGGCGTTGACGATATTATACTGCGAATCAATAAACAAAAGTGGAGGTGGGCTGGACATGTTGCTAGAATGGAAGACGGAAGATGGACGAAGAGATTATTGGAGTGGAGACCAAGAGCCGACAAGCGAAGTCGAGGCAGACCACCCACCCGATGGACCGACGACCTAAGGAGAATAGAAACAAACTGGATTGCAGCAGCTAGAGATAGAGAGAACTGGAGACGTTTGGAGGAGGCCTATATCCAACAATGGATGTGAAAACGGGGCTGGATGATGATGATGATGATATAATCGCCTGGTACCCATTTCTGAAAACAATAAATAAACCTCTACAAAAACCATTCATTGAAACGTATAATTATATTATTTATAGTCAACAATATTAGAGTATAAAGATACTAAAATCGAAATATTATTACAGAATGTGCTACGATAAAAAAAAAACGGGTGTGGCAGTCCAGTAAGACTGCCGGTAGAAGTTACACTTCTATACACGCATTCGCCGTTACAAATTTATTTGGGAGTCAATCTGCACAATCATTACATATGTAATGCTATAGGTAAGACATAGCAGAAAGAGAAACAGAATTAATACCAACAATTAATAAACAACATTTGACTTGTAATAGGAGTATAATATATATATATATATATATATATATATATATATATATATATATATATATATATATATATATATATATATATATAAGAATAAGAAAAAAGAAGTACTTGTGACTCGTTTGGAACAAATATATAACTGTTTTGGATGGGTTGGAGTCAATAATAGGGCTATTGGTTAACTATTTTTTTAATCTCGAGCTTTCAATTGTGTTTACAATTATTATCAAGAGCTAAAAAAGACAAAATACTTACAAGGTTGAACTAAAAAGAAAAAACAATTTTTGTTAACTTACCAAATAAAAATTAGTTTGGTAAGTAAAAAATCACTGCTTACATGTTCAAAATATTTTATATAAAAATGTTTTGATCTAACAAATGTTTCTCCGAAAATTTCTATAATTTTGAAAACATTTTTTTTAATATAAAAATAATTGAATTTATAAATAAGTTCAAATAGCAACCAATTACAAATAGCCTCAATGTCATAAATGCCAACATAAAATTTTTATTTTTGACAATTATATTGCCAAAAGTAAAACTTCGTTTAAACATTCTTTTTTGTTTAGTAACAAAAAGAAGAAGATTTATTCACCCTTGACAGATGTCTGAAAGAATGTGACAGATATATGGAGAATTGAATATGACATTTTACAATTTTTATATATAAATCATAAAGAAAGAATATAATTATATATTTTACTTAAATTTTGAATCTCAGATCTTTTGTTTAAACTCTTATCATTTTTGCTAATACAAACCATTTCCAAAAAAGTCCTTTTAAATTTATTACTTTCACTACATAAAATTTTAATGTTATCAAAATCCATAATATGGTCTTTATCGATTACATGTTCTGCCAAAGCACAAGATGAATTAAAAAACCATCTTGTGCTTTGGCAGAACATGTAATCGATAAAGACCATATTATGGATTTTGATAACATTAAAATTTTATGTAGTGAAAGTAATAAATTTAAAAGGACTTTTTTGGAAATGGTTTGTATTAGCAAAAATGATAAGAGTTTAAACAAAAGATCTGAGATTCAAAATTTAAGTAAAATATATAATTATATTCTTTCTTTATGATTTATATATAAAAATTGTAAAATGTCATATTCAATTCTCCATATATCTGTCACATTCTTTCAGACATCTGTCAAGGGTGAATAAATCTTCTTCTTTTTGTTACTAAACAAAAAAGAATGTTTAAACGAAGTTTTACTTTTGGCAATATAATTGTCAAAAATAAAAATTTTATGTTGGCATTTATGACATTGAGGCTATTTGTAATTGGTTGCTATTTGAACTTATTTATAAATTCAATTATTTTTATATTAATAAAAAAAATGTTTTCAAAATTATAGAAATTTTCGGAGAAACATTTGTTAGATCAAAACATTTTTATATAAAATATTTTGAACATGTAAGCAGTGATTTTTTACTTACCAAACTAATTTTTATTTGGTAAGTTAACAAAAATTGTTTTTTCTTTTTAGTTCAACCTTGTAAGTATTTTGTCTTTTTTAGCTCTTGATAATAATTGTAAACACAATTGAAAGCTCGAGATTAAAAAAATAGTTAACCAATAGCCCTATTATTGACTCCAACCCATCCAAAACAGTTATATATTTATATATATATATATATATATATATATGTATATATATATATATATATATATATATATATATATATATATATAAATGAAGGATTGAATCAATATTTTGATGAAAATGTATATTTTTATTTTCATATATGTATGAAAGGACTTGAATGCAAATTTTTTTACACATACTCTGCAGTAAAATTCATTGTTTATTTTGTTATTAATATAAAAATACAATACACTGCAACATAATTCAATATAATAATATAATACAAATTAAAATGTAATATTCATAAGTATTTAAAAATGATAATAATATACATAAAAAATACTTCACAATACAGTGCAACATAATTCAATATAATAATACAATACAAATTAAAATGCAATATGTAATAATATTAATAAAAAACTCCTCCCTGACTGGGAATCGAACCCCGGTCTCCCGCGTGACAGGCGGGGATACTGACTACTATACTACCGAGGACTGACAGAAACTTATTTCAAAATTGACAGTTCTGGGTCATACAGTGATTTATTGAGATTATTATTTTGCTATACAAAAGACTAATATAATTATGAACATTTAAGAAATAATACAAAACATATCACATAAATAATAATATTAATAAATATTTTATTATGTATAATAATATATGTATATATATATAATATATATATATATATATATAATATATATATATATATATATATATATATATATATATATATATAATATTAAATATATATACAAAAGGAACATTTTTATATTCGAGAGAGGAAGAGAGAGAAAATATATCTTCTGTCTCTCTCTTACTCATTATCTTACATATGTAATGATTTCACAGATTCACTCACATACAAATTTTCAACATGGAGCGCGCGTATAGAAGTATAACTTCAAAATGTACAGCTTTAGCCACGAGTCCCAATATAGGGTATCGCGCTAAAAACCCTAGTACAGTCCTGTGTGTTAGAAATTAAAATTTTCAAATATGATAACTGGCTAATATAACCTACAACTGAATAATATAAATGCCTAAATTTAATTTAAAGTTAAATATAATTAAAAATCAAATACTTACGAAATAGTAATATTTCTGTAAATAACTTAACCATACAATTTCTAATTTGTGCTTTGTTTATTCGAAAAATTATGCACATTAAGTAAAATACCACCACCCACTATCTAAATAGAAGTATTGTAGTTGACACAAAGTCATTTACCTTGAAATTTATAAAAAACTGCTGCCATCTGATACAAAAAAAGTTTTGATTGGTAAATTAATTTCCGCTTGAAACATAAGAACTAGATGGATCCTACCTTATACATGTTGGTTTTTTAGGTAACGGGGACATTATCTTTCGGGAAAGTAACTTTCTGTTGTTCTTTATTCATCTCCAATCTGCACGAGAAACCTTTTAAAAAGGTTGTCTCAAAAAAACAAGGTTTCCACAGAAAAAAAAAAATCTGAAATAAATGGGCATATCAAAATGCAAGAAGAGTACAAGGTATAAATTGATTTAAAAGCAATCAACTGAAGGTTTTACTTTAGTCACCTAATCAGATGTTATATTAAAATAAAAAGCTTACCTGATAGGTAGCATGTGATCAAAAAGACAAGGTCGAGAAGATCCAAATATCCAGAGATTACAAATCCTTGTCAAATAAGATAACAAATAAGTTCAACAAATTGATTATTTAATAAATATTCCACTGGATGTCTTTTGATTTTTTAAATCCTTGATTAGTCCAGTATTTGTGAGTACAGCAAAAATTATGACTACTCGAAAATTTAATTATTAAATAATGATTTATATATTATATTTTAGATAGATACGTTAAGAAAAAAGAATTGTAATAATCTAGTTATAAAAATCGTTCATAGTTGCTTATCTTCATTTAACCCGTAAAACAATAGACAGAGTAAAAACATACACCTACTTTGGTACGAACGTCAACGAAAATTGGAACCATTCCATAAAAATCAAATGTAGGATAGAGAAAGTTAAACCTGCATTTCAAAAAATGGCTTAGCTATTTAAATGCCATGATTTATTTGTACCCATAAAAATTAGGTTACTCCGGTGTTATATCTTTCCTATACTATTGTAATGTCCTGAGTCGTGGGCTCTCACACACCCTACCTGCAAGAACATTGCGGATTTCGAAATGTTTTCGAAAATTTCTAATTAGGACGTTTTAATAGAAATACAAAAAAGAGCTGTTAACCACAATAAACATATTCACATCATTAGAAATAGCGAAAGATATGGCTTGCTGAAATTAACTCTACATTGAAAAGTAGAAGAAAAACGAGAACCAGGAAGGCAAAGGATTTCATGGATGAAAAATCTACGTAAAAGAAAACTTTAAAGGAATAATGATGTGGTACTACTACACTATACTAGACTATAGTAGCCTAGACTAGACTATAGTAGTCTACTTATAATGGTATTTTCTTTTTTTTATTTCTTCTTTTAATATTGGTAACCAAATCCCACTACAGCTATCAGCTTCACTAGGTACACATAATAAGAGCAACTACTTTAATTTTTCTCTTTTTGCTATCTGTTTCTTTTAGGAATATACATATTTTTACTAATATGCATTCAGCGTGGCCCGTGTAACGGTTGCATTTCGAAAGCGACTAGAAGTTTCCGGCGATGCCTCTAGCGCGAGAGAGATCAACCCGTCAAATAGGCGAATTAGAGGTGGGCTACTCCAGAATCTACTCCAGTTCTAGTACATAGAGACTTTTATATATAAGCATACCTTCTAGGAGTTAGTTTTAGTTGATAAGATATTTTCGTGTAGTAAACTTATAAATAAATATATTTATATAAATTCGAACCGCTCGTTTCATTTAAAAACGTTACAGAATAAAAGATTTCATTTAATTTTAAATAAGTACAATAAGAATATAATAAATTATTAAGAAGTAGCATTCTTTCGTTGGAACAAATAATCAAGTTTTATCATAAAGTATTATGTACAATGATTTGATAATCCCATTTTTAATATTCTTATTGTAATTTGAACTATTATTTAAATATTTCTTAGTATTTTGTGGTTTTCTAATTTACGTATATTTATTTTTTTATCATTTATATAGATAAATTATGACGTTTAAAAATTCCAGTCAAGGTAGTCAAATTGTTATTCACTTCTCAATTTTGTCGGACTGAACTTAAAATTTGGAGAGTTGATGGAAAAGTGCATAAGTAGGAAAAGTTATATAATGCCGATATGTGCTTCCGCCCCAGAAGTAGTTGCCACCCTTTCTCGGGGGTGGAAATTCTTTTGCTCAAAATAATTACAGGAATCGATAAAGAATTAAATTCTCAGTAACTTTTATTCTCTAATTTTTTTATAATTCTAACTATTTGAGCTATTTATGGTTGAAATCAGCGAATTTTCATTAAAAAAAGTTACGTTTTTTAACGGTTTTTCATGAATAATTTAAAAAATTTGCCTTTAATCGAAAAAGTATGTGAAACAAAAGTAAAGCTTATAGAAGAAACGAGATTCATTTCTTACCAGATATTCTAGATACCATACAAAGTGAGTGTGGTCGGTGAAAAAAGACTTATCGTCTATGCTTCTCCTAGCTCAGTCTCTCAAGTGTGAATCCGTCTTAAACAATAAATTAATCAGATTTATTCAACATAAAAAATAATATTTAAGTATCAAAAAACAACTCTGCCTAATGCTTTACATTAAATAAATTTGGAACTTATGGCATCGATGAGCTGCTTGCTTCTAATTATATGTTGCCTGCAGATTATGTGGGCAGGTCCTGTTGCTGGCTCCAAGGCATGTGAGTAGGTCTTGAAGACAGCTGTTTAGGCCCACATTACTCTATAAAAGTATTTTCAATAAAATGTTGTAGGAATATCCCATAAAATATTCCAATAAAATGTTCCAGAAATATCAAATAAACTAGCCTGAATATTAAACAGCCTGTATTAGAGAAACATCAAAGGGGGTTAACTTCCTTGTCAATTATTTTACCAAAATTACAATGAAACTAATAGCCGATGACAAGGATAAAATGAAATAAAATTAGTATTAAACTTAGTTAAATTTTGTAAGATTCCTACATACATAAAATTGAAAAAGTGGCTTTAAAAGAAGTGAGTTTATGAATAAGTATTGAAAATGCTGTCAGAATTATAGAATATAGATTACAATGTAAGTACTCATCCCAAGCGATTTCAGCAGACGATAAAATGAACCTTGTAATAATTTTCACCTTCTTTTATAAATTTCAGAAACAGACAAAAAATAATATCCCACCATGTTTAAAAAAGCTTATTGACAGTGACAGAAAGTAGGGAGAGACTGCAATGAAGTTTAGCACATAATATGTCCTAGGACATATGCCTATGATGGATTTAGCTCTTCTGACAAAATAAAAATAATATTTAGTCGACCGGGCAGAAAGAGAGAGGGCGAATATTTATTTTACCGCACAGAAAGAGAGAGAGGGCACCAACTAAATTTTTAAGAAAAAATAGTAAAAAAAATCTGTCTCGTCTCATATAGTTGTTAACATACAAAAACAACTAACCAACTTTATCCGTTAACACATAATCAGTTATTTATGTTCATGAACTTTTATATTTACCAGGTACCAAATGTGCTTTTTAACATACAGGGCCTTCTATGTTTAAGTTATAAGTTGAATACTACATGAACGCTACATTACAAAAGTATTTTATTGTAATAACTTAATAGCACTTTCAAAAACATCATTTCCTATTTCAACCATCAACAATAAAGTTTCATGAATCCAACTTTCCACATATATCTATTTTGCATTTTCCAGGTACTAAATGTTGTAAAACATAAAGGGCCTTTCATTATAATCCTTATTTCACACCAATTTATTAGACCTATGTATAGTTGGTTGCCTATCAGTACCTACACAATTCTTCAGCATAATTCATTCCACATACATTAATCAATAAAACACTTTTCTCCGTGTTCTTAACATAAATTCAGGACAAATTCACAATTTAAAACTACAACATTGATGGTTGCTACTGTTACATTATTCTAATTTTAACTTATTCAGTTTTTAAATATTGCTGGCTTCTGTCATATTTAGACACATACATTAAGTTACACTGACTGCTTTGTTTGGACTTGCGTCCTAACATGTCAATATTGTCATTTCAATTATCAAGTCCTCGTAGATACTTCATGTGAAGTCGTACGTTGCCATGTTATCATATCCACTGGTAACTTTAACATCCTAATATATAAGTTTGAATAATGTAAATTAAATTGTAACCTAAAACTTTTAACGGATTTTTACCCAGATATTTAGTGGCTCAAAACATGTACACCTAGTTAGTATTAAACACATTTTGTATTAACCTTGGTCAAAATTTAAATTTCACGTTCTTTTTAATTAAAGTGGTTATGTACTTTTTAGAACACTGATGATGGAATATGGATTCAGAAAACGTTTTGTCTTCATGACTTAGCCCGATTGGGTTTTTTAATTATATATCTTTTATAAAGGATTTTAACAAAATTTTTTGTGGTACATGGTATACAGCCAGCTACAGGAACTCAGTTTCCTTGTGAATTTCAAATTCTTCAAAGCACATAATATATATTTTACTACGATAATTTTTTTACTAATTTTGAACTAATAAAAATTTTAAAAGAAAAAATAAAACATTTATAGTGATTCAACAATGAATTTGTGAAGTCCAAGAATGGACTAGAATGTTAAAATTAAACAATAAGAATTTTCGGAAATAAGTGGCATTTACCTACCCATCTTTACAAATATTACCGATATAGCTGTTGTAAATGCTTACGTACCATATTACTCTGCTAAAAGCAACATGCCGTTCTAGACTTTAGACGCTATATCGCTCTTTCCCATTTAAAAAATCTGGGTAAGATAAGATCGAATATGACATTACTTAAAAATATTAAAAGAATATAAAACAAATGATGAACAGAACAGAAAAGAATATAGAAAAAGTAATATTGAGTTACATGTGGAGTATATGCAGAACCAAACAAGCTAGTTTTAAAACTATAAAATATTTAATACTACAACAAAAAAATCTTATTAATTTTTATTCATGCAACCTGCGACAATTCCTTGAGGACATTTTGGACAATTTGGGACATTTTTAAAAATTACATATTTTGACTACAAAATATAATTTAAATATAATTACATTGATACACAAATTTATACATATACATGCAGAAGTCTTCTTATCAAAATTTCAAAAAAATGTTGGCAGTTAATTGGTTAAGACTTTGCTCAAACCATGTATTATTTAGATAATATATTTTTAAATAGATATATTTTGTCTTCAAGCTTTATTCTTATTGTACATCGCAAGAATATTTGAAATAATACAAATAAACCCCACCTCACGTAAAACAATGCCATAACATATATAATTTTTAACTAGATGAATAATGTAAACAAAGTTTGAAATAAGTCAAATAACAAACTTTAATGCAGGTACGCTTGGTATTACAGAATGACACGACCCCAGAATACGAAGCTTCGCTTTAATGACGGTTCTATTTATATTCAAAATGTGTCACAAGACGAGCAATACATACTTCCAGAAACAAAGATTGATCTGATAAAAACGAAACCTTCCTAGAAAAAATGGTCTACGCTGTATTAAAGCATTGTACTTTCCTGTAATTTAATGAAGACATTTGGAGCTTGCGTTTACATTATGAAATTTTATAGAGCACGCCTTAGACAGTGGTGGTACTTCGGGGATTAACAAGAACTAAAAAGTACTAGTTTGCAGTTGTCTTATATTACTATACTAATTCTAACAATAATACATCAAAATGCGGTATAAATAAATAACTAAATAAATACTATTTAATTTATTCAAGATATAAATAATTTGGCTTCACATGCCACATATCCAGAGTATTAAAATGATTAAGCTGGGGGGGGGGGGGGCTCTTCTTTTCGTGTTATCGATGTTTTTGTATGACAGATTATTCACCAAAAATTTTCTTACGCGTCTAGACGTTTCGAGTAGTTTTTCTTGGTGCATGGTCTTATTAAGATAATCACGAGGACTCGACTATTTGATGTTTTCTAAAAGAATACTCGAAATGAAACCAGTAGTTCTGAATCAGGGTACTTCCTATTCTTTATTGTCTGTTAATCTGCATACTTGGCGACATTTTTGTTGAATTTTACACCTAAATTGTTCTTGCAGGGTACCGTGTGTTTGTTTATTGTACGACGTTCGACGAATTATTTTTCTTTAGTTTATCTGTGAGCCTTATATAGTTATGCAACATGATACTATCTATAACTGTTTGTTATAGTATCATGTAGTATCATAGTTATGCAACGTAACTTGCAATTGTCATTTTCAATATAGAATTACGCGTGTATTTATAATTCGGTTGATAATCTGTTTGGAGAAGTCCTCGTTTGTTGACTAACTTTTGATGGAGGATCTTCACTACAAAGTAATGTCGTTTCATATAATCAATTGCGACAAATGGCTAAAATAAGTTTCCGGTAAAATATTAAGTTGTTTCTTGTTGATTCATCTCGGCATTTATTGTTTTGTACCTGAGAATGTTTAGTGTTTAATTGAAATTAGCTGATCCGGAATAGTAATAATGATACCCTGCGTTTCGGGAAATAATTGGGATACCTCCTTTTTAGAATTATTTTCATCCAGATGCTCATTATTCTTCTTTGAGTATATGGTCTCTATATATTTTATTATTCTCTTACGTATACACATTTCGATAAGCTGTCTTTCTCCTAGGTATCGTGGTAATGATTTTTTTCTCTATTGCACTACAAGGATGATTTTTCTGTGTCTGCGAGAAATATTCTTTCTTTTTGCTGATGATTCTCTACATTCGTTTTAGACTAAGTACTAAAAATATCAAGTAAATCAGTTAGCTATACTTTTTAGGAATAATAAATTTATCATGCGTCATAAATTTTTACTATGCATTTCTAAAAGTGCAGCATGGTAAATTAATGCGGATAATAAAAAATATAGGAAAATATGATAAAGGTATTCGTATCATTAAGAATGTATACTGGAATCAAAGAGTTACCGAAAAAATTGGAGGTAGGTAGACCGAAGAAATCTCTATACTAATGAGGGGTTCATACAATGGTTGGTCAGACAATGTTGTATTTTATCGCCAACATTTTTTAATCTTTACTAGAAAAACAAAGATATTTTTTTGCAATAACCATATCAGGACAACGAATGATTAAGTGCTATGTTTGGTTTGTACTCTTGTATGGAGCAGAAGTGTGGATCCCAAAAGTATCAAGCATAAACGGAAATAAAGCATTGTAAATGACAGAAATGTCATATCTGGAATACTACAACTAATTCTTACATGCAAAACTTACGGTTGGGGAGGTGTAGGAAGAAAACAGGATTCTTGGTTAAAAAACATTCGTTGATGGACAATGTTATTCCATGTGGTAGAAGATAGAGAAGGCTAGACAATTTTTATCGCCAACGTCGTTTAATTCTTTTCTGTGAATAATGCAGTATACTGTGTAAATTGTTAAGACCCAACATATTTTTTAAAAACTAAACTAAGTTTGAAAATATTTATTTTTATGATATTAACTTGTGACTTGAAATCTTACAAAAGATATACACACTACTTACTTACTTTACCTCTGATCTGTGCTGGAGTCTAGGGCTAACTGATAGAAAGATGGTATGAAAAATCAGTTAGTACCCGTCAATGTCAAGTGGAATGATGTAGTAGGAGTAAGTCGATAAAACCTCACCAGCTCCAGGGGGTCATGTAGGATGCCCCCATTTTCAGTTTTTATTAATCAACAAAGTTAACAATCTATTGCATTTACCTTTATAAATACCATGAGGATGGTTTTTTAATACTGATGTCCTTCCAATGTTTTTATGTGGCCATACAATGTTTTTAACAACTTTTTATGTAAGTAGTAAAAAACCAACGTGTTCTTTCTATATATTTAAATTTTAACTTACTTGTTTTTTAATATTGGTATGTTTACTCTCTCTTTTAGTAAACTGATGATGGAATGATTCAATTCCGAAAAGATCTTCTTTAAAATAAAAATGTTAAGCTTTTAATAAGCATTTTTTATACCTTAATACACACAAACACCACGTGCTTTATATTCTCCAGAGGCTAAGAAAAGACAAAGAAATTATTAACACCATAAAAAATAGAAAATTTGCTTACTTAGACCACATTATGGGTAATGATAAATACCGACTACTACAGTTGATTCTACAAGGCAAGATTGAGGGTAAGAGAGGCCCTGGACGTAGACGTATATCCTGGCTGGGCAATCTTGGGAAGTGGACTGGTCTAACGTCAACTGATCTATTTCGAGCTGCTGTGAATAGAATAAGATGGGTCAATATGGTCGCCAACATCTCTAGAAAATAGGCACATTTAGAAGAAGTGGACTAAGAAAACAATAATCCAAATTGTAAAAGGAAAACCCATGCACTCTCAAGGGGTTTCTATGAAAATACAGTATCCCAGTGTTAGACCATCTACCTTATAAGTCTGGTCTTAATTTCTTAAGATAATATGTACATTAAAGGTCACAATATTTATGTCCGTTGGCCCTGTAAAAAAAGCTTCAGGCCTCCATAATAAAATGACAGAAAATATTTCCAGTTTCCAAAGGATGTATATAGAAGTAAATGTATAAATCTAAATAAATCACTTTAAAGCGTCAGCCGAAAGCTCGTCGAAAGTTGTTTATAAATATCGATAACAGTTTACAGGTTTTGCTAACTAGTACGTATTTATCAAGCTATCTGTTGACCCTTGTTCGAACTTTATATACTAACACACCACACCACACCAAACCACACACCACCACACATAAATAGATTAGCTTACCTCAATAACCAAGTCGTACGTGTTGGTATACTAAAATTTAATAAGTTTAGTTTATTACTTAATATTGTAATATAAAGTGAATACATATGCTATCAAAATTAAATCAACATTATTATATTTCAACATAGACCAAATGAAAATGATCCTGTGTATAGCTTGAAAAATGAATTTCTTAAATGTTTTGTCGAGCTGATTATTAAATAAACCTTTTTGCAGCGCCACTGATCTTAATCATCAAAACGGCACTACAAATGAAACAAGACTGGTTTCGTTGTACTGAATGGGTATGAAGTACTCTTTATGACAATCTTCTGTACAAACGTTCGTTATAGTGAAAACGGTACCAATTTTTTTGTTAATTAAATATACTTTATGACGTTTACGTGCTTCATGCAATAAGCATTAGAAGCTTACTTTATTTCACAAGTATCATTAAGAATAAAAAATGGAAATGGAAATGTATATGAATACAACGATAAAAAACCCACATGTACATTGTAATACCACGGTTTTTAAAATTATTAAGTACAATGTCTTCCTTACAGTTTTATATAAAGCAATTATTCTTGAACTAAAACTTATTCGTTTGTGCTTTTGTGGGATACTACTTTTAGTTTTTACATGTGAATCTTGGAAAGCGTCATTTGTCATTACTGACCTGAAGTAATGACGTCATGTACATAGGAGGAGACCAGTAAATAAAGTCATGATGTTTCATAGCTAAAATTATGGTAATATAAACGGCTACTAAATCTAACTTTTATATTTTTAACTTAATTTATTATTGTATCATTATAGTGAAAACATATATTTAAATAAAAATATTGTTCTATTTATAACGAGCAATTACAAAGACGCTATAGCTCTATATACAGAGCATCTAAATCACCAGATGGAACCGGATGCGCTTTTTTACCATCGGGACATATAAAAAAGAAATTCAACCTGAACCCGGAGACTTCATACAGCAGAGGCTATTGCAATATATGAAGCTTTATTATATGTAGCTGAAGTTGATTTTGCCCAAATTATAATTTTGTCTGACTCCTTAGCAGTGTTAAAATTTATTGGTAAATACGGACCACTAAACTTACAAGACTGTCCATACATTTATAGAATTAAACATATTAATCAAACTCTTTCAACTAAAGGAATCAATGTAAATTTTCTCTGGATTAAAGCACATTCAGGATTTGAACATAATGAATATGTCGACTTATTAGCCAAAGAAAGCATTTCAACCGATACTGGTATTCTACATAAAGTAACGTTTTCTGATAGTATTATTTCTTGAAAGTCAACATTGCTTTGAGAGTGGAGCTACCAGTGGAAGGAATACTCTTTTGTGAATCAAAATAGATACTCGTTAACCCATTTGGTGTGTCCCTGTGCTCCTAATATCGATGTAATCTTTTATTTTGATACGAAATTTAGATAAATTATAATGATGGATACTGTCTGATTCCTTTATTTCGGATATTTTCAACATTATTATAAGGACCTGAGACTTGGACATTAAAAAAATGCAATTTAAAAAGAATCGAGGCGTTCGAACTCTGGTTATACCGCAGAGTATTAAAAATATTATGGACTGATAGAATTACAAGTAAAGAAGTACTGGAGAGGGTTGGTAAAGAAACAAAACTAATCACCACTATACAAACCAGAAAATTGGAATACCTAGGCCACGTGATGAGGGGACCAAAATATGAAATTTTGAGACTCAATACAGGGAAAGATTCAAGGAAGAAGATATGTTGGCCGAGGCAGAACTTATGGTTGAAGAATCTACGTGATTGTTATCGATGCAGATCGATTGATTTGTTTAGAGCAGCAAGTTCAAAAATAAAAATAGCCATTATGAATGAACCTCCGTAGGGAGACGTTACTCTTAGAAGAATAGCTCACTTATAACGGAGCGAATACTAGCAGGCAATAAATCATAGGTAAAAACAAATTAAGAATAATCAAAAAAAACATCATCAGAAGAATTATGGGCCTGAAAGAATGGAAAATGGTAAAATGAGAAAAAGAATAAACCATAAAATAAGAAATATTATGAGAGTAGTTAGTTTTATAAGATATAGATAGATTTATTGAACTGCAGAGACTGAGATGGCTGAAACACATAGAGAGAAGGAAAAACGACCTACTGATTAAGATCACATTGAAGATCGAAGCCAGAAATTGAAAGATTAGGCGGAAGACCCAAAGAGATGGAAGAGCCAGTTCATGAAACATATGAAAATTCCTAAAAGTAAGAATTTGGAGTGACCTCTATACAGATCTAAATAAGTGGAAGAAAATTGTTACGCAATCCAAGTCATACAACAAAATTTGACAGTACACAAGAAAAATACGGAGTGATTTACCGCAACAAGCGAATTAAAGAGCTCTTATTAAGACCGGCAAACATTCCATCAGGAATGAAAGGCCTTGATAATGATAATTATTTTATCCACAGTGTATATTAATATAAAACACCAATTACCAGTTTTTACAAAATCCTTGAGTTGGTACTGAAATACTCAGTCTGTTTAAGGTGTTTAATTATAATTTGTTGATATATAATGCTGAAATCTTTTAGAGGTTAAATGGATATGTTTCTTGTGATATCTTCATATAGTCCTCGAAACAATTGAAAAGTATCAGAACAATGTGTGTTTAGAATTGAATGGATATGATAAATATATCCAAAACTTTTGTAGTTTTAAGTAAAATTTATAGTCCAGTCGTCAGAGATTTTACCCCTAAAAATCATATAAACAAGCGAATTTTGTCGAGAATATCAATTTTGGGACCCCAAAAAAAAACCAAAAAAGGTTTTCCACTTTTATCCTTAGGCTTCTCCCTAAAACCCGCCGTAGTGGTGGAAAACTTAAAAAAATCTATTTGATTTATCTTTTAATGGGAATAAGCCACAATTGAAGGTAAAAGTAAGTTTATTGACGTTTTAATTTTCACTTAGGAAATCGTTCTCGGAAATAGTCATTACTTTAAAGTGCCACAAGAAAATAGCTTCAGAACAATATTGTTGGGTGTGTATCAAAAACAAGAAAAATGTAATGGTGTATTTTGTAGGAACTGGGAATTATGTTTGTTTGTTTAAAATACAATAAATAAACAAATATATTAAAACTGAGATTAAAAAAACTGTTTTACTAGTTACAGTTTACTGCAGTTACATTATTTTTTACTTTTATACTGTTATCTTCATCATCAGTGGCATTACAGCTCGTTATGAGCCAAAGCCTTCTTTAGATCCATACAGTCAAAATAATTCTCCAAAATAGAAACATAAAAGTAAGATATTACGGGATATAAGTGTTTATGCTGATCTTGAAATGGGTATTTAGGAATATCCGATTGAACAGAAAAGACGCGTTCCAAAATAAGTTATATGTATTACAATATGCAGATGGTATTGTACTGTTGATTATAGTGTAAATCTAACTGAAGGAGAAGCTCAAAACACTGGTATACAAAGCTACAAAAATAGTTAAATTAATAATAAGCAGGAAAAAATTATAAAACGTTAGTATGTGAACAAAGCAGGAGCATTAATCTGATAAAAACAAGCCAGAATTTTTTATAGAAGATTAAGACAGAGGAACGTTAAAAAAAGATCGAACAAATAGAGTAAAATAGATTGTATAGACACCAAAAAAATAGGTAAAACGCTAATAAAAGAAAATAAAGAGATATATTAATCACGGACGCAAAAGTGCATTTATAATATAAGATTTTAATCAGTTTTAATCAGAGACCAAAAGTTTTTTTACGGAAATAAAGCATGACTAATCACGCACGAGAAGCACTAGGAGCGATATGGGAGAGAAAAATTTATGAAAAAAATCTGTGAATATAAAAGGAGGGAAAGTTACGGATAATGAAAAACAGTGAGAAACTAAAGCAATATTAAGGAGATAACCAAAGCTTCTAGATTAACAACTAGGACATTTTAAGATGAGTGAAGAAATAGTATGAAATTAAACGATAAAAACAAAGATGCAATAAGGTGACTAAAAATCTAACAGATAAACAAGTTCGTTTATATTTATGAGGACATTGTACCACTGTATATGTATATCAATAAATATGTTATTCTGTGTTTTGCAATACATTATGACTTTAAGGGCCGGTTTTTCAGTGCTAAGTTAACCTATTTAATTTTCGGTCACCGAAATATTTATAGTAAATTAGTTTTTCAGTACCAGGTTAAATTGACCCACATTTTAACCGATAATCGTTAACTCCGAATTTTGTGGTTGCTCTTACGCATAGGTGCAGTGAATAAATTCCGTCAGAGTGTTGCCTGATAGAAAAGAGGTTAGGTTATGTTATTTTTTTTATCTAATGGAAAAACGAACGTTAGCATACGTCTAAAATGAAAGTGAAGTTACTTTATTGGTAGAATTAATGAATGGCCACAGAAGAATATTAGAATGCAAAGAAACATGAGTGATAAACCATAAGCACAAGTCTTGTGAGTGGAAAGAGCTTGCCAATAAATTTAATGCAAAATCTAGTGCTGGTATACCCCGTTCAGCCAAAATTTTAAAGTAGAAGTGGACAAATTAAAAAAAACTGCTGTACTTAAACATGCAAAAGATAAAAAGTACCATACAGCTACAGGTCGTGGTCCGTCTAAGCCAAATGAAGAAATCTCATCAGAGTGTGATTCGTATTTTATTCAAACAGGTTTATATAGCATTCAAAATTGCCTATTAGAAATTATTCAAATAGAAATATAAGATGAAGAACTTCCAGAAAATAAAGCATACATTAATATGTCGCCTTTAAGTTAATGTATATTGATCCATAACGTTAACGTAGATTAGTATGATTGTACACCAGCAAAATTAAAAAAGCCAACACTCAAGAAATAAAAAGAAAACGGTGAGTTTTGTAGCAGAAATAATATTATGAATTTAATGAAATCAATAAATCAGAAAAAGTCAATAGGCATGTGACAAATGAAAAATGGTGTAGGGTGGTTAATGCAAAATTAGAAATGTACGAGTTGACAAAGGACTGATGGAAGATATAGACAGTAAGACAAAGGAAACTCATGTATGAGAAGCAGATCTCAACTGAAGAGGCTAAAGGAAGAACATGAGGTAAAAATGCAGTTAATGTGTGTAAGCAAATAATTTTTTACCCCATATCCTGCATCTCCAGTTCCGAATTCACCATTTAAAATAATTGCTGATTTATTAGGGATTGATTAAAAATGGTTGAATCGTGAACAGATCCCGGCCACCTTGCCACAATGTTTTGAATTTTTAAATTTGCATCGCAAACAGTTTGAACATTAACAGAAAAGAAATTTTTTTGATTTCGAAAAATTTCTGCTCGATCTCCACCTACAAATATACATTTTAATTATATTTATTAAGGAAAATAAGTAAATCACCAAACGTGGAGAACTTATTTTAACATGCATGCAAATAATCCTAGAAAATTTAGCAATGTTGAAAAACCCAACTTGTACATTGGTTATTTCATCTCCAATACGTGGAAACTGCAAGTATCTATTGCGTAAATTAGCAATAGCTATAGTTACCTGTAATGTATATAATAAGAAAATTGTTAAACATATTTTAAAAGGATTATCTACCTTAAATTTTACTCTGCTTTTTTTTTTTTTTTATTTATATTGCTTCAACCACTTAGGGTTATTAGCATAAGAAAAATACAAAAGTGATAAAGACATACATAGGCATATACAAAATATCAATTACATAATAATGTATACAATATATATTTTAATTATTAATGTATTGTATTAAATTTTATTGAAAAGGTTTATAGTTTTCAAGAATTCTATCAAGTCGGCTACGTATTTAGATTCTCCTAAAAGTTCTTTTAATGTTTTTGGAAAATGATGATATAGTCTTTGCACTGAGTATATTGGACACTCAATCAAAATGTGCTTCACTGTCACTTTACATTCACAAACAAAACACACTGGTTCCTCTTCTTTCTTCAACAAGTATTCATGTGTAGTAGAAGTGTGTCCTAATCTGAGACGTGTTAATAGGACTTGATGTTGTCGCTTTGAAGGCCAGGAGTTCCATGGAAGGACGAAAGATTTTATTTCTATCAATTTAGTGGTGCTTCTATTCCATTGGTTTTGCCAAACATCGTACAATTTTGATTTTAAGTAAGGTTTTAAATCCAAATGCACCGTTAGATTTTCCACTGATGCGGTTGTATTGGTTACTGCGGACCTAGCTAGACTATCTGCCTTTTCGTTACCATCTATTCCAACGTGTGACGGTACCCAGAGGAACTCTACTGTCAAATTGTTTTGGTATATACGGTATAAAATTAACTTAATCTGCTGCAATGTTGGATGAGAGGGATAAATCTGAGAAATTGATGTCAGACAACTAAGTGAATCAGATATTATAAGAGATTTGGGAAGTTTTTTTTTCTAGAATATAGGTTAGGGCCTTATTGATGGCAAATAGTTCTGCTGTAAAAATACTTGTCTTAGGAGACAATTTATAGATGGAATGTTCATGGGATGTCACAAAGCATGCTCCTACTCCATTTATGGTCTTAGATGCGTCTGTGTATATAAAATGGTAATTTTTGTACTGTGTGAGAACATGGAGAAAGTGAGTTTTAAAAAAATTCGGTATCACGTTATTTTTGTTATATGCTGTAAACTGTTTTTTCGGGCTGTTGGGCCGTTGTCTTCTGTTGAGATTTGTTCTCGACGTTTCGCCAACACTAGGGGTTGGCATCTTCTGGAGATGTTGATGCTTCGCTTGTAAGCAGAAACTGACGACGCGTTGTACTACGGAGGCAATATTTATAATTCCCACTCGCCTCCCCTCCACTGGTTTCGGCTTGAGGGGGCGTGTCGTTGTTTATAGTAGCTTTTCTATCTCCGTGTTTGGCGGGAAGGGCGTTTGTGGATTTTAATACTGGTATCCATGTTTTGTTGATTTTTAGTCCTTCTTCTATCCTATTGAAATTGTTTGGGTGCTTGTATATTTCCACCGCTTCCCGATATAACCGTGGGTAGTACTGTGAAGTTTTGTCCAGCATCTGTGTTTCTTCAAATAGTATTCGATGTTCTCCGCTTCCCAAAGCGTGTTCGGCAACGGCAGATTTGTCGATATGTCCTAAACGACAATGGCTTTTATGTTCATTTATCCTGGTGTTGGTGTGTCTTTTTGTGGTTCCCACATATACCATTCCACATGTGCATGGTATTCGGTATACTCCGGCCGTTGCTAATGGGTCGCGTTTGTCTTTTACCGATCTTAAACAATCCTTGATCTTCTTTGTAGGTCTGAAGATGGTCTTTATGTTGGCTTTCTTGAGTATTCGCCCAATTCTGTCCGTTACCCCCGATATATAGGGCAAGAACGCTTTCCCTTTACATTCTGTTTCTTCGTCCCTTCTTCTAGATACGTTGTTCATCGCCTTGTGTATTTCTCTTCTGGTGTACCCATTAGAGGTGAGCGCTTTTTCAATATAAAGAAGTTCACTTTGGAGATGTTGTGGTTCACAAATTCTCTTCGCCCTCTCTGCCAAAGTTTTGATGATACCTTGTTTTTGGCTAGGATGATGATTTGAGTTCCTGTTTAGGTATCTGTCTGTGTGTGTAGGTTTTCGATACACTTTATGTCCTAAGTGACCTTCCTTTCGATTTACTAATACATCCAGGAACGCTAGTTGTTGAGCTTTTTCTGTTTCCATCGTAAATTGAATATTTGGATGTAGTGTATTTATATAAGCCAGGAAATCGTTTAGTTTTTCTGCTCCGTGACCCCAAATCACAAAGGTGTCATCAACGTATCTAAACCATACCCTAGGCTTGTATGCTGAGTCCATTATCTTCTTCTCTAAATGCTCCAAGAAAAGGTTGGCTACGACCGGGCTTAGTGGGCTTCCCATTGCTACTCCATCCATCTGTTCATAAATTTGGTCTTCCCATGAAAAGTATGTGGTAGTTAGGCAAATACGGTATAATTCCACCATATCCTTGGAAACTAGTCCCTCAATTAAATTCAGAACGTCTTCTAGGGGGACTCTTGTAAATAGGGAAACCACATCAAAACTAACAAGAATGTCAGATTCCTGCAAAGTTATTCCTTTGATCTTCTCAATAAAATGGGCGGAGTCTTTTACAAAGGCATCGTTTTTTCCTATATGTGGTTGTAAAATATCGGCCAGATGTTTTGCAAGGCTGTAAGACGGAGATCCTATGGAGCTCACAATAGGGCGGAGAGGTACATCGTCTTTGTGTATTTTCGGCAAGCCATACAAGCGTGGTGGGACTGCTTCGCTGTTGCATATTCTTGGCTTTATCTCCTCTGGTATGGACGAAGATTTAATAAGTCTGTTGATTTTCCGTAGGGTGACTGCTGTGGGATCTTTTTTAAGTTTCTTATAAACCGCAGGATCTAGAAGATTTTGTATTTTCGTTTTGTAGTCGGCTGTCTTCATTACGATCGTGGCGTTTCCCTTGTCTGCTGGTAAAATTACAACATCTTTGTCTGCGTTTAACGATTTTATGGCACGTATTTCTTGGTGGCTCAAATTATTTTTCGGTGTCTTAGCTTTATGCAAAATTCTTGCTGATTCTGTCCTTATTTCTTCAGCTGCTTCGATTGGTAAGTTGCGGATCGCAGACTCTATATTAGCGATGATGTCTTCTTTGGGTATAACTTTAGGCACAATCGCAAAATTTCCCCCTTTTGCTAACAATGATGTTTCAGCTGAAGTTAAAACTTTATCTGAAAGATTGACCACTGTTCTTTCTGTGTTTTGTTTTGATTCTACCTCCTTATGTTTGGTTAAGCGTTCGTATTTGTTTTTCTGGCGTTCAGTGTTCCTTTCTAGTTCATTTTCCATTTTTCTGTAACAAATGGATTCAATTTTATTCCAATCTTCATATTTCAACCTGCTGCTCAAAACGTAAAACAAATCTAGAAGCTCCTTGTCAACCTTCGCCAAATTTCGTCTGGTGTCATGTATTCGTTCTCGTAATAGTGCTTTTTCCATGCGTGTATATATTCTATTGGCTTGACTTGTTCTGATGGAACGATTCGTTCGTAAGAAGTTCGGTAGTACCCCGTTGTCTCGACATTGTGATAGAAAAGCTAACGACGCAAGAAGTTGAGCTTTCTTCTTCCGTAGACAATCTAGTCTTCTGTAGTATGTAGTTACCTCCTCCCCGTAGAGGCGACTGATAAATTGCGTTAGGCTTTCACGGCCATCGTCTAACTTATTAAACTGTTTATTCGGGCTGTTGGGCCGTTGTCTTCTGTTGAGATTTGTTCTCGACGTTTCGCCAACACTAGGGGTTGGCATCTTCTGGAGATGTTGATGCTTCGCTTGTAAGCAGAAACTGACGACGCGTTGTACTACGGAGGCAATATTTATAATTCCCACTCGCCTCCCCTCCACTGGTTTCGGCTTGAGGGGGCGTGTCGTTGTTTATAGTAGCTTTTCTATCTCCGTGTTTGGCGGGAAGGGCGTTTGTGGATGTTATGTCAAGCCAATAGAATATATACACGCATGGAAAAAGCACTATTACGAGAACGAATACATGACACCAGACGAAATTTGGCGAAGGTTGACAAGGAGCTTCTAGATTTGTTTTACGTTTTGAGCAGCAGGTTGAAATATGAAGATTGGAATAAAATTGAATCCATTTGTTACAGAAAAATGGAAAATGAACTAGAAAGGAACACTGAACGCCAGAAAAACAAATACGAACGCTTAACCAAACATAAGGAGGTAGAATCAAAACAAAACACAGAAAGAACAGTGGTCAATCTTTCAGATAAAGTTTTAACTTCAGCTGAAACATCATTGTTAGCCAAAGGGGGAAATTTTGCGATTGTGCCTAAAGTTATACCCAAAGAAGACATCATCGCTAATATAGAGTCTGCGATCCGCAACTTACCAATCGAAGCAGCTGAAGAAATAAGGACAGAATCAGCAAGAATTTTGCATAAAGCTAAGACACCGAAAAATAATTTGAGCCACCAAGAAATACGTGCCATAAAATCGTTAAACGCAGACAAAGATGTTGTAATTTTACCAGCAGACAAGGGAAACGCCACGATCGTAATGAAGACAGCCGACTACAAAACGAAAATACAAAATCTTCTAGATCCTGCGGTTTATAAGAAACTTAAAAAAGATCCCACAGCAGTCACCCTACGGAAAATCAACAGACTTATTAAATCTTCGTCCATACCAGAGAAGATAAAGCCAAGAATATGCAACAGCGAAGCAGTCCCACCACGCTTGTATGGCTTGCCGAAAATACACAAAGACGATGTACCTCTCCGCCCTATTGTGAGCTCCATAGGATCTCCGTCTTACAGCCTTGCAAAACATCTGGCCGATATTTTACAACCACATATAGGAAAAAACGATGCCTTTGTAAAAGACTCCGCCCATTTTATTGAGAAGATCAAAGGAATAACTTTGCAGGAATCTGACATTCTTGTTAGTTTTGATGTGGTTTCCCTATTTACAAGAGTCCCCCTAGAAGACGTTCTGAATTTAATTGAGGGACTAGTTTCCAAGGATATGGTGGAATTATACCGTATTTGCCTAACTACCACATACTTTTCATGGGAAGACCAAATTTATGAACAGATGGATGGAGTAGCAATGGGAAGCCCACTAAGCCCGGTCGTAGCCAACCTTTTCATGGAGCATTTAGAGAAGAAGATAATGGACTCAGCATACAAGCCTAGGGTATGGTTTAGATACGTTGATGACACCTTTGTGATTTGGGGTCACGGAGCAGAAAAACTAAACGATTTCCTGGCTTATATAAATACACTACATCCAAATATTTAATTTACGATGGAAACAGAAAAAGCTCAACAACTAGCGTTCCTGGATGTATTAGTAAATCGAAAGGAAGGTCACTTAGGACATAAAGTGTATCGAAAACCTACACACACAGACAGATACCTAAACAGGAACTCAAATCATCATCCTAGCCAAAAACAAGGTATCATCAAAACTTTGGCAGAGAGGGCGAAGAGAATTTGTGAACCACAACATCTCCAAAGTGAACTTCTTTATATTGAAAAAGCGCTCACCTCTAATGGGTACACCAGAAGAGAAATACACAAGGCGATGAACAACGTATCTAGAAGAAGGGACGAAGAAACAGAATGTAAAGGGAAAGCGTTCTTGCCCTATATATCGGGGGTAACGGACAGAATTGGGCGAATACTCAAGAAAGCCAACATAAAGACCATCTTCAGACCTACAAAGAAGATCAAGGATTGTTTAAGATCGGTAAAAGACAAACGCGACCCATTAGCAACGGCCGGAGTATACCGAATACCATGCACATGTGGAATGGTATATGTGGGAACCACAAAAAGACACACCAACACCAGGATAAATGAACATAAAAGCCATTGTCGTTTAGGACATATCGACAAATCTGCCGTTGCCGAACACGCTTTGGGAAGCGGAGAACATCGAATACTATTTGAAGAAACACAGATGCTGGACAAAACTTCACAGTACTACCCACGGTTATATCGGGAAGCGGTGGAAATATACAAGCACCCAAACAATTTCAATAGGATAGAAGAAGGACTAAAAATCAACAAAACATGGATACCAGTATTAAAATCCACAAACGCCCTTCCCGCCAAACACGGAGATAGAAAAGCTACTATAAACAACGACACGCCCCCTCAAGCCGAAACCAGTGGAGGGGAGGCGAGTGGGAATTATAAATATTGCCTCCGTAGTACAACGCGTCGTCAGTTTCTGCTTACAAGCGAAGCATCAACATCTCCAGAAGATGCCAACCCCTAGTGTTGGCGAAACGTCGAGAACAAATCTCAACAGAAGACAACGGCCCAACAGCCCGAATAAACAGTTTAATAAGTTAGACGATGGCCGTGAAAGCCTAACGCAATTTATATGCTGTAAGTTTAAGGTTACAAAGCGGAGAGGGAACAACCCAAGGAAAACATAAATTTATTTCACAGATAGGATAAATGGGAGGTATTTCAATATTAAAATCGAATAAGTATCTATTAGCTCGTTCATAGAAAGGTACAGGACCCCTATTTCTTTTTCGATAGACCTCCTGAAACCTGTTAGCAACAGCATGATGAAGAGCTGGATTTTTTGGGTTAGATTTTATACTCGAGACATACGATAGAGTTAAGTATTTTCTTTTTAGGTTTAAGGGTGGCTCTCCAGCTTCACAGAGTAGACTGTCCACAGGACTGGTGCAATATGCTCCTAGAGCAAGTCTAACGGCTGAACTCTGAAGAGTATCCAAAGTTTTAAGCGATGCTTGGTTTGCGGTGTTATACACAACACATCCGTAGTCCAGTTTTGATCTAATTAAAGCTCTATATAAATTTATTAAAGTTGGAAAATCTGCTCCCCAATTTTTATGTGACACAGATTTCATAATGTTTAGTCCAGCTTGGCACGATACTCTTAGCGAATGTATATGACTTGTCCAACTTAATTTTGAGTCCAGTTGCATCCCTAGGAATTTTATTTCTTTTGTATATTCTATAGGAGAATTGTTTAAAAATAGATTTGGGAGCTTTTGTGGATTTGATTTTCGTGAAAAATGTATAGCTTTTGTTTTTGTGTTGGAAAACTGGAGCCCAATATTGTTAGACCACGATTCTATCGACTTAAGAGCTGCAGAAATACGATTATGAGCCGATAATATGTTTTTATTTCTTGCTAGAATTACCAGATCATCAGCATACAAAAAAGTTTTAATTGTGAGATTACAGTCCGACACAACATTGTTAATAGCAATTAAAAATAGTGCTACGCTTAGATTCGAGCCCTGTGGAATTCCATTTTTCTGTAATTTAGATTCAGACAAATGGTTATTGATTCGAACTTGGAAATATCGTTCCCGTAGAAAGTTTGAAATAAAAGCAAACATGTTACCGTGAATCTTCCAATTGTGGAGTGTGGTTAAAATATCGTAGCGCCATACTGTATCAAAAGCCTTTACATCAAAGAATATGGCTAAACATTCTTGATTACATATAAATGCTTCATGAATTTCTGATTCCAATGATATTAAGTTATCTAATGTTGATCTATTTTTCCTAAATCCACTTTGTTCGGGTATAATAAGATGTTTATATTCAATATACCACATGAGTCGATTAGCAATGATCTTTTCTAGCAACTTACACATTGCATTCGTGAGAGATATTGGTCTATAGGATTCTGCTTCAAATTTAGGTTTACCTGGTTTGTGTATTGGAACTATGATTGATGAGTGCCATATGTGTGGGAATACCTTATTGATCCATATAAAATTGAATAGTTGCAATAATAGTTCTTGGCCTACTAGTGGTAGGTTCTGTAGAAAAAGCACAGGTATATTATCTGGTCCTGGACTAGTATTTCTAACGGAGTTAAGAGTTTCAATAAGTTCAGTCAAGCTTATAGGATTGTTTATTGGTGAAGTGTCATTGATTATTGGTATTCCTTTATTTTCTTCAAATCGTTTTTTATTTAAGAATTCTACTGAATAGTTTTCATCACTAGAAGCGGTACAGTATTGATTTGCCATTATTTCAGATATATTGCATTCGGACGTAAATGTCTGATTGTCTTTTATTAAGTACTTTATAGAGTGTTGTGAATTTTTTCCAGATATACTTCTAATCATGTTCCAGATTTGACCAATTGGAGTAGATCTATTGATTTCTGAAACAAACTTTTGCCATGACTCTTGCTTGCTTTTTTTAATAATAAATCTACATTTAGCTCTTATTCTTTTAAATTCTAAATGATTTTCAGTAGTTTTATATCGTTTATATCTATTAAAAGCCGATTTAGATTCCCTTATTGCCTGTTTGCACGCATCGTTCCACTACGGTACAGGTGAATGTTTTGGATGAAAAGCTGTTTTTCCAATGGATTTATTCTCTGCATCAATGATGACTTCATTGAAAAATAATGTTTTTTCGTCAATATCTTGTTCTGAGTCTAACATTTTTCTAAGATTCATAGCTGATGAAGAGATCAATGTTGAGAACAGTGTCCAGTTGGCTTTATTTAAGGACCATTTGGTGATGTGTGTATTGTGCTTATGGTACAACAGATTGTTAACTAAGATGGAAAAGTGATCACTTCCATATAGATCAGGTAAAGTGTCCCACGATAAACTAGGTTGCAAGTTTGGTTCACAAATTGACAAATCAATTGCTGAAAACTCTCCTGTTGCAGCATTATATCGAGTATTCCTGCCGTCATTAAGTAGATTTAAATTAAGATTATTTAGGATATTTTCTATTTTTCTTCCCATTTTTGTCAATTTTTTTGAGCCCCATAATGAATTATGTGCATTAAAATCTCCCAGTATAATTCGAGGTGTAGGAATCTGACATAAAAGATTAGAAATATCTGCTATACTTGGATCAGAATTAGGTGCGATGTAAAGACTGCAGATGTTAACTTTTAGTGGACCTACTAAGCACACCGCTACAGCCTCTAGATTTGTTATTAGAGGAATACTACAATATTCATAGGAATTCTCGATAAAAATTGAAACTCCACCACTGGCATGTTCTTGATTTTGCCTAATTTTAGATACGCTTGTATAATTTCTCAAATTATGAATTTTGTTATTTTTAAAATGAGTTTCTTGTAGACAAATTATAGAAGGTGAATTTTGAGCAATTATTAATTGTAACATTTCTAAACGGGTATAATAACCGTTCAAATTCCACTGTAAAATAGACTTGAACGTGAGCTTATGTAGAAGGTTCTATGGAGGAGTCGCTATCGAGCTGAGGGTTTAGTTGTCGAGTAATTGAATTAATTATTTTAGTACATCGCGATTTCATTTTTTTTTTGATATAATGTGAGGATAGATCTCTTTTAACAGATTAAGTAAGCCTAACGTGTCTTCTGTATAAGTTTTAGATAGACTCAATTTATCTGGAGATCCTAAAGCATTTTCAAAAAAATCAGTTAGTTGTTCAAAATTTAATATCGGTGTTATAAGTTTATTAGTAATAAAATCTTTTACGGGTTCCATACTGTTAGCAATAGTCTCAGAATTATCAATAGTTTTGGATTTTTTAAGTTTTTGTATTGGTTTTGTGAAATTTAGGTTCTTGTAAAGGTGGGGATAAAATTTCATCAAGGCTGCGCTTAGCTGTGTTTACTTCTTTAATAGGTGTATTAGTTATTTCAAGTGTATCAGTTGTATCTATTGATATGCTATTGATAGGGCATGCTAGTGTTGAAGAAGAGTTTGGGATTGATGTATGAGGTTGTGAAACATTAGGTGTTGTTGATAATTGGGTAGTTGTTATATTTGTATCTGTGCATGTAGTTTGAGAACTTGGCAGTGATGTTGAGGGTGATATTTGGGATGCAGTTAATATTGGTGTAGTTAATGAAGAAGGTATAGTCGAGAATTGTAAGGATAAGGTATTCGCTGAAGAGGCTGATGTGGTCGGGACGTCATGTGGAAGAGTATTAACTACTGTATTTATAGTAGTAGTTGGCACTGTTGTTGTTAAGTTTTGATTTGGATTTGTACAGGATGGACAATTTGCTACAAAATGGTCAGATTGTTTACAATAGTAACACATCTGTTTTTCTAAAGATAAGAAAATACGATAAGATGTTTGTTCGTGGTTTATGACAATTGAGGGAGGAATTAATGTACCTTCTAAAGGAGAGATAAACGTATGTCTTCGAAAGCTCAGTATATGTCTATATTCTGGGTTTGTTGTACCTATTCGTAAAAAATTAATTGGAGTTAATAAATTGAGGCCTAACTTTTTAAGTTCAGATTCTATGAAAGTTTGAGGAATACTAGGGCAAACATTAGAGATTAGTAATCTTTCATTTGGTGTAATTAAGCGTCGAGCATAAATTATTTGTTGATTGATGGTTATTCTTCCGTTGTCAGCATTCATGACAGTTTCTACTAATTCTTCACTAGCTAGGTAAATACAAATACGGTGATTTGAAATTCGTGATGAAAAAATAATATATCTTGGTTCTATAATTTTTCCCAGTGCAAGTAGATATTCCTCAAGTTTGGCATTTTCCAGAGCATTATATAAAATAGCTTGTTTCTTGGATGGGAATTTTGGAGTTGAATTAATTAACGCTGCAGAATATGAAGAAGTTTTATGTGATGTCAATAACATTTGGGGCCTCGACGGCCCTGGACTATTAACATCATCCATTTTCGTTTGTTAATAACATCAGGTAATATAAACAATATGAACTTGTTGTGAAGTAAGTATCTAATTAGATTAAAATTACTTACAGATTTTCTCCAATAAGTTCACTAATTTTTATTTATAATAACACAACACTTTAATTATTAAGTGGATATAAATAAAAGCACAAAAACTAGGTGCGATTAGACTGGTAATTAAATACGTCCAACCTCGCCAAAGGTTCAAATCGTTCTCCATCTTTACTCTGCTTGTTTTACTTTTATGTATACTACCGAATTATCCCATTAGAATCAGAAAACTACCAGTAGCAAAATATTCTAGTTATTAATAGCATTTCCATTCGACTTAATGCATGATTCCTAGTAATAAAAACACAATTGTATATATTTGCCTTTGCAGCAAAATAAATAATTACCAAACAGTTTAACTTCTTATTTCCTGGTCAATTTGTTCCAATCGTGACACCACAGTATTCTTTGACTAACGAAATCTGCAAAAAAGTCTAAGTCATCCCAGTAATTTTAATGGTCTCTTCTGTTCTTCTTCTTTAAGTTCCATCTTTTATCGAAGGTTGGAAATCATCATGGCTATGCGGACTCTGTTGACTACCCTTCTAAAAAGTTCTGCACTACTAAATTCAAACCATTTCCTTAAGTTCTTAAGCCAGGATATTCTTCGTCTTCCCACATTTCGCTTTCCTCGGATTTTGCCTTGAATAATAAGTTGTAATAATGCGTATTTTTGCCCTCTCATCACATGTCCTAAGCACTCAAGTTTTTGTCTTTTGATAGTTATGAAACCGAAATACACTACGCGGTTATCCTAAGTGCACTTTAAAGTTAATTACCTCGTCATCATCCGACGAAGATTCCGAACTTGATATTATTATTGCATTTGCATTAATCATTTTTTTTTAAATTGGATTATGAAATAATTATCCTGTCAAGTTGATCACCTCTTAAGTTGCACATGCGCAAGCACAATTACTGCAGATTTTATTGACCTGGTTTAAAGCATTGAAAAACGCACATAGGGTTAAAAAATTGGTTTAAATTTAACCTAAGTTATCTGACCCAAATTTTCACCTCTTACTGAAAAATTGAGCCTCACTGTGGTAATAAATAAGCCTACATTTATTTTTATTGTTGTTTTCTTTATACTAAATATTTTTTCTTTTAGTAGAATTAAAAACTCTACCAATTCTACGTTTTCCATTACATATTTCTGATTTTCATTTCTCCCACAACGTTACGACCAAATTCAGTGCTTATTTGCCAAAATTAAGCTAATCACTGATCCTAATTAGTAAATTTGTCCCAAACAGACTAGATGATTCCAACCGACCAAATTGTCTTTCAAAGGATACAATTATGAATTAAACACAACGAGGCTTGAGTCTCTGGTTTAATTACATCCATTGGCGTAACAACTACATTTTAGTAAAAGCGATAGGGGCTCTTCACTGGTTATAAAAATGATTATCTATTTTTTGTACTTAGCATAGTTATTTCTACACAATTGGGGAACTGACCGTAAAATTAGAAGAAAGTAAGTCAATTGTAGTTTAAGTCAATGGAGCACCTATCAATAAATTCAGATACGCGGATGATACGTTAATATTCGCAGAGTCGGCTGAAGAATTGCAAGTTCTGATCCGTACAAGTACAAATCCATACAAATCCGTACAATTCGTAGATGATACGACATACTTTATATCAGGAAAAATAATGATGATTTAAAAATGTCTTACGAGATAACCTCTACTAAATCTAGCACATGATATGCTGCAAACAAAAATCTGCCACATTTTAATCCAGTTGACTATTTAAAAAACTTTAGGGTAATCTATGAAGCACAGATATGTTTTGTGTTGTTGAATTCTCTTGATTTTTCTATAATCTGTCGTACGTTTAAAATTTGTTTTCTAGTACCACGTCCGAGGGCGAATCCTGCTTGTTCCTCCGCAATTTTAGGAATTTTTTTTATTAACTCCATTGAGTACAACAATCTGCCCATTCGGCATTAAGCATTTGGTATGGTAAAAAATGCAGACCTGTAGAGAGTTACTCCAGTGAGTAGTGAGTATCCTCTTTACAATTTTAAAATTAAAATTTTATTAGTTTGAATACACTTATTATGTTCAGTTGGACAAATCGGACGGCAATTGTTGAGCAAACTGAAGCGTTGTATGCCTTCTTTCACGGATCCTAGGTGGATGTCGTGTTGAATCACCTCGTTGGATACATAGTATGGCGCATTTACTATGGTACGCAGCACCTTGTTTTGGAATCTCTGTAAGATGTTCGTCCATATGGGCTTGAGGATGGACTTGTAGAGTAAAATTTTGTTATCCAGAGATAGTTTTGAATTGCGTCCAATGACCCAATACATATTCTCAATTTAAGTCCAAGCTGTTTTCGTTTGTTAAAAATATGTATTTTTCAAGACGGCGATCAAAGTGCATGCCAATATTATATATTAGCGTATTATATTTAGCGTCCTCGCATTAAGGAATTAGACAATTATCAAAATATACAGGGGGGCATGTTTCCCTACGTAGCGTGAATGTAACATGTATTGACTTAGTTCCATTAGATTTGATGCGCCATACATTCATCCATTGCTGAATTCTATTAAGGTTTGATTGAAGATTTATTGATGCTGGTAATTTATCTGTGTGAGATGCCAGGATAGCAGTGTCATCTGCATTAAATTGGACCAAGAACGCTGCCTTGTGGGATATTTCAGGAAATGAAAAGAACTTTATCCTCTGTAGAATTATGTGTAAAAGTATCTTACTGCAGAGCGCAATTAGAGCAATTTTGAGATAGTTGCAGCATTAGTCTTTCGCTACCATTTTATATATGAGGATATATAGTAATGTTGTCCAATCTTCAGGCCATTTTCCTATCTCTCCCACTCATGTAAGAATTTAAGGTAAATCATTACCTAGCAAGGCGGAGATTCGTAGATTCGGTGAGTGTATCGAGATTGCTCTTGATTCCGATTTTCATAAGCGAATTTTTTTTAGTGATGAAGCTTACTTTTGGTTAAGTTCCTACGTCAAAAAACAAAACTACCCTCCCTATTTGGAGTTAAGATAATTCTCAAACGTATGTTGAGAAACCATTACATCCAGAATTATGTGCAAAAGTATCTTACTGCAGTGCGCAGTAAGAGCAATTTTGCGATAGTTGCTGCATTAATCTTTTGCTCCCTTTTTATGTATGGGGATCTTTAGAACATTTTCCAATCTCCGACACTCTTTGAAAAATTCAATGTAAAGAATGTTTTTTTAAGAGGTATAACAATTCAAGATGGTAACACTTTTTTACCTGTCGGCCATTTCGATAGCTGTCAAGTGATTTAGGTTAAGTTGGGTTTGGCATTTCAGTATGAATATAATTAATGCCTAGACAAAGCTTTCAAATTGTACAAATTTATTTTGAAAATTGTGGTTCTGTTCGAAATACGAATCGTCCACTACGTTTATTTTATGGTCAACATAATAGTCCATCAGAGCAAGTAATTCGATTAGCCTTTGAACGTTTTTGCACCACGTTTACTTTAATTGATAATATGCACCCACAAACACGTAGTACAGAAAAAGTTGTTGCTGCTCTAGAGCGTATCTCTAGAGCAGCAACAATTAGTCTATTTGCCATCGTGTACAACAGTTATATACGTGTCCATCTACTTTATGGAAGATTTTGCGGAAAGATCCTACTGTGGGTGCTTAGAAAATCCAACTCATGCAAGAATTGAAGGTAAATCATCACCTAGCAAGGCGGAGATTCGTAGATTCAGTAAGTGTATCCAAAACAAAATTGCCCTTGATTCCGATTTTCACAAGCGAATTTTGTTTAGCGATGAAACTTACTTTTGGTTAAGTGGCTACGTCAAAAAACAAAACTGCCCGATTCGGAGTTATAGTAATCCTCAAACGTATGTTGAGAAATCAGTACATCTAGAAAAACTGACTGGTTGGTGTGCTTTCTGGTCTGGTGGAATCATTGGACCGTACCTCTGTAAAAACGATGCTGGCCAAAACGTTACAGTAAATGGTGACCGCTATAGAGCTATAATTACTGTCTTTTTCATTCCACAACTGAACAACGATGATGTGCAGAAGCTCTCGTTTTAACACTGTTAGAATTTTTTATGTGGCGATATGTTCTATAGAATATAGAGGTTCTATACCTCTAAAAAACACACTTTATTATATCCACTATCACGTTACCTAGAGCTTAAATCAGTTCCATAGATATGTTATCCGGACCAGCAGCTTTATGACTTTTTTGACTCATAATTTTTGCTCTAACTTCACTTTTGAGTATAATAGGTTCCGTCGCAATTCTTATTGTGACAAGGCGTCTGTGCTCTCCTCTATCATTAATCGTCAACAATATTCTTTCCACCTGTGCAAATATTTTTTTTAGAAGTGAGTAGAGTTCCATTATCAATACAATATAAACTTTACTAAAGATTTATTGAAAATAAAGGAAAGACTAACTTAAATAAGAAGAACAGTAACTTCTGATAAAAATTAAAAAAATTTAGGATTTAGAAAAAAAAACCGACTATTTAGAGTAGTGTATAAACTTGTAGCGTTTTTTAAGGTTAGTAAAAGTTTTATTTATTTTTAAAACATAAAAGAATATAATATCCCTTCGAAAAATATAAGTTACATCCCTGATAAGTGGTTTAATCACGACTTCAGTCAGCTGACAATCAGAATGTTCTGCATAATTTCATCGTTGACTCTAATAACGCAGCAGTCGGTAATTAATATCAATTAGACGACTATTCTTCGTCTTTAAATTGATGTTAATTGCATAATACTATCATTTATTCATATACTTGCCACGCTTAATTGTGACAATCAAGGGGGAATTCTCAATATTATATCTATGTCTGATATATCGCGTTCTAATCTACTGAATGTCGTCTAATTACACGCAAATTCTCGAATGTACCGTGGGATATTTACATTCTAAAACTATGAAATATTTGTTTGACATTTGAATGCTTCTCTTAAAATAAGCAATATTTATTTGTTAACTGTAGTTGTATATTAAATTAAGACCTATATATCGCTTTTTTAAAATTACTAAAAAAATTGTAATAAACTATTGATATCTTTAAAAACAATATACAGTTTAATTATGTAGTAAATTCTTAATTCCTATTTTTAGTTTAATATAATTAAATTTCTTTAGTTCTGTTACAGATATCGTGATATCCTGGCTTTATGAGTTGACTTTGTAACAATTTATATTTTGCTTATAGGGGACTAAAAGGAGAGACTGAATAACTACTGGACATGGAAACAAGCAAATAAATTAAAACGTTTGCGAACGGCTACTCGTGTGTTAGTTAGAGAGCTAGGTCGTGGATAAGGATTTCTTTGTGGGGGGAACTGGGAAAACTAACTAAGGAAAAGAAATTAAGTAAATACTAACAGAGATGTCCTAGGCAACACTAAATAAGAAGATTCCTAAACTATTTAAAATTATTACGCAGGTTATCCTGGATGATAACTATATAATTCTTAAACATTCGGCTGTCTATTTTCCCTAAAACCATGACATCTTATTTAGCCCTGTTTGACGCTGTTATTACATTACTTGTCATGAAATACAGCTTACAACAAAACGATGATTAACTAACCCACTGGACAAAGACTGCCACATAGCATTTCGAGATTAAATCACCTCATTCTTACCAAAACTCATGGAATTAAGTAAAAATTTGTCTGTTTTTTAAAACTGCGATGCGATGCCAAACGATGTTTCATCGTTCAGACCTACTTTGTTCTCCTAGACCGTTACACCATTGAATTCGAGATGACAAAATTCGGACTTAAACAATGAAAGCGCTTGCTTCTTACGGCGCCCCATCGCCAAGTCGGACCTCCACAATGAAAGCGTCCACCTCTTCTTCTTTTTCGCGTGCCATATCAGAATTATCCGACGTTGGCAATCACCATTGCGAAGGCTTCTTGATCTTCTGCAATATGGAATAATTGTCCTGCATTTGATATCTGTGTCCATACTGCCAGGAGAAAGAATTAGTCATAACAAATACATACTACGACCTACCCTTACGAAGATTATACACGTGGACTTCTCCAAAAGATAACACCAACAATATAATCAGAAACCAAATAGATTTTATAACGATTAACAAAAGGTTTCGTAATGGAGTACAAAGTGTAAAAACCTATCCAAGCGCAGATGCAGATACGGATCATAATCTATTACTAGCAAACGTCAACATTAAACTCAGGAAACTGGAGAAAAAAGTTAAAACCACCAAAATTAACATCAAAAACCTAAAAGACGACAACTGCCAACAGCAACTAAACGCAGAGATAAATAAATTAACTGAAGGAAGCGTTGAATGGGCAGATATGAAAAAATCATACTAAAAGCCGGAAAGGAGGTCCTAGGCGAAGAAGAGAAAACCCCTAAAAAAGACTGGATGACACCGGAAATAGTTGAGCTAATAAATGAAAAAAGAAAATACAAAAATAAAGATGAAAATAAATATAAAACCATTAAAAATAAAATCAAATATGAAATCAGAAAGTCTAAGGAGGAATGGATGAACAAAGAATGCCAGAAATTGGAAGAACTCAGCAACAAACATGACACCTCAAACTTACATAAAAAAATGAAAGAACTTACAGGCAACACCAGACAAAGAAGAACACTCATAACAAGAGATAATAATTTAGAAATACCTACTGAAGAGAGCAAAATAAAGGAAGTATAGGAACAATATATAATCCATCTGTTCCATGACGAGAGAGAAAATGAACAAGATATAGGTGAAGAAAAACAATACCTACAAATTTTACCCTCAGAAGTAAAGAATGCCCTACAGAATGCAAAACAAGGAAAAGCACCGGGTCCGGATCAAATTCCAGTTGAACTGTTAAAAGCCTTAGATGACGGTAATATAAAGAGACTCACCCGAATTCTCAACCACATATATGTAGAGGGCAACATCCCGGAAGAATGGCTTAAATCGATATTTTTACCTCTACCAAAAAACAACAATCCCAAATCATGTAATGACTATAGATTGCTAAGCCTAATGTGCCGCCCTTTAAAGATTCTCTTGAAAATTGTTCAAAACCGAATTTATAAGAAATGTGAGGAGCAGATAGATGAAACTCAGTTTGGCTTCAGAGGAGGCATGGGTACAAGAGAAGCATTATTTGCGTTGACGGTACTCTTGCAGAAATGTCGGGAATATAACAAGAGTGCATATGTATGCTTCATAGACTTTAGGAAGGCCTTTGACCGAGTGCAGCATATGAAGTTAATAGATGAATTAAAAAACATCAATTTAGACAAAAAATACATTGAGTTTATTAAGGCTATATACTGGAACCAGAAAGCAGTAGTAAAGGTGAACGATATAGAAACAAATAATATACCGATTGCGAGAGGGGTTAGGCAAGGATGCGTCTTGTCTCCGACGCTTTTCAACGTGTACTCACAGGTCATATTCAGAAAAGCCTTATGGAAAAGAAAAGAGGGAATAAGAATTGGTGGAGAAATCATAAACACCATGAGATTTGCAGATGACACGGTAATTATGGCTGAGAGTATAGAAGAACTACAAACTTTACTAGATGCAATAAATAGTAAATGCATTCAAATGGGACTTAACATCAACACAGATAAGACCAAATTTATGATAGTATTAAGGAGTCCAATAAATAATGAACAACTAACTCTTGGTTGACAGCAAATAGAGAGAGTGACAAAATATAAATATCTGGGAGCTTACATCAACACAGAATTAGATCCAGACCAAGAGATCCGGGTACGAATAGAAATGGCAAGGGCAGCGTTCTTAAAATTCAAACAATTGTTCTGTGACAAAAATCTGAATACTGCGCTGAGACTGAGGTTTGTTGAATGTTACGTTTGGTCGCAACTATTGTACGGGGTAGAAACATAGACACTAAAAGCGCAAATAGTTAAAAAGATTGAAGCCTTTGAACTTTGGATATACCGGAGAATGTTGAGAATTCCATGGACTGCCAGGGTCACCAATGAGGAAGTGCTGAGAAGGATGGGTCGAGACAAAAAATTGTTGAGAACGATAAAAGTACGCAAGACTGCATACCTTGAACACATACTAAGAAACAATAAATATAGTCGTCTGCAGGTCATCATGCAGGGTAGAGTCGGTGGCAAAAAGGAAATAGGTAGAAAGAGGAAGTCATGGCTGCGAAATATTCGAGACTGGACAAACATGACTGTAGACGAATTATTCCACGTTGCAAAAGATAGAGAAGCTTTTAAAAATGTGGTCGCCAACCTCCGTTAATGGGGACGGCATAGGAAGAAGATGAAGTCCATTCACGAATGTTTTTTAACCAAGAAACTTAACTTGTTTTCTTCATACACCTCTACGGCCCTCTATTTTACCTTTAAGGATCAGTTGAAATATTTTATATCGACTTCCCCTTACTATATATCTTAGATAAGACATTTTTTGATATTTAACAGTCTTTAGCGGTGCTCTATCTTTGTTGACGCTCCTTAGTACTTCTTCATTAGTTTTCCTTGCAGTCCAAGTTCTCTTTAGCATTCGTCTATGAACCCACATTTCCAATGTTTCAATTTTGTTCATGATCGATACTTATAGCGTCCATACTTCTGCACTATACATAAGTACGGACCAAACGTAGCACTTAACCATTTTTTGTCTTAGTTCTATACTGAGATGATTATTGCAATGAAATGACAATTTTTATTTTCATACAAGTAGTTTTAGTCATTGCTATTCTACGTTTTATTTCTATGTCTGGATCTAGTTGGTCCCCAATCACAGTTCCTAAATATGTCATTTTGTGAACTTTCTCAAAACTCTCTTACCTCGTGAATACGATCAAGCAGAATTTGGGGACCTTCAATATTATCTGACAGAATTACTGTGTCGTCTCCATATCTAATCACACTAATTAGTTCCCTGTTGATTTTTATTCCATATAGTTGTCTCTCAATTCCCTTTTTAAATAACTGGTCCGAGTAAACATTAAACAATGTTGGCGACAAAATAAAACCTTGGGTGACTCCTCGTTATATGGAGATTTCATCGGTGTAGTTATCTCCAATTTTTACTATAGCGGTTTGATTCCAGTACAAATTTTTAATGACACGAATATCCTTGTCATCTATTCCGATATTTTTCAGTATTTGCATTAATTTTACATGTTGTACTTTATCGAATACCATTTCGAAGTCCACGAAACATGCAAATACATCTTTTCTTTGGTCACATCATTTTTGTAATAGGATGTTAAGCGCAAAAAGTGCCTCCCTGGTTCACATTTGATAAGCATTGTGTACTTGCTCTAGTGGAGGAAGAGGAATATTAGGAAAAAATATACTTTTTTAGCAATACGATTTATATTGTTATTAAGTTTTAACTATCATAATTTAATGAATATTTAGAACTTTATATTAAGTAAAAATATGTATCTTTCGAATTTAATCTATACGTTTTTCTGCTTGCGGCATATAGTGCCGCCGCGCGCCCACTCTTGTGATTTTTAAAAGCGCGCCCGCACAAAGGGGTAAGAACAGTAGTATTTTTAAGTTTATTGTTGTTATTAAATTAAGTATCGTTATATTTTTGGTGTTGAATAAGGTTCTTTTAAAAAAGTATAACAATACCTACGCAATTCCACTAGGAAACATATTTGGGATCCAGTGACGAAATACTGCCGTGAGTAACTTGGACATTATGTAGTATAATAGAATTAAGTAAATCGTAACAAAACATTTGGTTATGGAACTCAAAGGAGATCAAAACCATGGACCTATACATATGTCCAAAAGTTTGGAATATTGGAATATTTCATCTTTTTATTGATTTTTATATATAAAATCTTCTGAATAGTTAAACATCATTTTGTTTCAATTCTCAACAATACTAAAAAAATCTCAAAACCAGATAAACGATATGCGAAAAAAATATTTATTTTCTTGGAGTGAAAAACTTACAATGTAGAACTTACATTTAAAAATAAATTAGTATAGAAAAAAATAATTTTTAATAAAACTAATAATAAGTATTTCCTCCATTGGCCTGTATGCAATCCTGTAGGCAATTTGGAATGCTGCCGATTAACTGGTCGAGCTGGGCTTGCGGAATTCTATCCCACTCTTCACGAGCAGCATCTTTAAGTTCTCGAAGTGTAATAGTGGGATTGTTTCGCTTCTTGATGCTTGCTTTGAGAATGTCCTAAGCATGTTCAATAATGTTAATGTTAGGGCAATTCGAGGGCTACTGTAATGTAGATATTCCTTCTTCTTCAAGAAAATTTTGAACTGCTGATGTTCGATGAGGAGGTGCGTTGTCATGCATAAACACAAATTCATCACCTACTGCCCCTCGGAATAGACGTACGACAGGATTTAAAACTTCCTTGATGTATACAGCATCAGTGACTCTTCTCTCCAGAACCAGCAGTGACGTCCGTGTACCACTCATAATACCACCCCAAACCATAATACTGCCACCTTCAAATAGGATACGCGGTTTAGCTGTTTCTAGTGGGGCTTGTCGTCCTGGGGACCTCCAAACCAGTGTTTTTCGCGAATCAGATACCAAGTCAATTTTTGACTTATCAGAGAACATCACGTTATCTTAGTTACGATCATGATGCACCATTTCTCTAGCCTATTGCAACCTTACTATTTTGTGTTGGTAGGTTAGTTTAGAAACACGTAGCGGTCTTCTACGATACAAATTTACCGCATTTAGTCTGCGTGTTATTGTTTGCCGTGAAATATTCAGTCCTTGAAGCCTAGAAATTTCTCTGGATATACCACTTGTAGATTCCAGGCGATTTTTACGAGCTATAAACGTTATTTGCCGGTCTTGTGCTGCTGTTGTACATCGATTTCTACCACTTCTGGGACGATCCTTGACGTCATTTGTATATTGGAATTTTTTTTTAATTTTCGATACAGCACTCTATGTAACATTAGCAATATTCGCGATATAACTTTGACTAAAGTCCTGTTGTAACAAAGAAATTACTCTGGATCTGTCAAAATGAGATATCACGTTTTTAGGCATTTTCAAACGGCTCAATTCAAATTTAAACAAAGACTGAAATAATGTGTAAATACGCCAATCAGGTTGAATGTGACCAAAATCATACAAAA
This sequence comes from Diabrotica undecimpunctata, assembly GCF_040954645.1. Taxonomy (NCBI): domain Eukaryota; kingdom Metazoa; phylum Arthropoda; class Insecta; order Coleoptera; family Chrysomelidae; genus Diabrotica; species Diabrotica undecimpunctata. The sequence goes on from NC_092808.1 coordinate 52,253,809, forward strand.
ACGATTCAAATTTTTTATCATTTTCATTTATTAACCCTCTAGACTGAATATCAACAACAGTTTTAAAACCACCATAGGCATAGATATATTATTTGTACGTATTCCAAACTTTTGGACATGTGTGTATATGGCTTGCATAGCTAATTTACATAAAAACGTATCCAAAATAAGGATGCGGATCTTGCACGCAAAAATAAATTCCAAGAAAAATATACATATAACACAAAGAACTTGTATTTACCCAACAATCAGCTAATTTAATTTAATAACTAAAAATTTCAATAAGTAGTTAACTAAGTAATAAAAGTAGCTATGTGTTATTAATTACAACATAAACAAAACAAAACAAAAATTAAGCAGTATCTTTTAAGCTAAATTGGCTTAAATATTTCCAATAAAAAAATCAAATTTTCTGAATTAAATTAATCCGATCTATATTACCACAGACGTTAACTCATTTTAATTCTATACAGCCCCGAACATATTTTTAATTTTAATGATAAAGATGTATAAATTACAAGATGACTAACAAGTTAACAATAAAAATAAAAATAATCACCCGTTTTGGTTTCCACTCATTCTGATTACATATTCCACAGGAGTGTTCATGAGCTACGAGGTAAGCCTGAAGTGCTACCAGTTGGAAGCTTAAACCCAGGTGAATGTCATGTCAAAGGACCGCGTTTACCCAAGCTATGTTAATAAATTACCTTTAAAGGTCCTAACCATGATCTTGATGGACTACGGGCACTCGCTTATCATATTTATGCAATTAAAGCCAAAGTTTTATAAATAAAAAATTATCTGTATTCATCTAGTGTTTTTGAATGAGTAATAGGATACATTAACAGATTTCTGATGAGTGTAATTATAAAGGATAAATTTTTAAAATAAAAATCAGATTGCTTTTAAAATTTTAAGCATTAATCTTTACAATTGTTGTTTTTTCTGGTGTGTACCACCTTATTTTTTTCATGAGAAAGTATTAAAACAACTATTTACAAGCATATTCGTGTAAAGTGATATACAGATTTTAACGTAAATTTTGGCTCTGCAATTGTGGTTTTGCTTGGCCCGTCGTGTTCGCCAGACGTAATTGGCTGAAGTAGTGTGCGGAAGAGTCTTCCAAATCTACTCAAGCGACTCTTCAGTTATATTTGCGTTTAGGTAAACGTCGTGTTTCATCATTACCACATAAAATCATCCTAGTACAAACCTCCTCGTTGGTAGAGCTGGGAATCCATATTCGTTGGATCAGAAATACGCGCACTTTTTAGAGCACGTACTCTGATTTGGCGAATAGTGATTGCTGATTGTACAGGGTGTATTCGATTGGTAGTGTGCGCCATATTCGAGCTTTGGCCGATCCTTTTAGGATCCTTGAGTCCGCGGACCAGTGTAGTTACTAACTAGTCGGATCTTTCGAACTCCTTTAAGGCTATTTCTGCAAAAACCTCCGTATTTTATTCAAAATTTCTTCCCCTAAGTATTCCTTAAGGTATTCATTCAGTGAATCCAGATCAAGCAAACGAAGGAAGGCAGGGCAAACGGACCTAATTTTCCTTTAAGGACCTCCACCTACCTGTGGAGGTCCTTAAAGTCATTGACAGAGATATCATTAAAATCGTAGTTGGCTTTTTGAACATCATTTATTTAACGGAAACTATTCCAAAGCGTTTGTTATTATCGATATTTATAACATTGTCCAAAAACTAATTGTTTGGTCCCGGGTGGAGTGGCTGGAGAATGGATGAGCAGGGTAAAGATAGATCAATATTCTTTAAATAGATAGGTCAGTAATTGCAGGAATGGCTCTATAACTGTGCAAGTGGGGTTGCTAATGGGGTAATCAGGTACATGAGTAGAAAGATTTTAAAAGAGGTTAAAAAGATTACTTCATGTAGTTTACATGACAGAGGGGGCTCGTTACTCTTGCAGTAAAGACTTTTCTGCGAACTGAAGCGAAGAAACTCCGAAGTATAAAGGAAACTCAGTATTTTAGATTAGATTCAGATCAAATTTGGGGGCAGAATATGTAAATAAAGCAACTGTAATCTATCTTGAATAGTATCAGAGCTCTGTAGACTCTTTAAGCAGTACATTCTCGTCAGCACCCAAAAAAAAGTGTGAAAGAGTTTTTATTTGGTTGCGTTGCTTAAGTCAGTACCCTTTGGTAATTTATGGTATTTATATGATTTTAGTCTTTTAGTTTAGTTAAGAGTCAAAGATCATTCCCAGAATTTTATAAATTATCCACTACAGCTACACGGTCGTTGTTGATTAATATTAGTGGAGCAAGCGAGATAGATTTTCTGCCAAATTTAATAACTTTAGATTGTTTTGGTAACCAGGATAAACATATCCTTGAATTTTGTTTTCAATGACATCGACTGAATACTGTAAGAATTGGCAGGAAGTATAAATAGATTGAATTATATTGAATGGGATTGAGGAATTTATTGGATATGTCATTTATATAAAAAAAATGGGTGTGGCAAATAACACAACCTTGAGGTACTTCGTGATTCTAAAAACAGATTCAAGAGGACTTTCCATCTACAGATACTCTAAAGGATCTGGGTTGCAGGAACTTTTCTATGAAGTGAAAAATATTTCCGTTAAGGTTGCAATGACGTGGTTTATGTAATATAAATTTTCTAGAAATTGTGTCGTAGGCACTTTCAATGTCAAAAATAGCTGCAACTATTTCTTGTTGGTCATTGAGGGTTGTTGCAATGTGGGTTTGTAGAAGGGCATGGTTGTCCCAAGTAGATTACGTCGAAACCCGGATTAAAAATTTGGAATTTGATTGTACTTTACCAAAACAACAACTGTATGAGACTTTAATTATTAATTTTCCCAAGAGATTTACCAGTAGTGTTAGAAAAAGAAATAGCACGATAAGACTTTGGTAATGAGGAGGGTTCATCCTTTTTCCTCATTAATTTAAAGTTTTTAACATAATACTTACAAATAATAGCGTGAATAATGGTTTAAATATCTTTTTGGCTGCTGTTTTACCATATTTCATTTCTTTCATATATTATGAAACTAACTCATTAATTATAGTTAGCATACAGATATATGCACCAAATGGTTATCACCTGAAAAATAAAATTATTTAGCTATATACAATATAAAACCATTGCGAAAATATTTAATATTTTATGAGTTAAGATGGGTTTTAAAGTATGTAAATCATAATATATTTATATTAATATAGCAACTGTCGTAAAAGCAAACGTAACAATGTCTTGATTTTACCAATCCAATTCATCTTTTGATCTACTTTGAATAGATATTTCAAGATTCTACTAAAAACCAAAACTTAGATAGGTATTCTAAATATGTAACGATTATTATTTATTTTATACTTCACAACTTGATAACATCTAAGACAGTTATAATAAACATTCTGTACAACAACTAGCATTGTGTTCTCTAAGTATAAATACAGGGTGAAACTTTTTAACATTTTTGTTGGGATAATATAAAACAAAATGAATTGCTCTTTATACATCCTTAATATATTATGATATTTATACATATCCACGATTTATATTAAAACTATAAACTAAAAAAATTATACATAAAACTAGCGGACCCGACAGACTTTGTTCTGTCAAATATATTTGGAATGTGGCAGTTTATTTCTTTAATTCTCCTGAACAGAACCGTCACCATGATGATAGGGCAGTATGTGAGGGTCAGCTGGGGTGACCTAAGTATCTTCGCTTCCACGAAATTTGGCCACCCTTTTGGACCCACTAAAAACCCCGACTGGGATGCCTGCCAGAGGGCTTCAAACTAAGAGGGAAACTTAAGGTTCAAACCTGATTGAAAAATAATCTAAAGGGATAGTGGGAATCTAAAGGTGACAAAATGGTTATAAAGTGGGTGCTTTATTATATTAAAGATATTTAATTATTTATTATTATTATTATTAACATAGGGTTAATAACCAATGTAATAAAGAATAATAAAATAAAACGTATATAAGTATTTTCAGTAATCGCACAAATTCATCAAAATGGACAATACCTTGGACAGACAGAGTTACCAACAGAGAGGTATTAAGACGAATGGGTAAAGAGGTGGAATTGTTAACAACTGTTAAAAGGAGGAAAGCGTCATACCTAGGTCATGTGTTCCGTAATGATAAGTACAGTCTGCTATAGCTTATCGTGGAAGGAAAGATTGAAGGTAGAAGAGGTTTGGGCAGAAAGAAGAAATCCTGGCTGAGAAACTTGAGAGAATGGTTTTAAATACCAGAAGCTGCGAGCATAATACATGCGGCACAAAACAGAGAAACCTATCGTTTGATGGTCGCCAACCTTCGGTAGAAGACGGCACCAAAAGAAGAAGTAATCCCTTTATTGTAAATCAAGTAAATCATATCTATTAACAAAAATCTGTTTTATTTTTATTGTAGTGCTTTATGATATACAATGTTTTTTGTTTGATTACCTGGTGAATATACAAACAAATTTGATGGTTTTCCAATACGGGAACAGGCAACATACAATTGACTATGTGAGAAACATAGGTTTTCTAGATTAATACCACAAACACCAAATGATTGCCCCTGGGACTTATTTATGGTCATAGCAAAAGCAAGCCGCACTGGAAACTGTAGTCATTTAATTTCAAATGGTACATCAGTCGAAATCATTTGGATGCCTGGTATCAGAACGTCCTCTCCTTTATACTTTCCTTTCAGTATAGTTGCTTCTATTACGTTGTTCAATAATTTTTTTATCGCTAACCGTGTGCCGTTGCAAAGACGCGGTTGGTTGATATTTCTCAACATTATAACTACTGATTCAACCTTTAATAAAAGATTGTGAGGTGGCAATCCTGGTTAATCCAGCGAGTTTAAAAATTCAGGCGGATAGTTGACGACATCATCTTGGTTAGTAGCCGAATCAACTGATTTATATATCCTCAATTTGCCTGCAATTTGTTCTTGAATTTTGAAATTTAATTCATTTACATCTATGTTTTTTTGCAGCCAATATAGCCCGTTCGCTAAACCAATCATGGTTTCTGTAATTTTGAGCAACATCTGGAAACACCTTTTGAATAAGTTCATCTTTTGATTGAGTTAACTGACAAAAACTTTCAGGAAAGTTAATGCAACCAGTCAAGGTGTCTATAGGAAATTTGCCATTACCAATATCAATCAGTTGTTTAGAGAATATGTCTCCAGATTGTTCACTTTGCAACTCGACACGCTTATTCTTGCTTAAGTGCAATACCTTGACATGTTTCCACAAATTGGAGGACTTTAAACATGCATTGAGTTCATCAACTGGCGTTGATCGTGGAATCACTGATAATGTTTGACGAAAATCTCCTGTTTATTTTTTATGTGCTATCGTGCATTCATCCCAAACAATCAATTCACATTGCTGCAAAATCTTTGCCATTGCAGAGTTTTTCGAAATGCTACAGGTTGGAGTTTCGTTTCTTTGCATGTTTAATGGAAATTTTAGTGCTGAATGGCCTGTTTAAAAGTTTTAAATAAAACTTTTAAATAACACAATGGTATGGAACATTACTTTCATCTAACAAACAATCACATTACACCTATCTCTACTTCATTGGATAAAATCTGTCTCCTCAAGAACTTCCCCGTTTACTGCCAAACAATTACAATAGCAGCCTTAAGTTCTCCAATCAACAATACAGGATAGTTTGAACCATGTTCTTTCAACCATCAATTAATAGAGTACCGGCATCATTTATTTAACTTTGTATCGAGACCTGAAGATGCTTTGCATATTGTAGAAAGCCAAACCGGTCGTCTGGATAGTTAAATTAAATTGATTGTGAGTAAGTCTAATTTATTATTTCTTTTACCTATTTAATTTGTGTAATTTAACAATCATCAATAAGGATAAATTGTCTCGTGTTAAAATCAAAAACGAAACTCAATCTACAGGCAAATACTAACAGAACCTATTCGTCAGCAACTTCCATACAATTTTCCTCAAAACATCAAGCGACTGTGTCCAGCGCTTTAGATACTACGCGAATGCAAGATAACTTAATTCTTTTGGGCAACCTAATTCATCCCAAAAATATTATATTTTACTCCCGACTATCTAATATTTGGATTTGCATGTACCTTGCAACCAAACAAATTGTGGACGAATTTATGCAAAACCATGGACAAATAAAAATCCAGAACAATATTGTACAAGCTAACAGCGAAACACTTGTTTTCTCAAATGTGTGTCCCACAATACCACACAGCCTGTTTGTTGATTATTTACAGAAAATTAGACTTAAGTCTAATGACTGTCTCTCCAGTCATTTTTCTAAAAATCAGTTCTACTCTTCCCGAGTACAATCTCATTTTGAGTTATCCAAAGTTTATCCAAAGATAAATATACGTTAGTCTCTAAAATATCGCTTAACCTGAAACGAACAAATTTGTATCAAAGAATAATCAGCAAGTATTTTGAATAATCCTAACATAGATAAAGGTTAATGAGAAGGTAACACCATGGATAGCTGCAGAGTTATTAATATCGATCTTCAACTGAAGCGGAGTATTAATGAGGTTTCCAGAAACAAGTCATATAGAAGAATCATTTATTGTACCTATATCTAAACCCAGAGCTAAGAAGATTAAACGCAAAACAGAACACACATTCACCCGCAGTTGTTCTTAATTATGACCAACTAAATCTACCTTTAAGCATGATATCGGCTTGTAAGATCTTTTTTTTCTTTATGTACCAAGGCCTTTTAGAACGTTGGTGACCATCACAGCTAGCTTAATTTTATTCACTCTCACCCTAAATAGTATGCTTGTATCAATACCGTACTAATCCCGCAAGTTCTTCATCCATAAAAGTTTTCTTTGTTCTGGACTGCCATTGTCTGCTACTTTCCCTTGCATAATATTTTGTTGCAATCTATATTTGGGACCTCTCAGTATACGTCTGAAGTACTTCAGCTTTTTCTTCTTGATGCTTTTATAAATTCAGTAGTCTTGCTGAAATGTTCTAGTATTGTGGATTCATCCGCAATGTCAATCCGCAATACAAATTTTAGCTCTCTGTTACATAATACACTGGACATCCTTCTAAAAGCGGATCTGGCCTGCTCGATTCTGAATCTAATTTCACTGTGACTCTTTTCGTTACAGTTTAAATGATATCCAAGGTAAACAATTTGATTACCTTGCTTAGGTTTGGTACTATTTACATAGGTAGACTGTTTTATATTCCGTTGTTTATTTATTACGAGTATTTTGGTTTTCCGTATGTTAACATATAGACCTGCTTCCTTACAGCTCTTAAAGATACCGCCAAGTAATGTTTGCAGATGTTCTTGCGTAGATACTAGGAATACTATGTCGTCTATTATTGATAATTATTGATGACTTTACCGTTCACAATTATTCCGTTTTGTTTTTGAGAAAGTGCATTTCTAAGAATTATTTCGGAGTAAACGTTGAAAAGCAGGGACAACAAGAAGCATCTGCCGGACTCCTCTTTTAATATTAAGATCTTGTGATTCCAAACTGTCTCCTGAATCTTATTTTGTTTGACTAGAATTTAAATTACCGTCATCCTAGTTAATGTCTCTTAGAACGACAATCAATATAGAGTGCTTAACACATTCCAATGCCTTTTGTCAGTCGATAAAACAACTGTCCATGTCTACATATATATCACGACATCTTGTAATTCATCCCAAACAATGCCTCTTTCGTTCCAAACTCGATACGGAAACCAAACTGTGTGTCACTTGAGCATTGTGTAAGATTCTTCTAACATAATTCAAGATTTTACTTCTGACCTAGTGCGATTAGTCCATATGTTAAGTTCATCTTCAATTAAAAGATAGATCAATCAAACGTTATATCGCCTCCTTAAGTAAGAAAATCGATCGACGTTTAGGTGACAACATCTCTGAATCCGAGGGCGAGTTATCTTAGACGAGCAGGCGCTGCATTCGTTACCCCAAGCGATACATATCAATTTCGTCTCCCAAGCTGCTTCACGATTTTCTCCGCTCTGCTCTATGCAGTGCTCAAAGCTACCATGCTTAATAATTCTAATAACATTCCTAACTCAGTTGTCCTAAGTAACTTTTTAAGCACCCTTCTATCTCTTAATAGATCTATCACAAAGGTCCTATTGAAAAAATGATAAAACTTGAACTCATGCAGTTTCAAGAAAATTCTAGAAGTATCAGATATATATGGATACCTTTCCACATTAGCATTACAACTAATGGAAGAGCAGACCAGTGCGTGAGTGAAATTGCTGTGTGTGCCGATATAGAAAAAGCAGAGTATCGAAATACCGCGAGTGATATAAAAGCTTTTATTAAGAATCAAGTTTGTCATTGTGCAAATAAAAAAATTAATGGCAATCTTCTGAAATGTCACTGAAGAAAATTAAAACTGACTTTACAGCTTGGGAACCCCCAACTAGGAACAGAAGAAAACAGTTGATGATAACGCGATTACAAATTGGACAGAAAAAACTTATTCATTCATATTATTGTATAAAAGTGATTCACCTATACTGCCCTAGTAAGAAAGGACCTTGTATCTCCAAAATTTGAAAAATTAGGTTATTTGCACCATATGAATAATTATGATTTATATGTATAACATATTCACATAGAGAAAAACCAGTATTTTACATTTCTAAATATTTTATGAAAGAAAATAGTTTCCCCGTAAGCGCCAAAAATGACAATTATGCTTAGTGCTTAGTATAAAGCTGGCATTTAACGCTTCGTAGTAAAAACCTGGTATATGCTCAGCAGATACGGGTTTTTAACGTAGGATAAAACGATATGCGAGGTTTTTTCTGCGAGGAATAGAGCAAGCAAGCAAAGAAAGTTTATGATTATCATGATTACGTCGAGGCCGTTAAAACGTGTAATTTAAATCGTGTGGTGGTGAAAGAAATGGGAGTTTTCGATTTTTTTATCTGGAAAGACTTATCATCACAGTCAAAATTAAAGAAAACAGAGTCACGTATTTACCATATCACAAATTGTTAAAGTAATTGTGAAGAGAGAGAGCAAGATTTTACACGGTAAGATTGACGATAGCGAGGAGTTGATAGAGATGGCCTTTTTGCAGACCAGAGTGTTAAAAATCTGGGATAAAGGACCCCACACCTGTAACGAAACCTTCTGGGATTGCTGAGAAGAGAAAAAAACAAATAATAAAAACTTAGGTCAAATTATACCGGCGAACCCTATCAATTCTGGGAAGAATTGCCAACTTCCGATTAATAATAATTTTCATTTTGTATTTTTAAATAAACGTTTTTCGTAAATACTTATGTTTTATTCAACAAATGTTTATAAAAAATAATAAAATATTTAAATGTTTTGCCTTTCGAGGCAGTTTTATAAATTTTATAATAATTACATAGTTAAAACCAAGCTTAAGACAAATTTGGATAATACGTGGTTTTAGCTAAGTAAACTTGAAATAATTCTTTGCTTTGTTAGCCCGTATGTTGCATAACTAATGTTCATATGGTAATTTTGCAATTTTTTTTTTTGAAAAAAGTTAACTACGATGCTGCACACTCTACCCTAAATGATTTTGTGTTATTATTGTACCAAAAGCACAAGGGATTAAACAAAAATCTTTAATCGCGTTTTTCTCAAAACTCGCTATAGTAGAGATACGGGGTTCTTTCTTAATAGGGCAGTATATATGTAAAACACTTTAATTATATGCCCTTGTTTTTGCTTTTATCGTGTCGCATTTAACATACCTAATAGTATAAGGTCTTTATTGAGCACTGATTTTTCAGCGAATATTATTGCAATTTTTTTAAAATCTATAGCAATATTTTATTAAATTTGATTTAGTAACTGTGTAGCAGCCTTTAATAATCGTTATGATGGAAGCGGCTGTATTTTCTAAATAAAAAAAAATATAGTTTTTCAAAAAGAAATCTAAATATAGAATCAATTAGTGTTAAAATAAGCTATTATCTTAAATTTAAATAAATTGGGCACGTTTTACACCCAAATGATAATCGCTCGACACTAGATACAAAGACTGTCTTTGACTGAGTTGCAGAGATTCTCGCTTAAAAAATAGAAAAAGAAACCCAAAGAACACGTTGTAGGGGGCCCTTGAGTAAGATATTTCTGAGAATGGAATTAAAATTATGCCGAAATATAGAAAATTATAGAAAAACGTACTTGGTGGATACGATTCCGCATATATTGAGGAATGCATATATGAAGGCAAAGAGAGTATGTGTTGATGATTAAAAATCTATTTACCTTTACCAAATTAGTTCGATGTTTTCTTTTCGATAAAATAATAATTTTTAAAATTTCACTTAGTTGAAACATCCTGTATCTAAGGCTTTAGATTCAACAGTTTTGAACTACGATATCGATCTTTAAAGTCGTGAGTCAACATAAACACAAACGAATAAAAATTCTTCTAAATAAGTAGGTACCGAGTAAGGCAAACTAATTCATTCATATATGTAAATTTTATTAGTTCTACATCTGTGTTATACACTACAAGTTCTTCCTTAAAGGCCCACACAAAAAAGCATCAATAAAAATTTACATCTGTGTTTGACTGTTCGAAATATTACCTTACTTAATCCATTTTTTATGACAATTAAAAATTAAGTGATATTAAAATTTATAATTTAAGTTACTGTATATAAACGATAATTTCGTATTTAACAATTACAAATAAACGTAAAAATATTAAGATTTAAATCATAGGCAATATACAGAGTGTATAATTTTCTTGAATCAGGCACGAACTAGTTACTTTATTAATACAGGAACGAACTGAAGTTCTGAATTAAAGTAAAACCACCAAACCCAATTGACCATTTTATTGACACGAACCCGGTAAATATTGACTTGAAGCTGGACCTGTGGCTTGCTTTTGACCGACTCTACCTCCCTCATTTGTTCTATGCCTTTTATAGATTAATTACTAAGCTTTATTACCAATATACATTAAACCAATAATTGTTACAGTTTAATTTGACAAGTGGCAAACAAACAAACAAAAGTAGGCCACACATGCAACAATAATAGGTTTGTTTCTGCAGTAGTTGGAAATGGTTTTACAACGCACGAGTTTAAGCAGTAAAATAATGTTTAGACTTTGGCAAATATGCAAATTGCATATTTTGCATATAATGCATAAAAATGCAAAAATGTTAAATTTTGCATATTTTTTATAAAAGTAAGCATAAATTGCATATAATTTAAAAATTTGGTGTAAACTATATGTTGTTATAATCAAACACAGTTGGTAGTTTGAGGTTGAATTCTAACCAATATTCCATTCTTGTTTTGAGCATTCGCTCGAATGTTTTAAGTACACAAGATGCCAGTGATATACCTCTGTATGATTCTGCTAGATTTGGATCTTTTTGCGGTTTTAACATTGGAATCATAATATATTTCTTTTAATCTTCTGGATACTGCGTGGTTTCCCATATATTATTTATTATTTCTAACAAAGTAATTTTGCAGGATAATGGAAGGTTGTATAACATTATATCATGAATGTTATCGATACCAGGAGCCATATTTTTGTGCTGTTTAATACTGCACTGGAATTATTTGAGACTAAATTTCTTTAACAGACAGCCACACATGCAACAATAATAGGTTTGTTTCTGCAGTAATTGGAAATGGTTTTACAACGAGTTTAAGCAGTAAAATAGTTATGTTGAGACTTAGGCAAATATGCAAATTGCATAATTTTGCATATAATGCATAAAAAATGCAAAAATGTCAAATTTTGCATATTTTTTATAAAAGTGAGCATAAAGTGCATATACTTTAAAAATTTGGTGTTAACTATATGTTTTTATATTCAAACTTACAGATAGCATGAAAATGCCAATATTTAATTTTGTTTTATAATCACTTGGTATTCAAATTATTGGAATAGTAACTAATAAAAGACAGCGGCTTATAGTTTTGTCACGTTTTGTCCTGGAATTAAGGGTTTGTGTTTGCCAGTTTGTGTCTAGGTAAAAATTTTTATTTTGAGTGTCCGTTTCACTTGGTTTCACTTTTGTTGTAAAATTGGAGGCGTAAACAACGTGTATTTCTAATTGTAAATAATTATTGTGCATTGAAAATTCCGAAAATAAGCAATGTTTTAACTTGGATAAAACCTTACAAAGAGCTATCTATGGATATGGATAAAGTTTATTGCTCATGTTGTGGCAAAACCGTAAGTACATACGTATTATTTTTTATTTTCGTTTAAAAATTTACATAGTGTTACAAACAAATATTTTAAAATTGGCGATTATGTTTAAGAAAAGTACCGACACAAGGCTAGTTCGTAAAAAATAGGATACCTATTTAAACTTCAAATCATTCAATAGTCTACTGAAAGGTCGTTAACATTTTTTTTCTAACAATAACATAGTTTACTTTAATTTTGCTAAAAACAAAAACATATCATATACTGGACTTAATTAATTAAGTGCTTTTAATTTAAGCTCAAAGTGTTTTTTCTTTAAATGTAAACAGAAAAGACCAAGACCCTCTTGTAAATATTTGGGGGTTCTTCCTTCTTGCACCGATTTTTATTTGATTTAATTTACATATTTTAATTGTTATGCAAAAACGGTTCATTTTTAGTTTATTTCTACAATCTTTGTTTTTTTTGTGATTTTAAAAATGGGTACAACTATAGAGTATTTATATTCTTTTTTAGATTTCACCTAAAAAATTTTCAAATAGATCAGCATGTCAGAACCGCGAAAGAATAACCTAAAAAAGTAAAAAACACATCCGGTGAAAAATATCAACCTTCAGTGTCCAAGTGCTTTCAGTCAAGTTCCAAAAAACAAACCGAACAAGAAACTTTTAACGAAGACTTGTGTCCTGCATTAGTATCTTCTAATATACCGCTTTCAAAATTATCTAATGAAAACTTTAGTTCTTTTTTAAAAAAATATTGCAAACAAAACATTTCCAGTGATCGAACTCTAAAGAGAAATAATGCCAATTTGTTATACTCCCTAGTTATCCACAACATAAAAGCCGAAATAGGTACCTAATAATTACTTTTCCATTATGTGTGGACGAGACCACTCACTCTTCAAAAAGATACATTGTGCACTTATTGATTGGTATACTTAGCGATGAAACCTTTCCAAAATCGTATTTAATTTCCTATAAGCAAGTGGAAAAAACCAACGCTTTAACAATATCACGATTTCTACTAAAAGCATTTGGAAACTTTTTCCTTCCTGCTGCTGTGCCTAATGATAAATTATTGCTTATTTTATCTGATGCCGCACCATATATGGTGGAAGCAGGACAAGATTTCAAAATATTTTATCCAAACTTAATACATGTCACTTGTTAAGCGCATGGAATAAACAGAGTTGCGGAGGAAGTAAGAAAAAAATTTCCAATAGTTAACAGTTTAATAGCGAGCGTCAAAAAGCATCCTGAAATCACCTGTAAGAATACAATGTTACAGAGATATGCTTCCTACTGTTCCACTGCACCGCAACCCATTTTAACACGTTGCGGAACATGGTTGAAAGCAGCCAATTTAATAACCATCTACCGGATGATAGTTGTCAATCTATATTGGAAGCTAAGCAAGCCTTCCAAAATAACATCCTCCAACAGCAGCTGTCATTCATAAAATCAAATTCAATAAAACTCAATTTGAATCCTCCAAATTATGATTGTTAGAGGATACAGTTTTAATAAAAGAATTTGAGTCATTATGTCAAAACCTTAAGGGTACTATTGGAAAGGAAATTTTTCAAAAACAAAAAGTAACCATGGAAAAAAATAGTGGTTGCCAGGTTCTTTCTGAAGTGGTTCAAGTACTAGCTGGGAGAACTAGAACCATCTATTATAGTAAATGCTCCAGTTACATCAGTTGATGTCGAAAGAAGTTTTTCTATTTACAAATATATGTATTCAGATAGAAGCCATAAGTTTTCATTAGAAAATTTTGAACATCATTTGATAATCTATTGTTATCACAATTCAAAATAATATTTATATGTTAAAATAATTGTATATGTTATGTATTTATAATATTGCAAGTATTTTTGGAAATAAAAAAATATTCTAAAGACTTAAAAAAGTCTTTCTGATTTAATTAGTTTCTTTGTTTTTGTTTTTTTTTCTTTCATTGCTTCTAATTATTTTTACGAATTTTTAGCATTTCTGTATAAAATTCCTGTTTATCTTCACACATTTTTTGGAGAATATTGTCTTTGCTTACTGATTTCTTTCTTTTTCTTTTAAGTGATTGTTGTAACTGTTGCCATATCTGCAGGCTTTTTATCTATGCAATGTGCTGTTTCATTAGATAATTTCTTTTTTGTCTAAATATCTTATCCAGTTCTTTACTATATTCAAATGTTTTGCGGCCTCTTCCTGCTGTTTAATTTCATTTATATATTTCTTATAATTTCTTTAAATTACTCGCCATCTATTTTCGCAGTGACATATATTCAAATTAACATTGTGTAAGTCATTCAGTTGTTCTGCTACCTTTGCCCATATTATTTTAATGGATTTTATTTGGAAACTCCCTAATCTATCTCTATATTTTATATAAAAATCTATTAATGACAGTGTCTGGTTGTGAGTCCAAGATAAACTGACTGAAACACTTGTCGAAGGGCTTTAGTTTACAATTATAAACTCCTGTAAATCTGTGTCGACGACAACCCATTTTGTATTTGAACGGTCCGCCACTGCAGCCCAGCCAGCCAGCTAGTCGGTACAGACGACAGATGACAGAATGACATTCCATCACCAGCCGTTGAGAAGCATAGAACTATTTGTTATTGTTTTCATATTTTTGTGCAAATTCATAAATAAATGCAGTATTTTAGACTATTAATTAATTTCAATGAATACAGTCCACTACAACAATAAACATTGGTTCTATGTTTATGTTGTAGTGGACTGTATTCATTGAAATTAATTAATAGTCTAAAATACTGCATTTATTTATGAATTTGCACAAAAATATGAAAACAATAACAAATAGTTCTATGCTTCTCAACGGCTGGTGATGGAATGTCATTCTGTCATCTGTCGTCTGTACCGACTAGCTGGCTGGCTGGGCTGCAGTGGCGGACCGTTCAAATACAAAATGGGTTGTCGTCGACATACTCCCGGCCTTGAAAGATCCTGAATCTTTCAATTTAATGGAAGGAGAGGACATATTTTGGAGAATGACCTCGTGATGATACCTTCTTGAGTCTTTATTTTTGCAACACTAGCGGTATTCTGCGATCCGTCATGTATGTGAGTTATTCTGCCTAGTTTCCACTTTGCTGGTGGCAGACAGTCATCTTTGATAAGGACTAAAGTTCCTTCTACTAATTCTCCCTTGGATATTTGCCACTTAGAACGTCTCTGTAGCTCGACGACGTATTCGGAAGACCATCTCTTCCAGAAACTTTGGAAAATTTGTTGGATGCGTTGAAATCTATTGAGTCGTTGTGGAATCTCTTGGAGTAGATCTGGTTCTGGAGCTAGCGTTGGCATTCTACCGATGAGGAAATGAGCGGGACAGAGTGGTGTTAAATCATTAGGATCAGGACTAATAGGACACAAAGGTCTGGAGTTGAGTACTGCTTCTATTTGTGATAGTATTGTTGCAAACTCCTCAAATGTAAGATTTGTATTTTTAAGTGAACGTTTTAAGTGAAATTTACAAGATTTTACTCCGGATTCCCAGAGTCCCCCGAAATGTGGAGAATATGGCGGAATTAAATGCCATTCAATACCCTCATGTGTACATGAATCTTGTATGTGTGCATTGTTAATTTTTAAAAATCTTTTAAGTTCAGACATGGCACCTACGAAGTTTCTACCATTATCTGAGTACAATTTGGCTGGCTTTCCTCTACGAACGATAAAGCGGCGCAAGGCAAGCATGAATGTTTGAGTGCTCAAATCGGTTACGAGCTCAAGATGAATCGCCTTTGTAGCAAAACATATGAATAATGAAATATAGCATTTATTTAATTTGGCACCTCTGCCCTTATTTTTATACAGAAACGGACCGGCGTAGTCAATACCAGTGATGGCAAAGGGAAATGTGTATAGTAATCGGTCACGTGGTAAATCACCCATGATTGGTTGTATAGGTTTAGGATTAAATCGTAAACAAGTAGTACATTGTTTAACAGTCAACCTAGATAGGTTTCTGCCTGATATAGGCCAATATGTCTCCCGAATAGTAGATAGAAGCAGCTGAGGGCCTGCATGATATAGACGCAGGTGTTCATGACGGAAAAATAATATCGTGAAATGATGTTTTGAATCCAAGACAATGGGATGTTTTTTGTCATATAGAAAATCCGAGTTAGCCAAGCGACCACCAACACGTATTAAACCATCCTGGTCAATAAATGGGTTTAAACTAACGCCTTTTTGTTTTGACAGCTGATCATACTCTTCGCGAAAAGAGTGTAGTTGTATGATCTTCAATAAATAACGACGAGCGTCATTAATATTGGTTAATGTTAGAGAGCCACACTCTCTAAGAATTTTGGGTGTTAATAAATTATTTTTAAATCTAAGGATGTATGCAAATGCGCGCAGTAAACGCGAATATTGTGAAAAGGCCTTGAATGGAAACCATTGTTCTTGCTGAGAATAGGAAACAAAATTGAGAATAGTTTGAGATTTTATTTCGGGTAGAATGTCTACCTTTGGATTTAAAAGGGGCCAAAATTCTTCCCTTAAAGACAACCATGACGGACCGTCCCACCATAGTGAAGAATTTAGTATTTGAGAAGGAGATAATCCCCTTGATAGATGGTCTGCAGGATTATCTTGTGTGGGTACATACTTCCATGTATAGGACTTTGTTAAGACCTGAATTTCGGAGACTCTGTTAGCTACGAAGGTTTGAAGATTGTTAGGAGAAGTATTGATCTAAGCAAGGGTTATTGTAAAATCTGACCATAAATAACATTTATTGAGGTCTATATTAATGGATTCAATTACCTTAGTTAAAAGACGTGAAAGTAATACAGCTGCGCAA
Source organism: Diabrotica undecimpunctata (assembly GCF_040954645.1). Lineage (NCBI taxonomy): Eukaryota > Metazoa > Arthropoda > Insecta > Coleoptera > Chrysomelidae > Diabrotica > Diabrotica undecimpunctata. The sequence continues at coordinate 52,270,856 of NC_092808.1, forward strand.
AGCTCTAGGCGTGGAATGCTTAGAGTTTTGATAGGGGCAACCTTTGATTTAGCACATAGAATTTTAACCGAGATATTTCCCTTGTCATCAGTACTTCTTAAATATATACAAGCACCGTAGGCTTGTTGTGATGCGTCCGAAAAACCGTGTATTTCTATATCTTTAGCATTATTGCACACTGCATGACGTGGTATACTTAATTGTTTCAGATTGGCAAGATCATTTTTCAATCTATTCCAAGTATTTAGTGATGAACCGCTTAATTTTTCATCGCAATTCAGTTTTTCAGTCCATAGCCTTTGCATTAGAATCTTCGCAAGTATGATACAAGGACCTACTAAGCCTAGTGGATCGTATATTCTTGCAATTAAAGAAAGAACATCTCTTTTGGTACAAGTTTCCTTGTAATTGTTATATTGTACATTGTATAATAGTGAATCACGTTGGGATGACCAAATAAGTCCTAAAGTTTTTGTGACTCCATCTTTAGAGAGGTTTAGAATTCCAAAGGAATCATCTTGATTATTTACCCTTTCTAAAACTCTTGGGTCATTTGAAATCCATTTTCTGAGTGGAAGACAACCTGTAAGTAAAATACGTGAGACTTCACGGCAAATGTTCGAAGCTTCAGTAATAGTATCCGCACCGGTTAACAAGTCATCTACGTAGAAATCCTGACGTAATATCTTCGCGATTTCTGGTTGCGACAATTGGCATTCGTTAGCTAACTCGAAAAGGCATCGGATAGCAAGAAAACTAGCTGATGCTTGGCCATAAGTAACCGTATTTAAAGCAAAATGTTGTAATGGATCTGAAGGACTTTCCCTCCAGACTATTTTTTGAAGACTGCGTTGGCTGGGATGAATTAACACCTGCCTGTACATTTTGGTTACGTCTGAGCTTATGATGAATTTGTGTTTTCTGAATCGGATGAGAATTGAGAATAGATCTTGTTGTATACTGGGTCCGACGCATTGAATATTGTTTAATGATAACCCGTTGCTTGTTGGTGAAGATGCGTCAAACACGACACGAAGTTTTGTTGTAAGACTGTGTTCCTTTAGGACACCATGATGTGGCATGTAGTAGTCGACAGTAGAGTTTTCAGAGATATCTGCTAACGACATGTGGTTTAGCTCCTGATATTCGCGCATGAATTGTATATATTGTTCGCGAAGAGGATTGTTTTGTGCTAATCTTTTTTCTAGATGATGAAATCTTCTTTCAGCTTGTATCCTTGAATCACCCAACACATGCGGATATTGTTTTAATGGCATCATAACTATGAATCTACCATTTGGATCACGTGTAGTAGTTTTTTGAAAATTGTCCTCGCACAATTGCTCTTCTTCAGATAGATGAGGAATATTTGGCAATTCCTCTACTTCCCAAAATTGCTGAAGAAGTTTAGTTAGTTCCAGATTTGTGCTAAGATTGCAAGATATTGTATTGTGGGGAACCGATCCCAGCGGGCCAGAAATTATCCACCCAAATATTGTTTCTGTTAAAATAGGACCTTGATCTAAAGATATGCGACCTTTACAAATCAAATGCCAAAAAATATCTGCGCCGATAAGAATGTCAATAGATCCAGCATTGCCAAAATTAGGATCTGCTAACCGAATTGTATTAGGAATGTTTATAGCGCTTACATCAATGTTTGTATGAGGAAGAATATTTGTTATTTTTGGCAATACAAAACAGTTGATTATTTTTACAAATTTATTATTAGATGTGCAAATCTCTAACTGACATTGACCTGTAATAGTTGATAGTTTGTTGCCTATGCCCAAAAGATTTAAGCTGACATCTTGTGGTTTGATTCCTAGTTTGTTACACATGTTTGTTGTGATAAATGAAGATTGAGACCCGCAATCCAATAGTGCACGAGCCCTTTGCATTTTACCATTCATATCTTTAACACTTAAGATTGCTGTTGAGAGAAAAACATAGCCTGTATCAGAACAAGAAAGCATGCTGTTACCACAAAATGTATTGTTACTTGTTACTGGATTTATTGGCTCACTTGTACTTTGTGATGGATTTGTATTAATACTGCTATTGGATATATTCGAATTTCTATTGAACGTGCCCGAATTATTTTGGCTTATAATGATGCTCCTATCATTTGTATTATTGTGTAAAAGTGAGTTGTGACGTGCTTTGCACTTGCGACATGGCCCGAGTTTGCACTGTTTATTGGAGTGACCCGATCGCAAGCAGTTTGTACACAATGATTTTGATCTAATAAAATTCCACCTTTCGTTTATTGGATAATTTAAAAATGTTTCGCAAGTGTAAATGCTATGGTCGCCTTGACAAGAGATGCATGTATAGTTTGTTTTTGTTGCTAAGAATCCCCTAGTCGTCCTGTTCTCCTTACTTTTATTTTTTGTTTCAATGTTCATTTCAATTGCCTCTAGAAAATCTGCTCTTGATTTTAAAAATCCTTTTAGATCGGATAAAGTTGGTAGTTCCGTTTGAGTAGCAATATGCTTTTCCCATTCCCTAATAGTAGTTTCGTCTAGTTTTGATGTTATAATGAATATAAGTAAGGCATCCCATTGTTCACACGGCTGATTTAATTGTTGAAGTGACTTTAAATGTTTTGAAAAATCATCTACTAATTTACGAAATTTTACAAAAGATTCTTTGTGAATAGATTCCAATGAAAATAAAGCTTTAATATGATTGTGTATTAAGAGTTTTTTATTATTGTATCGATCACATACAGAGTCCCATGCCAAATTGTACCCGTTTGCGGAAAATTCGATAGGTTTTATGACTGCGGCGGCATTTCCTTGTAATGATGCCCGAAGATAATGATACTTCTGAATATTTGTAATACTATCATTTGTATGAATGAGTGACTCAAAAGTGTCTCGAAATTCTAGCCAAAATTCGTATGTGCCGTCGAACTTTGGAATTTGTATTGTTGGCAGTTTTACACCTTGTAAACGATAAGCCCCGTCAGAAATAGAAGTGTTATTGTTTGTATACTCGCTTGTCACCGACTTTTTATCATCAATATCTGAAATGAATTTATTTAACAATGCTTTGGCATTAGCCGATAGTGAATAAAAATTGTTTTCAAGTTCTTCCCTTATCACAAAGTGTGGTTCGAGATCGTCTGCCAACTCTTCTATTTCTGATTGGATAATTTTAATTTCTAAAAATGTATTTTCTAGTTTATTTATTCTGTCGCTTAGTTCGATTTTTTCAACATCATGTAATTCTAATTTGCATTTAATAGACTCTAGAAATTTGGAGAAAATTGTAAATGAAGCTTTATGACCAGCACGTTTTCTAATTAATCTTTTTAAGTGTTCGTCCGACATTGTTTATTAATCAAATAGATTCGAATTGAATTTAAATAGATATATAGATTGTAAATAGTTTTATGCAACTTACACAAACAAAAACAGTATAAATAGGTATAGGAATCAGATGGGAACTCACCGGTATTTTTGGCTGTATATTGTTCGGCAATCCCACGTGTTCTTTCACTTGACCGTTAACTGTGAATCACTTTTAGCACTGATTTTATCACAAATATCGGGTCGAATGGACCAATGTTTATTGTTGTAGTGGACTGTATTCATTGAAATTAATTAATAGTCTAAAATACTGCATTTATTTATGAATTTGCACAAAAATATGAAAACAATAACAAATAGTTCTATGCTTCTCAACGGCTGGTGATGGAATGTCATTCTGTCATCTGTCGTCTGTACCGACTAGCTGGCTGGCTGGGCTGCAGTGGCGGACCGTTCAAATACAAAATGGGTTGTCGTCGACAATCTGCAACACATGTAAACTTTAAATGCGGTTTAGAAAAATGTGTTTCATTATTGTTTTGTTAAACTTTCACTTTGGACGAAAGTATTATTTTGAAAAAAAAAGTAAGTAGTACTTACCTTCAATATTATAAATATATTTGTTTGATTAAAAAATTATGAATCTCCAAATTAACCAAAAATGTTAGGTTAGGTTAGATTTATTTAATTTCGACAATCTGTAAATCATTTGTGAGCTTCGCAGAAACAAACCTAATATTTGAGAGAATTAGCGCTCTCCACACAAGGCAACAAAATTAATTCAGGTTAGTCCACTTATGTGGCAAAGTTCGTTATATCTGATATTATATTATGGGAGATGCTGAATTATATGCCCTTATATTATGGGAGATATCAAGATGCTGAAATTAAAAGAAGAACACAACTGGCATGGGGCGCTTTCGGCAAATTAGCATATATCTTGAAAAACACCTCCATTCCTGTAAACTTAGAGAAAAAGGTGTATAACACATGCATACTACCAGTTTGTACTTACGGCTTGGAGACAGTAGCCCTTACCAAAAAATCTGCTAAAAAATTAGAAACAACGCAAAGAGCAATGTAACGAATCATGCTTGGAATATCACTAAGAGACAAGATTAGAAATACCGAGATAAGACGTAGAACGAAGATTAGGGATATTGTGGAAGAAATTGCAAAAATAAAATGGCGCTGGGCAGGTCACGTAGCCCGATATAATGACAACAGGTGGACACGGAGAATTCTAGAATGGAGACCAAGGACGACAACAAGAAGCATGGGAAGACCTCAAAAAAGATGGGTAGATGACATAAGAACAGTGGCAGGCAAACAGTGGATTAGATTGGCGCAAGATAGAATAGAGATGGAAGCAATTGGGGGAGACCTACATTCAGGGGTGGATGGAAAATGGTTGACAAAAAAAAGAAGATTATGGGAGACACTAATAAAAGTTATTAAGGGTAATAGGAGGTAGCTGTAGGTTCACATTTTAAAATTAGTTGCAAATATACAGGATATTTCGTAACATTGTATCGCACCAAAAAAATGTTTTTTATGTCAAATTTAAAAGCTGCTTCAATTTCTCGTTACAAAAATACCAAGTTGCTTTGTATTATACAGGTTATTTAAAAACTTACAACCAAAGGCTATAGCCGTATTCTTCTTCTTTAAGTGCCGTCTCCCGATCGGAAGTTGGATATCATCATCACTATCTTTACTCTATCTACTGCTGCTCTGAAGAGTTCTATAGAACTGCATTTAAAACAGTCCCTTAAATTATTCAACCATGACACTCTCCTTCTTCCTATACTCCTTCCTCCTCTTATCTTTCCCTGCATTATCAGCCTTAGCAGTTCATATCGATGTTCCCTCATTACGTGTCCCAGATATTGTAACTTTCTTATTTTTATTGTGTTTATTATTTTGCATTCTTTGCCCATTTCTCACAATACTTTCGTGTTAGTTTTCTTCTGTGTCTATGCTATTCTAAGCATCCTTCTGTTACACCACATTTCAAAGCCAACCACCAAAAAAACTTATTTATGTGTTCTTGGTTTAATGTCCAGCTTTCAAGTCCATATTGCAGTATTAAAAACACGTAGCATCTCAGTGCTCTTACTCTCAGTTCTAATCTAAGGTCTTTATGGCAGAGAATTGTTTTCATTTTTACAAACGCAATTCTTGCTATTGTTATCCTGGCTCTTATTTCGGTTGTTTGATTATTGTTGTCTGAAATCCAGGTTCCTAGGTATTTGTATTTATCAACCCTTTCTATCGGTACATTTCCAAATGTATGTTTGTTGGTATATTTTTGTTTTCTTTGTTATTATCATGTATTTGGTCTTTTTATATTCATTTTTAGTCCATATTTTTCACAGAAACTGTTTGTTTTGTTTAGCAGTATTTGGAGTTATTCAGCAGAGCTTGCCATAGTCACGGTGTCATCTGCATATCTTATGTTGTTAATAGATCTTCCGTTAATTATTATTCCTTTACTTTGAGATAGTAATGCTTCTTCAAAAATGGCCTCACTATATACATTAAATAATAATGGGAACATAATACATCCCTGCCTAACTCCTCTCCTGGTTTCAATTTCTGGACTGGGTTCGTTATCTATTACGATTTGTGCTCTTTGATTCCAGTAGAGGTTTGTTATTATTCGTAAGTCCCTATGGTCTATGTTTTTTGTCTTTAGAATTTGGACTCATTTTTCATGTCTTACTTTGTCAAATGCTTTTTAAAAATCAACGTAACAAACACGCACATCAACATTCATATCCATGCATCTTTGAGCTAACACATTAAAATAACGCTTCTCTGGTTCCTAGTCCGTTTCTGAACCCAAACTGACTACCATCTGTTCCTTCTTCCAGTTTTTTATTTATACGACCATGTATTATTTTCAGAAATCATTTGAGAATGTGACTTAATACTAATATTGTTCTGTATTCACTGCAATATTTAGCGTTTGTATTTTTAGGGATAGCACAAAAGGTGGAGAGTAACCATTGATTCGGTATGTGTCCTGTTTTGTATACTGAGTTAAATAAGTCTACTATAATGTCTAGGGTTTCAACATTTATGTATTTTAAGGTTTCTATAGGGATTTGGTCTGGACCTACTGCTTTACTATTTTTGCTGTTTTTTAATGTTATTTTAATTTTCTCTTTTAATATCTTTAAAGCCATATCCTCTTCTAATTCTATCTCCATCTGTTCTGTTCTATTGTCTTTAAACAGTTCATTGATGTATTCTGTCCATCTCTTTAATTTTTCGTTAGTATTCAACACAAGTTTCCCATTTGCATCTTTCAGTATTCGCGGTTTTCTTGTTCTATTGTTGTGAGTTAATTGTGTGATTGTGTGATTTCATCTTTATGTGTGGGTTCCTTAATTTACTTGTACCGATTTTTGCATTTGTTCTTCGTTTTATTATTTTCATTTTATGCCTAATTTTGGTCACTACTGGGTTGTGATCTGATCCCATGTCTGTACTTGGATAGGTTTTTGCGGATATAATTGCGTTCCTGTATCTTTGTCTAACTAATACATAGTCTATTTGGTTTCTTACAATTCTCTCTTCTTGATCTGCTGGTGACTTCAAGGTATATAGTCTTCTCTTTGGAATTTTGAATAATGTATTAGCTATAACAAAATTATTGTTTTGGCAAAATTCGATAAGCCTGTTACCCCTTTCGTTTCTGTTGCCCAGACCATACCCTCCTGTTTATTCTTCTACTTTTTCTTCCCCAACCTTTATGTTAAAGTCTCCCATTATAATTGTTACATCTTGCGTTTCAATGGATTTTAAAATGTTGTCTAGATCTTCGTAGAAACTTTCAATATCGCTCTCTGGTTTGTCCGCAGTTGAGCATAAACTTGTAGTGTGTTTATTTTGGGTTTGTTCTGGTTTAATTTTAAGAGTATAATTCTGTTGGAGTATGGATTGAAATTTATTACAGCTTCATCAATGTTTTTGTTTAATATTATTCCGACACCATATCTGTGTGAGCCGTCTTGACTTCCTGAATAATATATTGTTTTATTGTTGATTTTTATCTTTCCTGAGTCGGGCCGTTGGACATCGCTGGTTCCTAAAATATCTATATTCAGCCTTTCCATTTCTTTAACTTCGTTATGTACTTTTCCAGCTTCACGTAGACTTCTAACATTCCAAGTCGCTACTTTGCAAGGTTTTCGCATGTTGACGACCGGGGAGACCTTGCAGTCTTGTGAGATTCCTCCTCTGCCGGATCTTCTTTTTCGAGTTTCATAATCAGTAGAGTATTTGATTGTATTGTTAGTCCTGATGATTAACTAGGGATGCTCTATGAGCCTTTAATGCATTGGTTTAGAAACGATTTTTCATTTCTAGGACAAGAAGGCGCCCTTCTACTTATCGACTCTTCCACCCAAAGCTGTTGGTCAGTAAGTGGGGGATTGCTTATACCGGCAATCACTCGGACGCTAGAGCCCCGTTTGTTATCTAGCAGAATGTACCAGATGATCATGATCTAGATCATCTCACGGGCAGGTGAGGTTGACATTTAAATAGGAGAGGCTATGTATTTCGCATCACTATCCCTTACATCCCTTCCCATCCGGCTATACCATCCGGTATAACTGGATAAGAAAGTCAAAATTGCCTCAGGGGAAACTTGACCCAAAATTTTGAGGTATTCTTTGACATCAACTTAGCACGGACTTCTAAACTACGAGCAAATGACCAGAGGTAACAAGTTTGTCGACATACGTTGGTGATACTTTGAAGCTATAACAAAGTTTATAAATGTTCGGTATTTAACAAAAGCATTTGGTGTGTATCGACATTCAACAATTTCGAACTTTCACAGTAACATATATAATACACAGTGTGATGTGTATAAATATTTCTAGAACATACATAATAATAAATTAAATTATGAAGATACAGATTTGTACGACAATGAATTCATTTAAAAATGTTCTCAGAAAAGTTTCTGCTCATTTAAATTATGGTTTTATATTTAAGCAGATTTCTATACAGACAAAAATATTAAATCTCTTTAATTGCGTTAAGTTCACTGTATATACATACGTATCATCTCATTAAATTCAGAAATGCCCTAGTTTCATCGACTGCGGTAGGCCTTTGTAAATTTCCAAGCCCACTGATCAGAAAAAAAAGTTCGATAATATTGCATACTTTTTTTGTAATTGTCCAACAGTGGTAGAAGACAAAATACAATGGTGTCTGCGAGAAATCGCCGACTAGCACTAAATTAATATCAAACCCACCAGAGGCCGATACTATCTAGAGCTAATGTCCTCACACAATGAGGATCACAAACAAATAAAAAATATCCGATTTAAATCTGACCAAGACTATTTAGTACACCTACAGCTCTGATGCTTGAAGAACGCACCTGTATGCGTTTGCAGAGCCGTAGTGTTTTATTTTAATTCTTTAAGTGCAACAAAGAAGGGCAATAAAAGGTAGCTTATGTAATAGACCCTTAAAGTAGTATACCTCTTTCTTTATTTTTGATTTTGAGACTTGTTTCTACAAAAGCCGTCACATATATATTTGCGAAATCGAGGTAAAAGTTTTTATAACAAACAAACAAATATACCGGGTGGTCCAATAAGCCGATCTCTCGGCTATATATCAAAAACTATTTTTGTTATAACTTTAAGAGAAAAAATTCCTTAGTAAAAGTGGCCAAGAAATATCGCTGGAAATAACTTTCAAGTTTCTGGGTTAACCGCTAGGGGACGTAACCTGTGAAGAAAAATTTGAAAACCAGTTTTTTGTGAAATATGCCCAACTATACCAAGTGTTAAATAAGTAAACTAGAAAGAGGCCTAAATTCCGCATAAAGTTGTTCAAGTACTTTTTTTATTTTTTCAAATAAAAGGTGGGGGAAAGTGGGAAAGTATTTGTGGATAAATACCTATAACTTTGGGTTGTATCAACCGATTTTAACGAAATTAGTGCCACTAGGAAGAGTGTGGATGATTTAATTTGCATCTACTATAAAACAATAACATTTAGTTTTAATTGTCATGGGTAGAGGGTACTTTCGAATAGAAAAAATTAAAATATGTTTTTCTTCAAAATGTTTAATGAAAACACCTATTTATTGCAAATTATAATGAAACTGGATTAAATTCGTAACAAAATGGTGTAAACCGCATGTTGATAGCTTTTGTCGAACTTAAAATATGAATAAAAACGCATAAACATAAGTAAGTATAGTATTGATTCACCCTTTATTATAACTTAAAATTAAATATGTGAAAGATCATACAAATATCTCGATCATTAAAACTTAATGTCCAATTGAATATTCAAATGGTTTTCCATGGTTGTCCACTTAGAGATGTAATCTTTCGCGCGTAGACATAACAGCTGCTTCAATCTCAGCTGTTGATATACTATTTATTGCGTTTATAATGAGCTGTTTCATGTCGTCTCGCGTGGTTGGTCGAGTTTGGTACACTAAGTCCTTCAATCTTCCCCACAGATAAAAGTTCAGGCATGTTAAGTCTGGAGATCTAGCTGGCCATGAAAATATACTTCCCCTTCCAATCCATTTGCGCAGAACACCCGTTATGTTGTAATATCATATCTCTTCTTGTTTGTAAGGAAATATCTTCTAATAAAACAGGCAACTGATTTTCCAGAAAATCCAAATATGTTTCGCAATTTAGAGTTCTATCAAAGAAATATGGACCTACGATCTTTCCATCAAGTATACTACACCAAACAAGACTCCATCTACCTTGAACCTGCAACTTATGTATCCAGTGTGGATTTTCTTCAGCCCAATAATGAATATTGTGCAGATTAACACCACCCGCACTATTAAACGTAGCCTCGTCTGTCCACAAAATCTTTAACATGATATACGGTTGTTCTTCTAGTAGATCCTGATGGAGAACTACATGATAAGGATAAAAGCGCCGTGTTGCCGTTTTTATCGGAATATTAAAATAACAGCTGAATCTTAAGTTTAAAGGAAATTCCAAGTTTCTGACCTAAACGTTCACTTTATAATATGAAAAACCAACCTGTGATGTTTTAAAATCTTTAGAACAGTAGTTTTGGGTATGTTTAATTTAGAGATTTGCCAACTACTTATATGTGGATTCTGTTAAATTAAAGCAGGAAGATTGATTGAATTATCTTCGGTCATACCTCTACTACGTCGTTTAAAACAAGGACAATGAAAACTACCAGTTTCTTAATCCTCTTGCCTTTCTTTCAAATACTTCTTTGCCATAATGTCTCCTGTCAGGATATCTTCCAGAATATATACGTGAGGCAATAGCGACATTTTGGTGACATCTATTGAAAAAAGTGCAATCTTCAATTCGAATTATCATATAACACTTCTTAACAATGTTTTGACTGCTGTCAATAAATAAACAATATGAACTCCCTGTCAAATTCATTGTCGTAGCATACTTAGTTTCATATAATTTTTAATTATATGAAGTAACAATGGTCAAAATAGGTATCAACATTAAGATTCTTTTGCTATAAAAAAATTTGAAAGTACTTATTTTTTAGTTTAATTTATATTACAGGGTGCGTCATTACTATTACTTACTTATGTTTATGCGTTTTTATTCATATCTCGAGTTCGACAAAAGCTATTAACATGCCGTTTACGTCATTTTGTTATGAATTTAATCCAGTTCCATAATAATTTACAATAAATAGGTATTTCTATTAAACATTTTAAAGAAAAACAAATTTTAATTTTTTCTATTCGAAAGTACATTCTTCCTATGACAATTAAAACTAAATGCAATTATTTTATAGTAGATGTAAATTAATTCATCCACACTCTTTCTAATGACACTAGTTTCGTTAAAATCGGTTGATCCAAATTAACGTTATAGGTATTTATACACAAATACTTTCCCACTCTCCCCCATCCTTTATTTGAAAAAATAAAAAAAAGTACTCAAACAACTTTGTGCAGAATTTAGGCCTCTTTCTAGTTTACTTCTTTAACACTTGCTATAATTGGGCATATTTCCCAAAAAACTGGTTTTCAAAGTTTTCTTCACAGGTTACGCCCCCTTGCGGTTAACCCAGAAACTTGAAAGTTATTTCCAGCGATTTCTCTTGTCCACTTTTACTAAGGAATTTTTTCTCCTAAAGTTATAACATGAATAGTTTCTGATATATAGCCGATAGATCGGCTTGTTGGACCATCCGGTACATAGGTACACACAATATTATGTGAAATCAATACGCCAAAAGGATGCAGTACTAAATACTTACTCACGATTTTGGATAATTCTAGAAATTCAATGTTCAAGATTACATTGTTTAATAATTACTATTTAAATGGGAATAAGCCACAATTAAAGGTTAAAGTAAATTTATTGACGTTTCAATTTCCACTTCGGAAATCGTTCTCAAAATACAAACTTTTTGTAAATTAAACAAATTTTGTTTTTTTATTACTTGGTGAAAAATTCCTCAAATAATTTAATTTTAACTGACTCATTTATATTGACCATTCAGACATACATATATAAGAAAATAGCTTTAGAACAATATTAAGAAATACATTATGTAATATAAAAAAAAAAGGAAATTTATCTAATAGAGAAAATTTTAAATATTTCTAAATTAAATTTAAACAAAATTTAGTACTTTATTTAGAACGTATTTTGACGTTGTCCGATTCCCAATTTTCATTCATGTTGGTAGTTCCATTGTCCCTCTATGTTCTTTGAGCGATTTTCTTACTCCGAGTACTCATTTTTGGAGTCTATTATTTTCCATGCGCTGTACTTTTCCGTACCATATGAGCAGCTTTTGTTGTATAGCATCCATTATTTTACTTTTTATTTCATGCGTTTTCTGATTTCTTCGTTTTTTATCCTCTTAATTTTGAAATCCTTAGCGTTTATGTTATTGCATCTCTTTTCGTACCTTCTATCTTTTTTCGAATTCTCTTGTTAATCGCCACGTTCACATCCGTATATTGGTATGCTTTTTACCAAAGTTTCATTATATTAAACATTCTCATCTTTGTTACGTTCTTGTTCCAAAGAATTGCGTTTAAACATTTTTTCCTTGTTTCTTGTATTACTTTGGTGCTAATTTCTTGGTTATCTGTTTCTTGTCGATTAAATATTGTTCCTATATATTTGTATTTATAAACAATTTCTATCTCCCTGTTATTATTTAGTACACGATTTGCTGTATTTTTGTTCCAATATTAAGATATTTGGTGTTTTGATATTAAGTATTGGTCCATATTTCTAATATTCTCGGCCAACTTTCTTATCATGTATTTAATATCTTTCTTATCGTTTGCTATGACGGCCTGATCATCGGAAAATTTTAGTGTACCTAGGCAGGTATTATTTAGTTCTATTCCCATACTTGTTTTCCAAATATGCCACGGTTTTGTTATATATTTTTTAAATAATGATGGAAAAATGCAACATCTTTGCAGCCAACAGCAAATCCACGTAATTGGGTATTGTCTACTTTAATTCGAGATGGAAACCCATTATATATTAAGTTTTTTAGTGCCTTTATTACCGTTAGTGAGAACGATATAGTACTATTTGCAATAGGCCTTTGGCAGATCAATAAAAATTAGGTTTACTTCTTGATTATTCAAGAATGTTGTTTTCCTTTATATAACCTATTTTCAGCAAAAAACATTATCAGTATAAGACATGCTACGAGTACTCATGAATCCACTTTGTTCTTCTTCCTGGGAATTGCAGCATTTTGCTTCTCTAATGTCTGTTAATATCCCTACCTATAAACGACTAAATAATATGGAACCTTTTCTGTATATTGAGTAAATGTATACATAATATAAATTTAAATGTTAAAAGGTTTGTAAAAAGATAAATGGAAAACTAACACAGTGTATACCAGTACAAAGCGGAGTCGGACAAGGTGACTCGTTAAGCCCACTTCTATTTAATATAATAATGGACGAAATAATACAAGCAGTACGTAAAGGTCATGGTTGCAGAATGGGAAACAAAGTATTTCAAATTATGCAGACGACGCCACATTAATCGTCGAGACAGAAGATGAGCTCCAAAGATTAACACGCATCTTCAATACAACAGTGAAGAAATACAATATGATAATATCAGCAGAAAAAACCAAATGTATGACAACATCTAAATACCCACTACGATGGAAAATCGAAATTGATGAAAAAATAATAAAGCAGGAAGCAAGGTTTAAATATCTGGGAATGGACATTACGGAGATGTTGAAGAAGAAGTAAGAAGAGAAAGCTTAAAAGCAAGTAAAGCGACGGGATCTCTTAATGACACAATCTGGAAGAACAAACACCTAAGACAAGACACAAAAACAAGAATTTATAAAGCAGCAATTAGACCTATATTGTGTGTGTGTGTTTAGATTATTGACTTTGGTTTAGACCAATTAGTCAGCTCAAAATTTTATTAAAATTTTCATTTCCATAGATACAATTTCCTAGCTTTAGAGGAGATGCATTATATTTTAATAAATACTAATAATAACAAATACTAAATGCTTAAACTAAATACTAATACTAACTATTAATAATGTAAATATATTTTTTGTTTCTACAGCGCTAAGACCCAAACCCGATTCAGCACCTCGAAGGTTTAAGCCCTCTTTGTGTTTTGTTTTTCATATAAGTATGTATTTTTTTTGTATTTTTTTGTTATTTTTTTTATTATATATTTTATTCTTATTCTTGTTTTATTTTTTATTTTCGTTTTATTAATTTATTTTTTTTTAGTTTTTTTTTTGTTTTTTTGTTTTTTTTTAATATGAAATTTAATATTTTTTTGGATGGTTATAAACAATTTTATAGAAATTTATATTACGTGTACATAATGGCATTTAAATTGGTGAGGAGAGTTGCTCCTGCTGTTTGTAGATTTTTGTAAAACGTTTGGTTTATCATCTGGAAGCTTGCACAATCGAAAATCACATGTTCTAATGTACCCAACTCTTCGCATGTGCAGTTTTGAGAATTGACCAACACTAGTTTATTTTTGTGGGATGGATATAAACCATGTTTGTTTCTTGCTCTGTTTAAGGTCTTAATGAAGTGTCGATTTGTAATACCGTAAAACCACGGTTTTCTATAAATTTTGGTTGGATATCATGAAATTTTATTCCTTTCAATGATATGTCATATTCCTGTTGCCACTGTTCCATTTGTTTTTTCTTAAACCGTCGTCGTAGATCAGTGAGTGGCATTAATGGTTCTTCTATGGTTTCCCCTGTTGTAGTAGCATCCTTTGCTAGTATATCCACTATTTCATTTCCGTTAACTCCATAATGGGCCTTGATCCAAACCAAAGAAATTTGTTTACCTTTATTCGTAATTGAGTGGACCGCTCCTAAAATAATCACTACTGATAAAGAGCTTGATAATTTAGTTTGTATTATTGTGTCTACCGAACTTTTGCTATCTGTTAATATAACAAACTTACTCTTGTGATGGGCATTATTATTCCTCAAAGCTTGAAGAACTGCGATGAGCTCTGCAGTGTAGATAGACATTTGACTTTAAATTTTTTGGATATATTTTGATTTGAATGGTAAAAAGCACATCCAGTAGATTCGTCAAATTTGGATCCATCTGTGTAAATACAATTTGACTCTGGCCATCTTTTTTGAATTGTTTGGTTAATAAACGCATTTATATCAAAATTCAATATTTAGATAATAGTAGGGGACACGTAATTCTAATAGGTTATAATCACAATTATAGGAGGGAAGGATGTTATTTCAATATAACTCGTTACTAAATTAAATTAGGTGCTGATAACTTTATTAGTTTATCACTTTTGGATGCTTTTTACGTCGCCATAGACCTATATTAATATACAAGGCCGAGACAAGATTTTGACACATCTAAAACGAGACGTATACTAGAAACAACAGAGATGAAAATACTTCGACGAATATCAGGGAAAAGTCTGTTGGATAGGGAGAGAAGCGAAAACATAAGAAAAGCATGCAATATAGAAGACATAAATGGATTGGTGACAAAACGGAAACAGGAGTGGAACGATCACACTAGTAAAATATCAGAGGATAGGATAGTACGACTAGCACGAGATAAGTCAGAAAATGGACGAATAAGTGTTGGCAGACCAAGAAAAAGATATAGGGATAATTTAAACAATTTAGGAGGTTAATATTGAAGAAGAAACAGACTTTAAAGCCTCCATACATGAAGGAAGAAGAAGAAGAAGAAAAAGTTTGTGTAAATGTAAATGCTACTTTCCATTGTTGGTAACAGCATTTCCATTTATACACATATAAACAATTTTTGTAAAAGAACCAAATAGTTTTTAGGTGCCAAATTTGAGGAATTTAGCATCTATTCTTTTAGGGCCACTTACTTTGTTATTTTTTCATGACTTTACGGCTTTCTTTAGGATGTTTTTCTCTTGTATGTAGATGTGTTCTTCAGTTACCGTCTTATATTCTTCTCTTTGTTTTTATAGTAAGTTGCTGAAGTATTGCATCCGTTGTTTGCTTGTGATTATCTGTATTGATATTTTCTCTTTCTGTTTTCTGACCTTATAAATTTCCACGCTTCGTTTCACGCTGTGTTTCTTCGTCCCACTGCGTAAGTATTGATTTCTTGACATTTCCTATCCCACAATTTATTTTTGTCTGCTGTAACTGTTCTACCCACATCGTTTTTTGTTTCTTAATAGTAGTATTTCTTTAACTTTATTTAGTGTTACTAGTTTTAAAAGCGTTTGAAAAATTTTATCCCAGTATTTAAAAAAAAAACCAAAACAAACAACAAAAAAGTAAAAACTTATTGTTTTAAAGAGAAGCTTCTATGCTGACCTTTGATCAGTATCTACTGTGATCCATGCTCTAAGATGTTTGTACAAAGATATTTGTTCAATTTCTGTATTATCTAGTACTAGCTTAGCTTTAAGCTTAAACTTGGTTTGCTTTTAATTTAGTTTTAGTCCATAATCGTTGCAATATATATTTAGTTGTTAAGCAAGGTGTTGCAGTTCTAGTGTTGCTGCCAGAAGGACGATATCGTCAACATATCTTATGATATTAAGTGGCTCATCTTTTGTTTTTAGCTGTATATTATTTTGCTGTATAAATTAAACAACAATTATGATAAAATCACCCTTGGCGCAACCCACGGCAAATCTAGATATCCTGAGTCAGTTCATTTCCAATTTTCACTTTCGCTGTTTGATTCCAAGACAGGTTAAATATCATTCTAATTTCTATACTGTCTACGTTTTGTAAACATTTTTTTGAGCCGATAATGCTGCACTCTGTCAAATGCCTTCTTAAAATCTTTATAATTCTTTAGCAGGTATATACTTCCTGACTCATATCAAGGCATCTCCTCGAAAGACCACTCACTGCAAACAGTGTATCCCGTGTTCCCAAACCTTTCCTAAATACCATTTGTGTATTACTTATGCCTTCATCTAATTTCTTATGTGTTCTATTCTAAATTACTTTTAAAAAAATTCAAGACATGACTTATTAGAGCTATTGAGCGATGTTTATAGACTTATTAGGGCCATTTCTTTGCATTGGCTTTTTTGGGAAGCGGCATAAATGTCGATTGAAGCCATTCTTTGGGTATTAAACTTGTTCTATTCTATATATTTGGTATTGAATAAATCCAAAACAAAATCAATAGATTTAGTATCCACAATTTTAAGTAATTAGATGGGAACCTCATCAGGCCCTGGAGATTTACCACTTTTATCTTGCCTTATTGCATATTCGATATCTTCTCGTATAATTTCAGGTCCAGTATCATCTTTAACTTCTTTTGGTGGTTCTGTTCTCTCTTTGTCTTTAAAAAGCTGTGCTATTGTGTTCATCTCTTCATTTTTTGGTTTATATCTGTTATAAGTACACCACTTTCATTTCTTTGTTGCCTAGTTTAAAGTGTTTTTCTCATTCCTGTTAGTTCTCTTACACTTTTGTTCGTGTTAAAAAAGTCGTATTTTTTTTTCAATTTCTTCCATTCTTTGATACTACCTATCTAACATTCTCTCTTTAGCTTCCTTTATTTTCTTTTTACTTTGACTGGTTTCATTATATTTAATTGCATGTTTTGTCCTAAATGATTTTCTTTCATTTATTAATAGTAGTATCTCTTCCGTCATCCAGTCTTTATGTATTCTTTTCTTTGGTTTTAAGCTTTTGTTTGCTATTTTAATTATTACTTGTTTTATATTCTCCCGTTTCTGATCAATGTTATAGCTACTTTTATTCAGTTCTTGGGTATTATGTTAATTTTTAGTCAGAGTTTTTACCGTTTGTTTCTTTGTTTGTGATTCCTTTAATCTCTTAATATCAATTCTACTTTGTGTGGTTTTTTTAATCAGTTTTAATTTGGTTCGTAATGTAACTACTATAGGGTTATGGTCTGAACCGATATCTGCTCCAGGGTAAGTTTTTGCAGAAAGTTTTGAATTACGAAATCTTTTTTTAATAATGACAAAGTCAATTTGATTTCAGTTTATTCTATTTATTTTATCTCCATGAAATGTCCATGTATATAATATTCTTATTGCTAGCTAGAAAAGTCTATTAGCTATTACAAATTCATCTGGCTGGCATAATTGTATTAAACGGTCTCCGCGTTTATTTCTATTTCCTAGACCATATTCACCCACATGGACATATCTGTCCACTCTTCCCTGGCCAACTTTGGCATTGAAGTCGCCCATTACTATTATAATGTGATGTTTCTTCATTGACTTTAAGACTTGTTCCAAATCATGGTGAAATAGTTCGATTTCGTCTTTATCTTTATCTGCCGTTGGAGCATAAACTTAAATAAAATTTACTATACCTTTCTTAGACTGAAGTTGTAATTATAAGACCCCATCAGAATAATGAGTAAAACTTATTACAAAGTAGATAAACTTTTTTGAAACTAAGATAGCAACACTATAGAAATGATGTACCTCATTGCCACTTGCATATAAACTTCTGACATTTTAGGATGCTACTTTTAATGTCTTACATACGGATTTCTTTAGTTTCTAGTTTACGAGCTGGATGGCCATGTGGTCTACATCTATTCCTACCCTGTCGGATCTTGGATTCTGTAGTCCATAATCAGTAAGTTTGTTTGCTCTTGTCATTTGCTATTCATTAATTTACTATTGGTACTCTATGAGTCTGTAATGTAGTAGTTCCCCGCTGCTTTATGAATTCATCCGCCGTTGACCTAATTTTCGGTTTATCTACCTTTAGAGCCAGTATCTCGACACCTGAACAAAATTGTGCCCTTCCACTTACTAACACATCAGACCGAAGCCTTTGGTCGGTTAAGTATAGTAGGGGATTGCTTATACCGGCAAACATTCGGCGAAAAACCTGTTGGTCCATGGGAGGTATTTTATTTTTCTCCTACCCATCGGTAAATCGGGCAAGGCATTCTCCTATATGCCACCTAGAGATGCGCTTTCTAGAGGTTACAGGTTTTCCCGGAAGGGGAACAACTGATGGAGTTCAAAAACTTGGCCATCACACTTTGGCTACGCAAAGTTCAAAACAGAAATAACAGATCAAAATAACAAAGTGAAAATGAAAGTACAAAAATATCGAAAGAGAAATAAAAGACACAACACAGTAACCAGACCAATAATGAAATACGGCAGAAACACGACCCGACACAGAGAGAGCAAAAAGGGTGCTAGGAATAGCAGAGATAAAAAGCCTTAGAACAGTTTATGGTAAAGCACTATAGGACAAAGCTAAAAGTATAGATATACGACAGAGATTCAAAGTGGAGAACATCAAGAACTGGGCAAGCAAGAAAAGAGATCGATCTTATAAGCGAAATGACAACAAATAGAGTACTAAAGACGGTGAGAGATGGTTCTCTAATAGAAAGACGACAAGTGAAAGGACTACGAAAACGATGAAACGATTACTTACTGGATACTTACTGGAGATACATTGAAAAATAGACAGAGTCATGTCTACATAAAACGAAGAAGAAAAATAATACACTATTTAATAAAAAAATAAAACATATTGTTAATGTAAATAACTAGCAATAAATAGTAAGTAATAATTAATAATAACAGTAAGTATTAATTATTAGGAAGAAATACTTTTGTGTAATATCTGAAAATATCAAAAACCGAAACAGATATTGTAGTTAATTAAGTACTTTGACAATTTTCATGGTATTAAATATGTTGATCCACCCTCCTTATTAGTTTTAACGTCGGGAAAGTTTTTGCCGTTTTTCCTGAACATTAATATTTTCTTCTAATGAGATAACTTTGTTTGGGATACTTTATGTCGTTAGCCAACTGTTTCTGGTTAAAAGTTTCTATTAGAGAAGTAATTATTGAAAAAGATTTTATTATTTTGTTACAAACCCGGATATAAATAATTGATTTAATTATAAATATGATTGCTTTTTTTCTATAGTTACTTTGTTGCCAAAAAAAAAAGACACGATCAAGAAATAAGGGAATGAATAACTGATCAAATAACAGTATATGAAGAAACCATAAATATTATTTAGTTTATTATAATAATTAAGTCATATTGATGACGTTGGGAATCCGACAACGTTGTGAACATTTACTGTACCTACATTGAGAAAAAATGCTTTAAAAAACTCTAGAAAATATTGAGAAAGTACATAATTATATTCAATAATATATATATATATATATATATATATATATATATATATATATATATATATATATATATATATATATATATATATATATATATATATATATATATATATATATATATATATATATATATATATATTGTTATGATTGTTTATTTTGACTTTAATCTTAGTTTATTGAGCCAATAAAAAAGAATTATAACTTATTTGTTATCAAAAGTAAAATAATCCTTATATTACCTGTGTTCGATGGATTCAAAAGATTTTCTAGTTGTCTTTTATCGGGATAGAGAGGAAAGGATAAGAATACAAATATATTATATTACAAAGATTTACGTTTCTTTATTTTATATGAACAAATAAAACAATTATTAAATTCTGTCGTTATCTTATCAATCAGCATACAAGAAAATAAATCAAATTTTTATGATAATAAGATTATAAAGCTACATACATTTATATTACGTGAAAAACCAATTGTACTTAAAATTTTCTTTACTTGAAACAAAAAAAAACAACAAAACTTTAAACTTTTGATTAGCCTAACAAAACCTCAGTTCTTAAATTTGAATGCTAATGACCATGATGTCGAAACGATCCTTCACAGATATAAAATTCAATTGTACAAACACTTATTTTCTTCTTGAGTTGTATGTTGGAAAATACCCAGAAAAGTCCAGTCTCCTCAACGATGTGATCTCTCCTCTTTGGCACCTCGGCTCTTTCTTAACGTCTCTGCAAACCTCCTGCAGACTACACAAAAAACACCTGATTCACTTCTCCAAACTCAGCTATTTATTTATGACACCAGGACCTCCTTTTGTCAACTTGATCCCGTAAGAATACTTTCACCTATACTTTATAAAATGCCCACGGTAGATACAAGGACCTCTTTAAATCTACTTGTTATCTCCTTGAGACAAACGACTGTTTCCTTTCGATGACCAAAATATGACTAACTTCTCCTGTCTCATGATCGACTCACCAATTCCCATTTAAACACGACCGTCCAATCAAAAGCTTAAATTTTGTTTACCATGATTTTGGAAAAGCCTAATTTTGGTTTCAGAGAAAAACTAAATAGCTTACTTTAAAATTGGTTTTTTCAATACATCATTTATACATATTTCAAAAGATTAGAATATGGTCATTTAATACTCGACTATACAAACAATGAAAAGATTAACTTACAGGTAAAATGTCTTCTAATTCTAAACAAAGGTTTTTTTGATAATTTTGTTTGAAACGGAAAAAGGTCGTTTGCCAAACAAATTTCTATTCTTATCTACACTAAATCTTATCTTAAATTAATATATACATTTTTGTTTATGATGATATCTTAAAATTTTATTCCGATGGATATTTTTATTTATTTTTCTTTGGTTGGGAAAGAAAAAGTATGACAATATATATAACATGTTAAGGTACAATCTGTAAAAATGAGAGTAAGACAATGGGAAATAGTGGCACAGGGCCGACAAACATGGAATGCAATAGTAAACGCGGCAAAGACTTACGACGAGTTGTAAAGCGATTGATGATGATGATGATATTAAGGTACGCAAACGATCAACTTATTATACCTCGAAGTATTGAAGATTTATTACACAGGATTAACATTATAAACAGAGAAACTGACAAATCCGACTAAAAATACATGCAGGAAAAAAGTGGCCACGAATATAATCTTCTCTGTCATAAAGATAACATAGATAACAACCAATATTGGTGATAAGGTTAAAGTAGGAACAGAAATAGAAATTAATAAATCAGTCTTTAAATTAATATAAATAACTTCTATAAAATTCACTCTAACACTGTATTTTGATATCGCTTTCTACAAACTTCATACTGTATTAAAGTTTGTAGTCGAAAGAGAACTATAGCAAAAAAGTGAATACAGCCACTGCAAACCTTCAAACTTTACTTTTTTTATGTCCAAGCGTGATCATTACAGGTGTTAGGCTCAGCATCAAGCGCAGTTTATTGCGTTGTTGTTGGCCTTGTACAGGTCATCCATTGTTTACGGGATCGGGCATTGGTTGTACTTGAGCAACTGGTCCATGCTCTATCGTTGGCCGCACAAATAAGGTGTCATTTTCATCCAGATGGTCCCATCTTGCTCTGTTGGTCTTCACAGTGGCCACGCTCGATCTTATTTGGTTCTGTATTGTTCATGTTATTCAGTTGCAGTTCAAACTAGTCAGTGTTTTTGGTTTCGGAGGATACAAGGCCAGAGGATCCACGGAATCGCCACCGAGAAAACATTTCCTAAATTTTAACCATAGCTCTGCGTCGTGTAAGGTTTTTTTGCACTCAACATGTGTCTGTCGTTAAATGACTATCTAAAGCGCCTAGTGTAGTTTAGTGTTGCCCAAATGCAAGAACAAGACGAGACTTAGACAGTCTTGGTCTTGGTCTTGCGCCAATACACCTGGTCTTGGTCTTGGTATTGCACTCCCGGTCTTGGTCTTGGTCTTGGTCTTGCAGCAAGAGTCTTGCAAGTATTGCAGTTACCCATTAGCCTATTGCTATTTATTAAACGTTACTTTAGATCTTAGAACAACGTAACAGAGTAAGTACATTTAAGCTTGAATTAACATAGACATAATAAAGACCAACCAAATTAATAAATGTCTAAACAACTGACACCGAGTGGGGTTTGAAGCCACGATCTAAGCGATGCGTGCCTTTGCTCTAACTAACTCAGCTATCTACCATGCCCCACGGAAGTCAATCTGTCTCTTAATAAACGTTTGCATTTACTAAGCTTACACGTGCTAAAACATGGTTAAAACACAAAAAAAAAACAAATCAATGACATAAGCATGCCTGTATTTTAAAGAACCTTATCTGGCTAGAAAGGGATTGATGGACATGATGAGCAAAAAATCCACATACATGTATCAAGGGCACAGACTTTTTAGGTGATAAGATAACAAACTATAATCCACTTATTAAAGCAAAATAAATGTTTTTACCAGTCTTATCTCTACTTTTATATAAAAAACTAAATTAAAAAAATAAAGATTAGGTAAAAAAGCAATGATAATCGAAAGCAGTTATTTTAAATTAAGGAGATACCTACTTAATAAATACATTAATTTACCAAAATAAAGTAGTAGGTACATAATATAGGTATGTAATTGGTAATAAGGTAATAAGTATATTTTTTTACATGTCCACTTTTCCAGCGGTTATTAAAAAGCTTGTGATATCTGCACCGAATTTTGTTTTTTCAGGAAGAAATATTTGTAATTCCTTTTTGTGAAAAGATATTAGATGCTTCCTTAAACCTGACGTGTTTCTGTTATTCATTTTCATTTCAACTTTTCTATGTAGGCACAATTTACACAAAGCAATTTGGGATGCATGAATTATTTCGAAAAACTCATCAAATTTGCTTTTAGGTCTTTTAGATCTATAACTCCAACGCTCACTACTCCGACTAGAACTATTTTAATATTTGTCCCTCATGTTAAATTGTAAACTTGTCACTCCGGTAACAACAAGGATTAGATGAAAAACAATTATTACATTTGATTAGACTCAAAGGAAAGCTCAATTGGGAGTGAAGTTAAGTGATATCGAAAAAGTAACGACTAAACTACTAGTTACTTTATGTTCGTTACTATTCAATACCTAAGTATCTAATAACAAACCGAGAATTATATATCGTAACTTCGTTATTCCAAATACTTCGGTATTTTGTTTACACGGTAGGCGATATTATCTGTAATTAATTTGTCTCGTTACTTTTGAATATTAGCCGCGCTCTTTCAGCAAATTTTGTTTAACCGAATGATCTCATCGCACATTCAGCAGAAACAATTTATAGCCTTAGGCCGATAAGATTTGTTTATTTAGATTTCTCCTGACTAAATTATAATGGGAAAAAAATTAAATTATTAAGGCTGTTTTAGCAGTTCAAGCCAACTGCGATTTGAAATGGGCGTATCACTTACTTTTCTACACTGCTTACGCGAGACCATCTTTACTCAGTGCCGCCGGCCGACGGGTAGTTTAATGACAACAAATACATTATTCTCCATTCAAATTAGTTTTAACACGAACTAACTGACCGTACGTTCATGAGATTTGACGTCACGAAGGCGATAACGATGAAACTAAGCCCAATGATGAGTAACACGTTTCACTATTAGATTTCAGTATTTTTAGGCAATTTTCTTTAAAGTTGGAACACGCTTTTCTCGATTATTACTGGACACAGAAAGGTGAAACAAAAATCAACGATTACAGAAAAAAAAACTCTTTCGAGTGATGGGCGTAAAAAGTTTGGTTATAATAGAACGTTAAACAGTATATTCCAATTTTTCAACAGAAGTTTCAAAAAAATAAAAAAAGTAAAACCATCAGTTTAAAGGCAACATAATTTCGAATAACGTGTCCAAATTTCGAGACATTTTGTCAGTAAATAACAGAGAAAACACTGTCTCTAGGTTTTGATGCACCGATAAAACAGCCTTAAGTGGGTGTCCGTAATAATTATATTTTTTATTAAGCTAGGGTGACATATTTTAAAAAATATCGATACGATATTACTGTCGGTGTCGCAATGCAAGAAGATTATTTTTATGATTAAAGGGCGGCATTCTCAAAATATGGACAATTAATTTCAGAGCGAAGAAGTCTTCTGCTGGAAAATAATGTACAAAATATTTTATTTTTACATTGTAATTATGACCTCTAAGCGTGTGTCAAATGTGTTTTTTAATGAATATTTTGATTCGGTATGTATGTTTATGATATTGTTTGTAATGCACATAAGTCCAGTTTTTCAAATTTTTATTACATATTTTTTTGCGTCTCATAGAGTCTTTAAGCATATATCTGAACTACTATACTCGCTAAAACCATACTCAGTCCTAACTGCAAGACGCAAGAGTCTCGCAGGCTTAGTCTTGTTCTTGCTTAAATCTTGCACGGCCAGTCTTGGTCTTGGTCTTGCTAAATTAGGCAGTCTTGGTCTGGGTCTTGGTCTTGCAAAAACGCAAGAACAAGACCAAGACCAAGACCGATTTTGGGCAACACTAGTGTAGTTCGTGGTTCGTCTTCGTAAGTCCGGTCGGTTGATTTCCGTACAGTGATACAGTTTCTCTGGTGGCATTGCTTTCAGGCATATACTTTCTTATTGTAAGCCGATCTACCCCAAACAGGGTATGCATACTCGCCTGTAAAAAAGCTAAGAGTTTTGGCTGTATTTAGGAGGGCGTTTGGCTGGGCTCCCCCTTTAGAGTAGAGGAGTTTGCGAAGTAGGCTGTTACGGGATGCTACCTTCAGAGCTGTCTTTGGCAGTGTGCTTTGTAAGTTAGTGTTCTGTCTAGCTTCACTCCGAGGTATATTGGACGTTCCGCGTGTTCCAATTGGTGTCTGTTTCATCTGATCTTTAGCTTTCTTTTCTCCTTTCTCGCTCTTAGAAAGAGTAGACTTAGTTTGTGGTGGGATTAGGTTTTAGCGAGTTCCTGTCGCAGTAAATTGTATGGTCTTCATGTGCTTTCTCAAGCCTGTTTTCGACCCCCTAAAAGGTTCTGTCCTGTACGGTCAGAGCAAGGTCGTTAGCATACAAGAAGTGCTCTGCAGTTTTTAAAACCTTTCAAATCTGAATATGCCGAAAATGGTAACGATCTCTTAGAAAAGCACAATCTAAGCTTTTATCTAGAAAATATTAATGAGAAGGAAGATAAAATGGCATAAAATTGCATAATAGTGGGAAATAATTTAAGGAAAAGATGTCCAGAACAAATAAATGCCACTGGCTAAAAATTGTCATTGCTTAGCGAGAGCAATGCAACAATGAAACGATGTAACATGGCAGTGACATAGCACAGGAATGGCACTGGCGTGGCAGGTAGCGCACACTAAAGTAGCATGACATTAAAAAGGCTAGTTTTTTCAAAATTTACAATTTCGTCCTATAAGGATGAAGTTATGTTAACGCTTTTAAACGTAAACAATATGAACAAAACTTGTCTGCAACGTCAGTTTTGGGTACACCCTTATTGGAAAGAGATTTAAGGGCATATTGGATTTAATGTAATTAAAGAATTAAATACGTATCGAAATTTGGACAGTACTCAGGCCAAAATATCTGATCAAACCATCAAGGGAATTACGGATTAAAACAGCGAGTAGATACTGGGAACTTTGGAATTTGCCTAATTGCTATGGCTTTATTTTATGGAAAGCATATCAGGATTAAAGCCTCTCGAAATCTGGGTCAGCATGCTTTAAGTACAACGGCTATTTTTTTATTTTATTTTTAGCTCTGGCTGAATCAAAGCATTTAAAGAAAGTGCATTTGGAAAAGCAGCAGTTAGCCACCAACTTGATCTTCCCGAACCTAAACCGATAATACCTGGAACAGAAAATGACGAATAAAATTAAATGAGACTTAATCTGCACACATTAACTTTACAAATAAAAAACAGAAAATTTTCCAGTTGGAATAAATGATACCCAAGTTCCTTATGCAAAATCAGCAAAATACTTGGACATCACCTTAGACGAGAGGCTGCGTTGGAAAGTCTATGTCAAAAAGAAAAGAGGGGAGCTTAATATAACATACAAGAAATTGTACTGGCTGATTGGAGAAAATACAACATTATCCATATGAAATAAACTATCCATTTACAAGTAATTATTGAGGCCAGTATGGGTATATGGGTGCCAACTCTTGGGCTGTACCAAAGCTAGTAATCTACATGTTATCCAGAGATTTCAACACAAAGTACTGAGGAACATTGTTAATGCTCCTTGGTATATCCGTAACAGCAACCTCCACCAGTACCTGGGTATGGAAACTGTGACCGAAGTAATTAAGACAACAGCAGCAAATCACAAGCAGAGGCTGCATAATCATGTGAATGTCGAGGCAATCCAGCTTCTTGACAACACTAAACTAAAGAGAAGATTCATAAGGACAAAACCATTTGAGTTAGTGCAAATGTTTAACTTCTTCTTCTTCAAGTGCCATCTCCGCGGCGGAGGTCGGCAATCATCATAGCTATTCGGACTTTTGAGACAGCTGCTCTGAAAAGTTCATTTGATGTACATCCGTACCACTCTCTCAGGTTGAGAGAGTCTTACGGATATTCTGACAATCTACGTCTCCCTATGCTTCTCTTTCCTTGGATCTTTCCCTGCATAATCAGTTGGAGTAAGGTGTATTTCTCTCCACGTGTAATATGTCCGAGATATTCTAATTTTCTTGTTTTTATTGTATTTAAAATTTCCATTTCTTTGTTTATCCTTCCCAGAACCTCTTTGTTTGTGCCGTGATCTGTCCATGATATTTTCAGAATTCTCCTGTACACCCAAAGCTCAAATGATTCCAGTTTTTTCATTGATGTCGCATTGAAGGTCCAAGATTCCATTCCATAAAATAAAGTCGAAAAAACATAGCACCTCGCCAACCTAACTCTTAGTTGCAGTTTTAAATCCCTGGTACATAGCGCTCTTCTCATTTTGTTGAAATTTGCTCTAGCCTTTTCTATTCTTATTTTGATCTCCTGATTGTAATCATTTGTGGAGTTAATCACTGTTCCCAGGTATGCATATTTGTCCACTTGTTCGACGTTGATTTCGTTTATTAGAAGATTCTCGTTATTTCTTTGAGTTTTCGATATTCTCATAAATTTCGTCTTCTTGACATTCATTGTTAGACCATACTCTGCTATTCTGGTCACCAGTCTCTGAAGATCTTCAATATTTTCGGCTAAGATCACAGTGTCGTCCGCATATCTAATGTTGTTAATGGGAAATCCATTTACCTTTATTCCAGCTGTTTCACCCTCAAGAGCTTTTTTCAGGACGTCTTCGGAGTAGGCATTAAAAAGAATTGGCGACAATACGCATCCCTGTCTTACTCCACATCTAATTTCAATTTCTTCTCACAGCTGTTCGTTAACACGTACTTTTGCTCGCTGTTTATAGTATAAATTTGATATGATCCTGATGTCGTTGTAGTCAATCTTCTTTGATTTCAGGACATTCATTAATTGTTTATGTCGTACTTTATCGAATGCTTTATTATAGTCAATAAAACATGCGCATATATCTTGATTGACGTCCAGGCATCTTTGTATTAGTATATTAAGTGAAAAAAGAGCTTAACGTGTTCCTAGGCCTTTGCGAAAACCAAACTGTGTATTATTAACGTTTATGTCCAGTTTGTGATATATTCGGTTATGGATGACTTTAAGTAGTAACTTTAGCATATGAGACATTATGCTAATGGACCGGTAATCGCTGCATTCTCTTGCGTTTTTCTTTTTAGCGAGACAAATAAAAATAGATGTTAACCACTCTTTGGGTAAAACGCCTGAACTATAAATTTGGTTCAAGAGTGTCACTAAAACATCAATCTGCTTCTCATCTAGAAATTTTAGGATTTCTATAGAAAGCATATCAGGTCCAGAGCTTTTCCCACTCTTCATTGTTTTTAATGCGTGTAATATTTCTTCTTTTGTAATATATGGACCTATTTCTTCTGACGTAAGTTCTATGTGCTCCAGATCTCCTCTTGCATCATCGAACAATTCGTCGATATATTCTGCCCATCTTTGTACTTTCTCGTCCGTATGTGTTATAGCAGTACCGTATCTATCCAGAATTGCACAAGTGGGATTTTGTTTTCTTAGTCCTGCCAGTTCTTTGACTTTCTTGTGTAGGTTAAACAAATCATATTTATTTTGAAGGTCTTCGATCTCTTTGCATTGCTCTTCAAAATATTTTTCTTTTGCCCGCTTTATCGTCTTCCTAATCTCGTGGTTTATCTCTCTGTATTTATTGTTACCCTTGTTTTTAAATTGTCTCCGTTGTTCCATCATATTGAGTATCTCGTCATTCATCCATTCCTCTTTTCTCCTTGCGGAAGTCTTTAGTATTTCTTTACAGGGTTCCAGTAGACAATCTTTTAGTCGATTCCAGTACTCGTCAATATCATTGGTGTTTGTGTTCAATTTGTTGCAGTTCACATGCAGTTCATGTTGGAGGCATTCTTTTACTTTAGGTTCTTTAAGTTTTCTTGTTTCTATTGTAGGGATTCTTTGATGTCTTTTAATAGTTTTAAGGGTAAGTGTAATTTTGGCTATAAGTGGATTGTGATCTGAGGCCACGTCTGATCCAGGATATACTTTCACGGCTTTAACAGCATTACGGTATCTTTCATTGATCATGATGTAGTCTATCTGGTTCCTGACTACTTTCTCCGATGTATCTGCGGGCGATCGCCATGCATACAGTCGTCTGTTTGGTAACATGAAAAATGTGTTTGTAATAATAAAGTTCTGCTCTTGACAGAATTGTAACAGACAATCTCCTCTCTCGTTTCGATTTCCCAAACCATAGTTTCTTATACACTTTCCGCTTTGGCCCTTTCCAATCTTTGCATTGAGATCACCTAGGACTATCGTGATTTCTCTTGTTTTCGTTATTCTAAGTGCCTCTTCGATATCTCGGTAAAATAATTCTACTTCTTCTTTGTCGGCATTCGCCGTAGGAGCATAAACTTTATCAAATTCAGTTTGGCATAAGATGTCACTAACTTCAGTACCATTACTCTTTGTGAGATAGGGAAATAGCATTCCACCGCTCTATTAGATTTTTTTATTAACTATTACTGCCACGCCGTGTCTGTGTTGATTATTCTCGCTACCAGAATAATATATTGTGGCTTCGTCTGTTAAAAAACAACCTGAGTTGGGCCACCTAGCTTCACTGATAGCCAGTACATCGATATTCAACCTGTTCATTTCTTGAATAACATTGTGCGTTTTACCAGGCTGAAACATGCTCTGAACATTCCAGGTTCCATTCTAGTGTTGGGCAGTTTTATTTTTTCATTTGCGTTCTTTTGACAAGGAATTCGCTGATTAACGACTTGAGAGTCCTTGTCTTCTTCTCCCCTGCCGGATCTTGGCTTCCGAGGCTTTCGATGTGGTCGTTCCAATAAAAGGTGCTACCTCTATAACAAAACCCTGTGTTAACAGTGTGTAAATGTGTAACAGTTTACTGCAAAAACCAGAGTATAGTGCTGTGTTGTTATTGCATATTAGTTGTAGTGCATTGGTTGATAGATAAAATAAGAGTAAGCCATAGGGTAAGCCCTTAGATTTAAGTATTTGCTGTTTATTAAGTTAGGTCAGAAAATACCTGATAATTGGTCATTTATAACCAGAGAGTAGTATACAAACACCGTATAGGTGTTATTAAAAAAAATACTTCAGAGACATAAGAAATTTGTGCGACATACCTGATATTAAGAGCAAAAGAAGGATCCTTATGCAGAATTCAACCAGCATGGCCGCCAACACGCTGCATAGCGTACGGCACCATAAGAAGAAGAAGAAGAAGAAGAAGAAGAAGAAGCAATATACTTTAATTAGGTGGGTAGCTTAATAGATATTTTCACATAGATAATTTCCTAATCAATACTGATGATTGGTAAAATTATTCTTCATACAGTATATAAAATATCAAACTTAACCAATGATTTGTTGTATCTAAACTTCAATACAGAGCAACAGATGGCTTCCGTTAAGTTTTAATAATTTATGCTCCTATTATCAAATAAAAAATTAGTAACTGTCCCGTACAAAGCTGAATATAAAACATAAACTTATTACCAGTTTAGTGCTTAACCACTGGCAACAATACGTTTTTAATCCAGTATTATATACGAATTAGACCGACAGTCTTTTGTCACGTATTGTTTTATGTCAATCAACTGTGAAACGGTACGAATCTTTCACCAAGACATCATTTTAAGTTTATTAACCTCATATATAAACGACATGATTATAGTTCCGTATAATTGCTGTGTAATTTGATGAAAATTATCTTGGTAACAGAATATTCTTATGTTATTTTAAACAATTACTGCTGCTCTGAAGTGGAAAGAATGGATATACCGTTTAGGTTCCGTGCTTGATGATAATGAAAACATATCGTTTGTTTTTAATTATTTGGGAAATGCTACAAATAGAACGAAATTATACTTTTATTACAAAGAAGATCTAATGTTTTAAAATTGACAGTATAAACAGATAGATCATATTATATACACATAAAAAATGATAGGAGTACTGTATATGTACAGTGAACGGCTAAATTATGGAATATTATCATTATTTCGAGAACCGTCGAGTTTTGAGGGAAATGCCGAAACAGGTCGATTTTTTTTATAAAATACTCATGTTATAACGTACATGGAGTAGGGATGATGTCACCGGTGTAGGCGTAGTGACGTAATTGCTAATTTTCTCTCGTATAAGCTTTTATTTCTAATACTTTTTTATGTCTAATTTTCAAGACCCTGATAGCAGTTTTAGAGACTATGTCTTTGTGATTAAATTTACCTAGAGAGGTGCATATGAACTAATTTAGCCTTTTCTCAAAACTCGCCAGATTAAATGATAGCACTCCTGAATTTTTTATATTTGGGGGTCCATTTAATATAGAAACAATAAAACCCCTTTAACGTTGTAGTTGCTGTCAGTCCCCTTTTTTGGACGTAATCAATAACCTATAACAACGAATATCTGCGGTTGGTTTTAGCCGAGCTAAACATATGAAGCATTTATGGAATATCCTTTACATTTAAGATGTCCATTTAAGTTAAAAGGTTAGTTTTAAAACGTCAATCTACTAAATTAACCAACTAACGCAAAAAAGACGTGACATCTCCGTTTAAAACTTACTTGACAAATGGTGGTATAACAAACATTATCTAATATTAGCGGAAGTATGTTCTAATGATTTCCAACATTTCTTAATTCTCGTTACATTTCAAATTCATTCTTATAATCGGATTTCAATATCTTTTATTTCAGACTGTACTTTTTCTTCCCCAACTTGGACGGTGATAACTACTTTATGTTTGCTTATACGTCAATGAATTTAAATTTATAAAAATATAAGTTGAGATTCACTCTGACGATCATGTACATAAAAATTGTAATATTTATTGTTTTTGGTTATCTGTGCTAATTTAAATGTGCAAAATAAATCTTATAGAAGAAAAAAATCTTATATTGCATCTTTGAAGGCGAAACTAGGACGCAAATTAAGGCTCACATTAAGTTTTATCGCCATTAAATAAGAAAAAGCATTACCACCGAAACGACAAAGTTGATCATAACGCGAAGTTGTGTCCCTACTCTGACAAAGCCTAATAGGAAATGGATTTCTGCACTACTTAATAAACGACAGACTATCCTGCCAAGGATAGGTCAATCAGGCCATCACAATTGCTACAAAAAATTTGAAAACAGTTACCAAGAGAAAAATGAATCAACTAAATACATCGTACAAAAATACGAAATTTAGAATTAACCTCATTAATCTACCTTAATAGCATTTTTAAAGAAAAGGAAACATCTTAACTTCAGAAAAGACTTAAAACTATCGGAGTAGATAGAAGTGAAAGTTTCATGTGTGAAAACCAAGGGTTAGTTAAATATGTCGGACTTGTATACTCTAGATAATAAACTATTCTATAATAAGAATAAAACTTGGTCATTGAATACACTGGTCAGCAAAAGATTGCCTTCTTTTTGTTTTTATGATAATAACGTTATTTTTCGTGCTGTAAACGCAAAATTTACTAGGGAAATAAACACAGCACTTATACTTTTCATATAGTCTTCATTTAATCAAACAACAATATTATTAGAGTAACAAACAAAAAAAGTTATAAAGTACTATTTTTAAGGTTTACAGTAAAAAATACTATTTTTGCAGGTACAGGTCGTGAAAGTTTCACTAAATCTATCTCATTAGGATAATAAAATTCTAGTTATTTTGTAGTTTTCTTTCTTTTTATTTCTTCAATTGGAGTTTCTCGGTAAATCGAGAAATATACAACAGACAATCGATCAACAGCATTCCTGCTGGTAATTTCCCATTGTAGCCCCTTCGAATATGCAAAATATAATTTATTGAAAGCTTTCAGCATGATCATCTCACAAGGAAACTAGATTTTCAAAAAACAAAAAATTAAGTGCCAATTTAAAAAACGAATCTTTAGTCACAAGTTGCATTTTAGATCTTCAAACATACAAAGAAGTTCTTAATTTATTTCTCGGTATTTGTCAGCTTTCGTATTGCCAAGAAAATTATGACACGCTTCTATTAGAGCTGCAAGCTCTTTTTTCTGCTCTGTTTAACATTAAATTAAAAGCTACATGTGTCATAAGCTCTCGTATTTATGGACCAACAAAAATTTCTTTTATCAACTTCGTGTCACTAATTCAGAGAAATTTAGTTTTCTTTTTCTTGTTGTGTCTATTTGTTTGTATTTTGAAAACTGCTGCTCTAAAAATATTTGTGGTTGTTGTGTTAAACCTCGTACGTAGATTTTTTAGCCAGGAAATCATCCGCCTTCGTGATCCTCGTCTTCCTTCTACTTTTCCTTGTAGAATTAATTGCAGCGACTTATATCTTTGGCTTTTTCTCATGAGGTGATCGAGGTATTAAATTTTGTTGGCTGTTTTTATTATGGTTAACAGCTCTTTTCTTTTTTCGATTCTTTATAAAACGTCCTGGTAGGTAACGTGGTCGGTATGGGATATCTTCAGCATTCGACGACAAAGCCCCATTTCGAAAGGCTCAATTTTCTTGCAGGTAGCGTCGCTTAACTCCGTACAACAGTATATTTTAAGGTACTGAAATCCTATACCATTTGTGTTCATAGCTTTAACGAAATTTTTCATGAGTCCCAGCGTTATTTAAAGTGGTGTCAGCAAAACTTCTAGTCTAATGGTACTAGAGATTTCTGAGGATATTTTAAAACTCCAGGTAATTTTTTTCTTTCTCGCCAATTTTTCACAACATAATGTTTATCTTTTGCAAGACTGTCATATTTACGCAAAAAATAGCAGAATTTAATACATCCTTCCTGTAATGTGTCCATATAATGTCCCACAGCTATTGGAAATATTTTATTTGCACAAGTAATACATCCAAATTTATATAATTAATTTTATATTTGTTGCATGCGCCTGGGCCCTGTTTATGGCAGGGGCCCTGAAGGGTATTTATTACCATTCTCAAGTAAGATGGCTTTTAAACTAATCTTAAACGCATTAATAAAAAGTCTCCATTCTTTATATTCATCTGAAAATTCAGTTCTTGAAGACGCCCTGCGCACCATTAAAACACACCAAATCATCCACTATGGAAAGGCAACTTTTAAAATGATCTTGCGTTTTGCGAAAATAGGAGATTTTCTTATTCAACTCTAAAAAATTCTACTGTTTTAATTTTGATCCAAGTAACTAAGCCTTAGATTTTAATAGCCCTACATTTTACCAAAACTTAACAAAACCTCAAAAATTATAAGAGAAATTTTCAGCTAATTGATGTCAAGTTAAAAAAGCTAGTCATCCAAAAACTGCGCATGCCATATATACTATTATAAAACCTACTTCTATCTATCTTTATTTTATTACTTGCTAAAACTTATCTGGTATGTATGTACTCAATTACTGCGACATAATATGCAGTTGCTATGAATCGAAACTAAATCTCCCCCGTCATAGGACAATAATTATAAAAATAATTATTTGCAGACATTACAACGCCATCTAATAACAACATTAGAAATCCTAAGATTCTTACTTGGCGAAATTAAATTCAAATTTTTACCACTGTGCTTTCTAAAACTTGCAAAATAGACATGAACAGCCTGTTTGAATATGATGTTGGGCTAGGGCTGAAGTAGTATCGGAATGTTTGACAGATATGAAATGTTCGTAAATGCGGTTATAGATTCGTCGGTGTGTCTTTTTAGGGATTTGGTCTTTTACGGATCTGACGAGATTGGACAACTTGGCCACAAAATAGATTTCAAAAAAACAAAAACCATCGCCCCCATCTGCTCCTTAAAATCGAGAATCATTCGTGAAGCTAACAAAATCGAAAAACGGCCTAACAGCTTGAACACGCGCGATGATGCGAAACGATTGCCGGCAACATGGCGACCCTGCTTCAGCGACCTCCCGCCCACACCGCTCAGGTCACGTCAGTTCAGACCACGTCAGCGCATACCGTTTCCGCGCATACACTCAGTATAAAAGCAGCCATACATGGTAAGACCGGTTGTCACTCGACACTGAGGAGTAGACAGATTGAGACCTCAGTGCCGAAAGACAGTTCTTGCAATACAGAACACGATACTGGTACGTCTCGAGTGAGAGGGGAGTAGGCAGATTGAGACCCCGAACTCGAACCGAACCGTATCACTCTTGATAATGGCTCCAAAATGGGTGCCGAAACGTAGAGTAATAAATTCTCAACGCGGTTCTTCACGAGAACTAAGTAATTTTCATAAATATATGTAAATAAATATGTATTTATATACGTATATATATATATATATATATATATATATATATATATATATATATAAATATGTATATATATATAAATATGTATATATGTATATAAATATATATATATATATATATACACATATATATATATATATATATATATATATATATATATATATATATATATATATATATATATATATATATATATATATATATATAACAGAAAATCTAGACGCGATAAAAAAATAGGTTAACGGAAATAGGTTTAGAGCATTGATATCTTCATATTTATAATAAAAATTGTGAAAATAGGATTTGGTTACACACCAGTGATATCGGGGACTAGAATTTGTTATAATATATTATGATTATACAGCCATTAAAATAATAAAATTACATGTGATTAGCTCCAAAGTTAGATTGTAATGCTTTAAGAAATTAAATAATTTAATAAGGAAAGTGCAGTTACTCCCCTATGGATTGCGATACATACTGAACACCGGGGAAACACAATTGTCCATAAGTTAGCCAAAAAAAAAAACATAAAAATACCTTTGATCCCTGTGGATTTCTATGTGTCGGTATCGTTAACCAACCTACGCAATCCTTGTTGCCAATATAGTTTTTCCTTGATGCACGAGAACAAAAAGATGTCATGTAGTGCCAAATTATAAGTGTACGAAATATTATTGCTAAAATTAATTTTTAAAAACTTACACAGTTGAATATTAATATAAAGTGTGACAACTGATATTGCCTTGATAAAAAATCCTGTCTTCCCAAATTATACCGACGACCTCGGAAAAATTAATAATTGTATGCAATTTGGAATTAACCGATCCTAGTTGGACTAAAAACCATATCGCCGTATGTCAAATTTTCCCAAGAAAACATAGACCGTCCAATACTTTATATTACCAGTTTTCGCAGTAGTAAAAAACGTGACTGCATAGGTAAAAGAAAAGCATTTTTCAAACGATTTAAAGCAATTAACTTTCAATTTCATTTTTATTATAAAATTTATTATAGTTTATTTTATTATATAAGTGATAAAATATATGTCTTGATAAGCTTACTTTTATATAGCATTCAAAATAGTTTAGGAATTTATTAATTTCGTGTACCAAAAATATCTGCTCTATTTTCTATACACTTCCTATTTTGGATTCTCCCCTTCAGCTCTTTCATTTCGGTCGTGAATACATTTTCTCGCTTTTGCTACTAGGACGTATGTTATTAAGATGCATTCGACAAATATTATAACTATTAATAATATTGAAAAAATATGAAGTACTTTCATTTTGACACGAGTTAAAATTGGACAGCGTTTTTTATTGACAGCCGATCACAGGGTGCAAACTGCAAACTGTCTTCTTCTTTATTTTTATATTACCATTAATTTTTTAATGTTAGTGTGATAAGTCATATATACTTAAGAGATACGTATTTATAAGCTTATTTTCGATTCTTATTTATTTGTTTTTCTGGCTCTTAAAGTTTTCAGTCTCATTGTATTCTTGTGTAAATACATGTCAATACATGTCTATTCTCAGTATCGCACTACATATTTTTTTTAATATTCGACCTAATTTAAAATTGTAATGACTGTTCTCATATCTCTGTTTATATATGTATATATATATATATATATATATATATATATATATATATATATATTTATTAAACTTAGAGCTAAGATTAATATTATTATAAAAATTCGAGACCCGAGCACTATCCAGATCAATGCTCAAACCCACATGTTGGCTACGATATGTTGACGATACATTCGTCATTTGGCCCCATGGCAGGGATGCTTTGGTGTCTTTCCAAACCCATCTGAATGGTATACATCCTAGTATCCAGTTCACGATGGAGGTGGAAACTGATTCATCCCTACCGTTTCTCGATGTTTTCATAAAGAAACACCAATCCCAAGGTTTTCATTACTCTGTCTATCGAAAACCCACACATACCAATCGTTACTTGCATGCCAACTCTCACCACCCACCTTCACAAATTAATTCAGTCATTAATACCCTTGTATCCAGATCAATACGCCTTTCCGATGATGCAAGTAGATCCGCTGAGCTTTCTTGTTTAAAACAAGCCCTCATCCAAAACGGCTACCGCGAAAATCACATCAATAGGAGCATCCACAGACATCAATCTCCCACCCAATCTCAATCCAAAGACTCAGACCCTTATCATACGAAAGCGTTTCTTCCTTACATCAAAGGTGTCACTGACAAAATCGACAAAATTCTTAAACCAAGAGGAATAAAAACAATATTTACCCCCCAACAAAAACTTTCATCTCTTGTCCGATCAATCAAAGACAATATTCCAAACGAACAGCACGGAGTTTATGAAATTCCTTGTGCAGACTGTCCCCGATCCTATATAGGCCAAACAAATCGTAGAATTCAAAATAGGATTTATGAACATTCCATTTCTGTTCGCAATTCCGATTCAATTTCAGCTCTCGGTCAACACCATCTTCATACAGGTCACAAAATTGATTTCGAAAACTCCAGAACCATAGCCCCCATCCGCTTTTATAAACCAAGAATTATCCGAGAAGCCATAGAAATAGAAAAAAGACCAAATTGCCTTAATAAAAGAGATGACGCCATACGGCTACCTTCTACATGGAGACCTCTCATAAACAAAATATCGCCCCCTCCATCTTTGAATCAAAATCCCACTGTCGGAAATGTTCGCGCCAACTCTCGCGCCAATCCCCACCCTAACCCCCACCTAGGCCACGTCACCATCGACGGTATAAATGAACCGTCCCCTGGTCCCAGTCGTAGTAGTGAACTAGTGAGTGAACTAGAAGTGACTAGTGAGTGTAGTAGTGTCTGGGGGCTCGGGAGACTGAGACCTCGGAAGCCCTGAAGAAGACATCAGAGAGGATGTCGAAAGCTCGGCAAAATGGATATCGACGCGGTTCAACCCGGAAGACTGGTGAGTTTAATATTAATTTTTATAATAATATTAATCTTAGCTCTAAGTTTAATTGTACTAACCGCGGAAATCTTTCCGAACATATATATTTATATATATATATATATATATATATATATATATATATATATATATATATATATATATATATATATATATATATATATATATAGGTCAGTCTAGTTGTGGCCTTCGTACGAGCAGGTAGTTTTGTCGTTCGAAGTAACGTTATCTCTATAAAGTTTTTTGTGATACAATTTGCGACTAACAAAAATATAAAAGTTTAGTGTATTTGAATTTATTTTACCCACATTGAGGGTTACCGTTTAGATACGATAAGTGTTAATAAGTGTAAGATAGATACAAAGTGTTAAAGCGTTAAATTATTAAAAACTTAATATGAACCATGCGGGGAGACCTCCAGATATTAGCCGGATGGAGGAAGATGTTAATATAGAAAAAATAAAATCCAATATAAACAACACCTGTGGTGGTAACTACAAAAACAACGAAGAAACTATAAGTAGTAAAACTTCTAATTCTTCTACAGAAAATTCAAAAGAACATTTCTATATCAGAGCAGTGATACAGGTCCTTTCCTTGTATATATAGAAAATAATACTCCTGATTTTAAAGGTAAGATAAATGCTACCAAAATCGGTGATATACTATCAAATTTTTCAAACATTATCATTTTTTAGATTATTAGTGTTGATTCAATCAGCAAGAATAGAATCAGAATTAAATTTAAAGACTATCAATCAGCAAATTTTTAATCAATCAAAAAACTTGCTCATTCTTTAGAAACAACACTTTTGATGTTTACGTTCCGAAGTTTATGCTCCCTAGACACGGTATAATTAGACATAGATATTGAATTTTTTTAAGGAATACACCAAAAATAAAATTAAACAATACGATATGCACTGTAAGTTTTAAGTAGTTTCGGTTAGATGAATAAAGAGAAAGGTAGAAAAACATGTCGAAGATAAAACAGACAAGGTTCCAACCAAATCATGTATTGTAAATTTTAAAGCACAAAACATATCATAATTATTAAAGTAACTAAAGAAGTCGAACCCAATGTTCAAAAAGTTTTATTATGTTTCTCTTGCCCTCGTTTTGGACATCTTGGATCTCAATGTAAAGCACATCACAGGTGCAATAAATGCCATGATTTTCATAAAACAAAAGATTGTACAGTAAATATATTTACTCCTATCTGTTTTATCTGTCAAGGTAATCATTTTACGACACACCTAAGTGCATGCACTGAGTTCTCTAAGAAAAACAAGAGTCATCATAACAAGTCATCATTAAATCTAAATTTCTTTGATGCCTGTAAACAAATACCGAAAATCTGATATGCCAATATCGCCGAGAGACGTATAGTCTGGCGGCGATAATAGTTCTTCCTTGCCAACCAATCCTAATAACAATGATCAGTCCTATCAAGTAAATCCAAATCAATTAAGTTAGTTCGCAAAACAGTTCTCTTCACAAATGTTTTATACCAGCAGTAGTCCAGTAAAATCAAATTTAAAGCGACAACGACAAAGTTCTCCCGCTTCTTTTGAAAAGAAATAATTTCCCCAATAAATATCCCTAGACAAAAAGGTGGTATTTATAATACCTCTAATTATATAGAGAATAGAAATACAACAAATTTGTAGACACAATGATTATCCTATAGAATCCTATGATCCCGATAGATCCTATGAATATCCTACAAAAAAGATTCCAAAACTATTGTGGGATAATAACTGCGAAACAGCTGTAAATAACCGTAAAACAGCATATAGACGTACGTTATAAAACAAATCCCAATATTCATAATTTAATTGAATACAAAAAATTGGATGCATTAGCAAAGAAAATTTTTAAAATTAGAAAAAAAAAACAAATTTGGTTAACCTACTGCAAAATCCTAAACTCCCACAGTCCAATCAGCAACGTCTGGAAGAAAATTCATCGCTACAAAAACAGAAAACATTCCAATAAACTCTTGGTAAACTGCGAAGCTGCATGGATAGTAGGTTTCCACTTCAAAATTTCACCTCCTTGGGTACCAAATCAAATAAACGAAGCTACAGTCAGCGTTTCCAGAGAATATTCCAATCTAGAAAAACCATTTGAATTGTGGGAATTAAATCATGGACTCAAACAAAATAAAAGTTCGTCTCCAGGGATGGACTGTATATCATACTCTATGCTATATTTTTTACCCACAGAATACAAATCATTATTATTACAAATTTTTAATAATATATGGCAAAATGAGAATTGAATTCCCAAAACATGGAAGGACTATATTGTATTGCCTATAGAGAAGCCAGAAAAGCCAGATAACAACGTTGAATCTTACATACCTATATCTTTAAGTTCTTGTATACTAAAAACTCTAGAGAGATTAATCAAAAATTGGTTTGAATACTGGCTTGAATCCGAAGATATCCTTCCCAAATCTCAATATGGCTTCCGGAAATCCAGGTCTACACAAGATGCTCTCACTTCACTAGCTTCCTCTGTTTAGGTCAATTTCACAAATCAAGAATCAACAGCTGCAGCATTTATAAATGTAACCTCTGCATTTGATAACATAAATTTATATATTTTACACAAAAAATTGTTATATCTTGGAATGTCAGTTAAAATTTCAAATTTCGTTATAATCTTGTACAAGAATAGATGGAATTACTTAAAAATCAATGAGAAAATTTTATTTTTATAGCGCCAAGGCTAAAAAGTATAGGTATATCACAGGGTAGTATTTTAAATCCACTTCTTTTTTCAGACTCAAACACACCATGAAAAGATGTTACTAACAAAATTTTAACTTTCCAACGAAATTTTAAAATGTATATTGTCCATTATTTTAAATGGTATATTTTAAATGTTTGTTTTTAATGTTGAGTGTCGTAGCTTTGCAAAAATAATCTCAACGAATATGTCTTGAAGAAGAAATAAAAGAATTCCGAAAGCTCGACCAAAAGTCAAAAGAGTGTTTCTATAACATCCCGGCCAAACCTACTGATTGCAGCCCTAATAAACTGTGTTGTTTGTTTATTATATCGACAGTCAATAATATCCAGTATTTCTTGTATATATATATATATATATATATATATATATATATATATATATATATATATATATATATATATATATATGTGTATATATATATATATATATATATATATATATATATATATATATATAATGAACCAGAAGTATTTGTTGACAACGTAAGGAAGTAAACGTTAAATAGTGGGTTTGCAGCAATAAAAAATGAAACGTGTACTCTTTTAAATTTTTATTCCAAGCTTTCGGACATTGGTTATGTCCTTCATCAGGGAGCTACAAATGTGATGAATAAATTGTTGGCGTTGGTATAATTAATTAAAAAATTTATATATATATATATATATATATATATATATATATATATATGAATATTTTGAAATTTGTAGTCAAACTCGTTAAGGCTTGTTAAGCTTTTAAGTTTATTTAACTTTTTCTCCAAACATACGTTGTGAGAATGCTTCTATAAAATTAATAGAATTACTTAACATTTGACATTTTATTAATTTGCTTTTTTTAATGTTAATAAAATGTCGTCAAATGTTAAGTAATTCGGTTAATTTTATAGTAGCATCCTCACAAGGTATGTTTTGAGAAAGAGATAAAAAAAACCTTAAAGAGTTTTACTTAAAGGCCAGTATTTGTCTGCAAACCCAAAATATCCATAAGTATTAATACTCACCATTTTGGTTTTCATTTTCTTCGTGTGGAAAAAATAGACATCTAACTTTAATTGAGCTCGCAAATCGCTGGAACCAAGGCAGAAATGTGAATATAAGTAGGTAAACAGTTCGTTGATAACTTTAAACTAAATTTATCACGAAGAACAGCAGCGCTTTGTCCACAGGTATCCGTGGAACACCGCAGAGCTAAACTTGCTTTTTCAAGGGAACACGAATATTGGAATTACGCAGATTGGAGTAATGTTTCGTTCTCGAATGAGTACAGGTTTCTATATTCGTTAATGAATACTAAGAAGACGTCAGCATTTTCCATATGAATTGACCAGCATTCAGCCCTCAACCAATCAACCATCCATGGGACACACTGGGAAGACGAATTCAAGTCCGGCTGCCCCGCCTGAACAACTTACCTAAGCTTATTGCAAACATAATGTTCAAAATTCAATTACCACAGTGATAAAACGTATGCAGGCTGATATACGGGCCCGAAGAATAAATAGTAAATACTCATAACAAATGACAGTAGCTTTATTTTGTTATATCTGTTTTGTATCAACAAATATACTTTTCCTGTTTTCAATTTTCGAATCAAGATTACCATATGTTTTTTATATTAACAATTTTCTTTAATAAATTGTGTTTCCTACCTACATTTTAAAGTTCCTCCTTATATCTATGCCCAATACATAAGTGGCATCTCCAAAAATATTCCTTTTTCGCTATAACATAGACGTGGATCGAAATTTTTTTTTGCTCCTGAGTATATATATATATATATATATATATATATATATATATATATATATATATATGTATATATATATATATATGTATATATATATATATATATATATATATATATATATATATATATATATATATATATATAAATGTTTTGGATGGGTTGGAGTCAATAAAAGGGGCTATTGGTTAACTATTTATTATCTCGAGCTTTCAATTGTGTTTACAATTATTATCAACATTAAAACTATTTCATCTTTATATTCCAAAACTAAGTATCCTATAGACAAATTTTAAAAAACAAATGTATTATACAGCATTAGTTGTACTCAGTGTGAAGCTGAGTATGTTGGTGAGACCGGAAGAAATCTTTCAAATAGCATTATTTCTCACAAAAGTGATTGCAGAATTAAAAAACCATCTTGTGTTTTGGCAGAGCATGTAATTGATAAAGACCATATTAAAAGGACTTTTTTGGAAATGGTTTGTATTAGCAAAACTGATAATAATTTAAACAATAGATCAGAAATTTAAAATCTAAATAAAATTTATAATTATATTATTTCTTTATAGTTTGTATATGAAACCTGTAAAATATCACATTTTGATTTAATTTTCCATATATCTGTTACAGATACACATCATATTTTTTCAGACATCTATCAATGGTAAATAAATCGTCTTCTTTTTTGTTACTAAACAAAAAAGAATTTTTAAACAAAATTTTATTTTTGGCAATATAATTGTCAAAAATAAAAATTTTAAGTTGGCATTTATGACATTGAGGCTTATTTGTAATTGGTCGCTATTCTAACTTATTTATAAATTGTTTTTGTTTTAAGAAAATGTTTTCATAATTATATTAAAATTTCAGAGAAACATTTATTATATAAGGACATTTTTGTAGTAATTCTTTTTGAAATGTATTAGCAGCAATTTTATTAACCAAACTAATTTTATTTGGTGAGTTAACAAAAAAAATTTTCTTTCTAGTTCAACTTTGTAAGATATTTTGTCTTTTTTAGCAGCTCTTGATAATAATTGAACACAGAATTGAAAGCTCGAGATAATAAATAGTTAACCAATAGGCCCTTTTATTGACTCCAGCCCATCCAAAACATTTGTATATTTTTTCCAAACGAGTCACAAGGACTTCTTTTTTCTTACTCTTACTCTACTTTTTACTCTTACTCTTATATATATATATATATATATATATATATATATATATATATATATATATATATATATATATATATATATATATATATATATGTTACGAGCAAAGCCCAAAATTAGACAATCCTAACATTGTACACAAATTATTGTCCACTTCTAGCATTGTACCCCCAAAATGTACAATGTCTGAAATAATCAAAATAATTGTCAAAACGCTCATCGGTTCGAATCGATTATTATTGACAAGCGACAGACCAAATCAAAAATTGAAAAATCGAATCGAAGAAGAAATTGTTCTACAATAGAGATATTGTTAGTGAAACATTTCAAAGCTTCAAGAGATAGATACATCATTATAATATAGGGAAGATGTTTGTAAAACATCTTAGATTTTCAAAAGAGATGTATGATAATATAAAATAATTTAATTCTACGAATCCAA
Source organism: Diabrotica undecimpunctata (assembly GCF_040954645.1). NCBI lineage: Eukaryota > Metazoa > Arthropoda > Insecta > Coleoptera > Chrysomelidae > Diabrotica > Diabrotica undecimpunctata. The sequence goes on from NC_092808.1 coordinate 52,315,291, forward strand.
AAGTCAAAAACGCTGGTTAATTATGGATTTTTTAACCTCAATTGATGTTTGTTTGTCGTTAATAACAAATGGGGAATAATCGTAAAAATCGATATGAATCGATATCTGATATATTATCTTAAACTTTGACGCATGGCTACTTATTGAAATTCGAACATTGTACAGCAATTCTTTTATACAAAGTCCGCCGATTATATATTTCGGAGATTGTACAGTAAAGGGGTACAATGCTAGAAGTGGACAAGATTTTTGTACAATGCTAGGATTGTCCAATTTCAGACATTGCTCGTAACATGTATATATATATATATATATATATATATATATATATATATATATATATATAGAAAAGCTGCACCATACTGAAGACGACCAATAGTCAGAAATACGTATATACGGTTGCCTTCCATCGATATACCTTTTTTGGTTTTATGTTTTGCGAGACATGCAATACATTTTACTTTTATTATTCACTCGCATTATCCTTTTTCATTTGTTTTAAACGTTTCAACGTTTAGCATTCCTTTCCCCAGGTAGTTGTAGCTTCCTACGTGGTTATTGTTGGTTGTTGCCCTGGAAACCATCAGGGTCTTCTAACTCTAACGTCACAAATTGGTCGAGTACCAGAATACCAGAGTACCACTTGAAATTTTGACTTTAACTTCTTAACTGAATGATGTTGAATTGTACGGGTATCGGCATAAGTCCGACAACACTCTCGAAAAAATCAATGCGCGAGGTCTCGTGGGTCCGTACTTTTTTTATAGGAACGTGATGGGCCCAAAGTTATCTCCAAATGCTAGAAGATTTACTTGAGCAAATAGACGAGATTCAACACTAAAACTACAACAGCTCGATTACGATAAATATTAACGTGTCCGCGAAACTTATGCTGTGCAGCCGTGGTAGACTCATTATCACGCAAAAAAATGGAATTCATGGCTCCATAATGTCGACTGTTAAAAAATTTTAGGAACGCACAAGTCAAAGGGCACTTTCCCCATCACTGCTGCCCTTACAGTTGGAAAGTACAAGCCATTTCAAAAACATGTGTCCTTTGTACTAAACCCTTACTAAAAAGCATAGGTTTTAAGTAGCTGGATTGTCATTTTTGTTGTATGGTCTTGGCTGGCAAATAATTTTGACATGCTCCAAAAAGGCAATCTTGCGGTCTTTATTTCATAGTGATATTTTAAGACGGTATTTATCAATTTCATTTTTTACTTTTTTTTGACATTTCTGTTTCTAATTCAGTAATCTCTCTGTTCTTTTAATGATTTAGCGAATAAAATATTATTTCTTATAAGAAAGACTTTCTTATGAGCTCAAAAGTACATAATAAAGGTTTTAGATTTTACTTTGTATTCTGCTTTTACGTCCCGTACTACTTCTGTTACGAAAAACCAAGAGTAGTTTAATTTCTTTTTTAGTCGCAGCTTCTCTATTAGATGAAGCATTTATTACACATTAAATTTCGCAGCATTGGCTTAAAATGTTGTTTTCAACTGTTCATATCGATTAATTACAAATTAAACACCTTTTTAAATGTATGTAGTATACTTATCAGCGCCTTATTTAACAGCTGGTAAATTTAAGCACCTACATCACTGTTCACAAATGACTAAGCAAAGAGAAGATGGTATCACTGGCCCCCCAACTCGCTATGGATTCTGTCATTTACATGGGCACCTCCTGTCAAATTATAGTACAATTATAATTTGGTTTTTACTCTCATACCTGCTGAGTATCTTCTTAATCTTTTCCTTATAAAGATCAACGTAATAACTTTTCAAAATTAAAAAGATGTTTATTTAGTATTAACCATTAGCATTGGCAGAACATGTAATATGTCTTCGCAGGTAGTGATAATTCTAATCTAATATTTATTGTTAAGTAACATTTTTTTTTTCTTATAATGTTTTCATATCAAAAATATATTAAGAATCCTATTATAAAGTAAAGACACTTTTAGACAAAACCTTAGAGATGGTTTAAATAATAATTATTATTATTTTTATTTACTAATAACTCAACTTCAAAAGGTCATTGGCCAAAAGTTTTATCATTTATGTGGTACATTTATGGAATACAAATATGATAATCAATTCTGTATATCAGTTACGTCACTTAATATTGCTTCTGAGGTATCTTGCAATTTTTATTGAAGTCTTTTTATGCTGTAGAGAAGACACTCCAGTAATAAGTTGCCAAAACTAAGCATAATAGCACATAGCGGTTTAGATTCACACTCCAGTAAATGTTTATGAGGGCGGCGTGGCCTATTCTCATTATCATCATCAGTGGTGCTACAGTTCTAGTTAAGCCTTGACCTTCCTCAGTCTATTTCGCCAGATGTTCCTGACACTAGTATCGCAATAAACTGTACCTTACTCGAAAAAGTAAGCGAACACAAATACTTGGGAACCCTCAACAATGAAACAGGTGACCAAAATCACGAAATAAAAAGACGTATTGAAATTGCCAGGTCTACCTTTATAAAAATGAAAAAATAATTTTGTAATCGTAATATTAGTATTCAGCTACGAACTAGAATGTTAAAATGCTACGTATTCAGTACTTTGCTTTACGGTGTTGAGGCATGGACTCTTAAACAGAGGAATGTTAAAAATCTTGAAAGCTTTGAGATGTGGTGCTACCGCCGTATACTAAAAATAAGTTGGGTGGATAAAATTACAAATGAAGAGGTAATACGCAGAATAAATAACGATCCAGAAGTTATAATGAATACAAAAAAAAAGAAAAAACTTGAATACTTAGGCCACCTAATGAGAGGACAAAAGTACACATTTCTACAAAATATAATGCAAGGAAAAATCCAAGCATGCAGAAATCCAGGCAGTAGAAGAATGTCCTGGATGAGAAATTTAAGAGAGTGTATGGCTGTACCACTAGCGAATTATTCAAAACAGCAGTAAATAAGATTAGAATCGCCCTAATGATATCCAATCTGCGATAGGAGAGGCACTCAAAGAAGAAGAAGTCTTTATATAGTTGTGTCTAGTTTGTAAAGTTCTTTTCAGATCACGAGTTTATTAATTTCAGGATAATCTGCGGTCAAAACTTATGCTCATACATTATTAAATGTTCTTAACATATTTTATTATTTTATGTCTTTGTTAAATAGTTTTAAGTCTGAAGTAGCATAAGAGTTAGTAACTTATAAGTAAAAATAATATTATTCGTAATAGTATTTATTGTGATATTATTTATATTACAGAATGGATGTAAAAATTGACAAAGCGGTTTCTATGAGTTTTATGGGAATATTATTATTCTTGACGACAATCCTAAGTTTGCCAAAAACAGCCCATGTCATGCGGATTCTTTGGACTTTCCCACAATAACTTGTACTTCTTCCAAAGTAATATTCTTCATCACCAAAGTAATAATCATCAAAGCGGAGGGGACTCAAGTATTATATGTAAATATCTATACCATTTTGCTTCCAGTTAAGCTGCTAGAAAACGTTCTCTATGGTCCAATGTGAATGACTTCGTAGAAATCATATCGACTTGTCTCACTACTGAATTTGTATTATATAAGATTTTGTGTTCTCATCAATTTTATTTCTAATGTAGCGTTGTCGTATATATGTTTCAGCAGGGTCTTAGATCTCGAGTCTATCCTCCCCTTATCCATTGCATTAAACACGCTCCACAGTTCGACTGAATTTTAGACCTTGTGATACTCACAGGCTAAGTGAAGTAGGACATTATATTCGTTGCACTTCTCTATAAATGTCCGGACATTCTGAATCTCTTTTATAGTGCTAAAATCTTTGCAGAAACCTGCCTGTTCTGGGAATAGATAGCAGTCGAATTTATTAGATAGCCTGTTAGTTATAATTTTTTGAGAACTTTGTATAGATAAATGGAGTAGGCTTATAAGTCAATAATATTCGATGTTCTGTTTATCGCCCTTTTTGTGCAATAAAATGACTTGGATATTTTACCAACTATTCTCTTACGTGTAGTATTTCTGAAGAATTTTAAGCCTTACCAGAAGTACGGTTATATTCCATTTGAGATGGTACGTGAGCTATTTCCTCATTTGTGATGTCTGGTAGTTCTTCTGATCCGGCGTTGGTAATATCAATCGATCTTTCGATTGTAGATTTTTTGGGTATATATACAATAATAAAAGCAGTGGCCTATACACATGAAGAATCGGTAAATCTCTTCTCAACAAGGCCCAAAATAAAGAAAACGATTGTTGAAACATAAAATTATGTTAGCTGACATGAAACTGAAACCATACACCGACTAATTCAGCCCAATAATAGCGCTAGTTAGGAAAATTAAGAGAACTTAATACATATGTCTTTTATGTAGTTTGGGTGTATCATTTTTAAGTTTTTCGGTTGGTGTGTCATGGGAAGCTCTCTCCTCCTGAGGCAAATATCTACATACGCCACTAGATAAAAGTCTTCGATTATTTTCGTCATTTTATCTTTGTCACATTTCACTTCGTTGTTTTTATCTTTCAATTGAGTTACTTGCGTTATTCCTAGTATGTTAATGGACATCATTACTTAAGCTTATGGGTCTTTCATATTTTTGTGGCTCTCTATAATTATTGTTCTTACAAGTTCCATGTTATAGTGTTTAATGTCTTCTGTTACTTTTTTCATAACGATGATGATGACGTGTTCATTTAATTAAATCATAATAATAAGGTTCCTGTGTAGAATTTTCGTTTCACGTCGTCTATAATAAAATATCGAAGAAGATTCCTAATCTTTTTCCGCCTCTGAGATTGATAATATAAAAATCGTTAGTCACCACAAGGAAACTAAATTCCTGTAGTTGGCTGTATACCATGTATCATGGTTGTGGTTTTCTATGCTATGTGAAAATTTTGATTGACTTGCTGTTAAAGTAAATAGAAAAAAACAAGGATTATGGTAATAGATAGAGATAACAACAATTAAAATATTTTATAAGAAATTAACAATGTCACCAGTTGTCGACTACTTTTTGCACCTAGCTTTCTTCTTTTTCTTCTTTTCATGTAGACATGACTTTGTCTGTTTTTCAATGTGCCTCAAGTAAGCGTTCCATCGTTTTCGTGGTCTTCCTGCTGATCGTCTTTCTATTGGGGAACCGTCTCTTGCCGTCTTTACTACTTTATTTGCTGTCGTTAGACTTAATATTCCATTCTACTCTACTCTTCTATTTACCCAATCATATTTCATATTTCATTTCCAGCAATCTTCTCTGATATTATTTTTCTGTATAATTATTTCGTGGACTCAGTATTTAGTCCTTCGACTCTAATTTTTTTGTGTTGGTGGTACATAAAACTCTGTGGATTAGCAAAAAAAAATCTGTAAAAGCCATAAAATAACCGTCGACCTCAAAATCAGGTTGTCATATTGTCCCAGTTTTTTTGTATAGGCAGAAGATAAAAGACTCATAGATGCTTTCGAGATACCCTCTTTTAAGGCAAATGCTTACAATTCGCTTAGTAGCTCGAAGTATAAAGTAGTCAAGAAAACTTAACATCAAGAAATATTAAGAAAGCAAGCATAAAACAAATAGTATACTATTCCTGCTAAGTTTTTCGAGAAGGTAAAGTTAAGAAGTTTATCACACATGCAAAGGTCGAAGGTAAAATAGAAAGAGAGAGATCTCATACCTGGAACCGATTGTGGCAACCATTGGTGTTCTGCTGTAAGAATATACGAGAATCTCAGAAAATGGGAGAAAAACCATTTCAATGATTTTCAGTCATATAAATAACTCTTTTTCTGTATCGACTAAATATCTACGTTATTTGCAGTGAAATGGATTCATTGAGTCCAAGCACAGCTTCCAGCATTGGGATATATATATATGAAAATGGTTGCGTTTCGATTTAATTTGAGCTTCTTACCACTCCCTAACACGTGTTTCTGGGTCTACCCGTCATCAGAGAGAGTTTGTAAGAAAACTCCTTAGAGAGAGTTTTCTTACAAACTTTCTGATGACGGGTAGACCCAGAAACACGTGTTAGGGAGTGGTAAGAAGCTCAAATTAAATCGAAACGCAACCATTTTCGTATATTTATCCTTCTTACTCGACGCAATGTGTACAAGAAAGATGGTAATTTATATGGGTAAATTGTTGATGCATAGTGGAATATAAATATTCACAGCATCGCTCTTAATGGCTTGATTAAGCGTGAGTATACAATTTACTTTAATTGCTATCGACACATTTAACTTCATTGGGATATATATTAACCTCAGACAAAATTAATCTGGATTTTTTGTGACTTTATATGACGTTATTTGTAATATAATATAAATTTAACAAAGGAGATAAAACTTACAACTACATTACTGACAGCTTTAGTAAACTGATTCAAATTAAAAAGTCGAGTAGGTAATAAAGACTGAAATACAGGAATGTATTCTATAATGTCTAAAACATTTAATAATAAGATGTAACGAACATGTATCAGAAAATATATATTTATATCGCTTAGAGGCACGTTTAATCGATACTTCTTAATTTTTTATAATTTGTTATGTTCGTCAATTATTATGATGTAACTAGACATTATAAAATTACAGGTGATCCCTGTAAGAGCGCTGCTATGCCACCCTCTTATTATTATCATAATTTCGACCCACGCCGCATTCCTTGAGTTCCAATGCAATAGCGGCTACAACGCTGGACAAATATAAATCTAATAGGCCAGTCGAAAGGTGCAAAGGTAATTAAACTAAATATTTTTAACAATCATCAAGTTTTAAATTTATGTAATTAAATACTTTCTGATAGAACCAATATTAGATATTTATGCACATCGGGTACACTCGTGAATGCTATATCTACATCTGACGGCTAACCGTACACTCATTAAAGCTAAATTTATTTAGATTTTTATAAACGTATATCTAAAATACTAAAAACAATATAAATGGGTTAGTAATTATTTATTATGGCTGTATTAAGTATTCGGGAAGATCCCCGGAGATGATCGGCTAGTAGAAGAGCGTTTTAAATAGGTGATCAAGATTTGGTTTCGTTACTGGCTTTTATACTGATATGCGATATGTGAACCAAAGAAAAAATCTTCGAGAAACAAAGACTAGGCTTCATTTTTTGAATATATAATTATATAAAGCTGGTAAATTTATATGTACAAACTACAGGCGAGTGACATTATTTAATGTAGCATATAAAATCATTGCTTGAAGTATTATGTACTGAATCCTGTTACATCCTATTACATCTATGTTGCATCGTGTTTATAAATTTTTATAAGGTATTTGATTGTCTAATTAGAAGTAAATTGGTACACTTAAAGCAAAGCTTTACGGTACCGATGAAACTCATAAAACTTGTATTGGTTACTTTGGTAGGTCATCACGGGAAGGCGTGCGTAGAAGAAAATACACATAGACCTGTTCTACATTAGAGTACAACAGTAGGAGTGTTTATCTGATGATATTTGAATAAAACTCTTAGCAAGATAGTAGTATAAAAATTAGGTAAATGGAACCATCGTGCTCAAAAACTATATCTTGTTGTTAACATGTACCTATAAAAAAATTTTGTAGATTTCTAAAATTAAAAAAAAAGTTATTCGTTGGGATTAGAGAGAGAGTTGGAAAGAGAAAATTAAATACTCGAGGACGTCTGCTGATCAAACTAGACTAAACTATCATAACGTTACCATTGCGTATTTTAAGTTTCAAGGTGGTACTAATTTCATGTACCTAGAACAGCAGAGTAAATAGTACAATTAAAAAAGCAGATAATCTTAATTATAACGAGACACCCTGCCCAATTTGCTAATTTAAATCTTATACGACAAAAGCAAATGAGTTATCTCTTTAAATTAAAAAAAAAACTCGGAAAGTCAACGAATCAAATAAGTAAGGTACTCGTGGACAATTAGAAGAAATTTGGAACTGCATGATTTGATAGATGAAAAGAACATACGTTTGAAAATACGAGAAGACTGGCGACGTGGAGGAGAATTTAAGAGAAGAGTAGTAATATTTTAATAAACGTATTATGAATAACATCTATAAATCATACTAAGAAGTTTTTGTATATCCAGGAAAAAGTGAGACAATGAGATACCGTCGAAATAGAAGCAAACAAATAAGCTGTCATAATTTTTAATAAAATTGCTCTTAATTAATAAGACTTACTCTCAAACAGTTTGCACCGATTTTGTATAATCTATTATCAGTAGTAATATCCCTAGGACATTGATAACAGACGAGATAATTTCATGACAATCGAAAGCTCGTTCCTTGGTAACAACACAAAGCCGAAGGCTGAGTGCTGTTACCAAGCAACGAGCTTGAGAAATTTGTCATGAAATTATGAGGCATTCATCAATGTCCGAGGGATATTCGGCGGATAATTTTTCGAAAAAAAAAAATCATAACTCAACATAACGAAACATTTATTTATTAAAAGTACAGTTAGTGAAAGTACAATTATTAAAATTTAAGTTAACATTAGATTCGTTGCTGTTCTCTACTATAGAAGATCTATTACCACGCATAATATTTATAATCTTGTTGTGGTGTTCTTGATCCGAAACGTGACATTTTGAAATTTATTTGGATGAAGTTGTCAAACTCGATCGTGTTGTCATAGGGATTGAAAATTGCACTGAATGCAATTATCAGTCTAATGTTGACATGATTGGGTGAAATTGTTCCACATGACACAAAATGACGAAATTTGAATGGTTGTTAGAACCTTAGACCATAAAAACTCAGTTTTTATGGTCTAAGGTTAGAACAGTCGAAAAATTATCAACTAGATAAAACAGTATATATTTTTCTACAACTGATTATAGAGAAAAAAAATTAACACATATAATGCCCCTCTAATAGTGCAGAAATATAACTGATAACTGATAAAAGAAAAACGAAAGAAAAGTTGTCATTAAAACTGTCAAATTTGATAACAACTCAAAATATTAATTCATTTATTTAATTACTACACTATTATAATTATCACAATATAATTAACACGATTAATTATTGTTATTTAATAAAGTATACACTCCATCAAAAAACTAAAATTTATTAATTAATTAAAAGAACAGTAAAAGTAGTATGCAGACGGAAAAAAGTTTCTTTCTATTTTTCTTTGTCTTTTTTATGTAGTGTCTGTTTCTCTTTATATTTGAACATATTCCTTCAGTTATTTTATTTTGTCCCTGTCATGTGTTCATTCAGTTTTTACTGACTTAGTTTCCTGATCCTATTATCATTCTACTATCCGGTAATTGATATCCACGTTTCTTTTTTCCTATGATTTCACGGTTGACTGGATAGGTGAACTGTATTATGAATTCTCCTCCATTAATACGTTGACAATAAAATACTTCAGATAAGTATACCAACGATATATCGACATGCTAATCTTAGTGTATCAAGTAGATATATCATTTAAATTTGAAAAATAAATTTTAAATACACTTTGTTATTATAATGCAGGAAAAATTACATACGAAATTTTTTTTTTGATGAGAGGGAGAACCACTCCCAAATACCTACGGAAACAGGACCACCTATACTAGTGGCAAAAATAAGAGCAGCCATAGTATCACTAAAAGAAGAGAGAGCTCCAGGACTAGACGGAGTACAGTCTGAATTTCTCAAACTTCTTGATGATAAATCTTTAAGAATACTGTAAAATCTTTAATAATATCTATGACACAGGTAATATTCCCAAAGATTGGCTAGTTTTAGAATTTATTACGTCACCAAAGAAATAGGGAGCAAAAAAGTTTGGAAAATATATGCTAATAAGTCTATTGAGACATACAATAAAACTTTTTCTTAAAATTATTTATCGCAGAATATACAAACTATGCGAAGAGAGACTACAAGACATGCAGTTTGGATTTATGAAATGCGAAGGTACGAGAGATGCTCTGTTTAGTCTACAGGTATTATTCCAAAAATGCAGACACATGCTTTGCGATATCTACACCTGCTTTGTGGACTACCAAAAAGCATTGGACACAGTTCAACACCGAAAAATGATGGATGTTCTAACAAAAGCCCAAATAGATGATAAAGACTGGCATATAATACAAAATTAATGCTGGAACCAATCAGGCTCAATAAGGATGTATACTTTCACCTATATTATTCAACTTATATTCAGAGGAAATATAAAGTAAAGCCTTGGAAAATTGCAAACATGGAGTCCTTTTAAATGAAGAATATCTAAATAACATCCGCTATGCAGATGACACCGTTAGTTTTGCAGACAGTTTAAAGAGATTACAGTATCCAATAAACAAAGTAAATGAAGTAAGTAAAAGATTTAAACTACAAGTAAACTTATCAAAAACTAAATTTATGGTCATCTACAAAATAAAATTAGAGACATCCAACTGCTCATCCAGAATACCAGTGGCCCGAGTAAACCTATTTTGGAATAATAGTTAACGAACAATGAGATCACTCACAAGAAGTAAAATGCAGAATAGAGAAGGCTAGTAGTGCATTCAGCAACATGGCAAAACTCTTTAAAAGCGACAACCTTAATGTGAAGATAAAAGTAAGGCTTCTACGATATTAAATCTTCTCGATATTATACTACGGAGTTGAATCCTGGAAATTCACTGAAGCGATGGAGGAGAAACTTGAAGCCTTCGAGATGTGACTGTAAAGAAGAATCCTAAGGGTATCATGGACGGACAAGATAACCAACGAGACTGTACTACGAAGAATGGAGAAAGAAAGAGAAGTGATGTATACGATTAAAAGGAGAAAGTTAAAATATCTCGGACACATAGAGAAGAATATCATGCTTAAAAAACCTAAAGAAATGGTTCTCCACAACAACAACTAATCTATTTAAAGCTACAGTTAATAAAATAATTATAGCCAGAATAATCGCCAATATTCGAAACAAATAGGCATAAAAAGAAGAAGAATCATATGCAGAATAAAAATTAAACCAACTGAAAATTGTAGCATTTTTGGAGTCGTTGGTGATCCGAAACACATCCTTTTTGGATAACCAAATTATTCAGATTTAAAAATTGGTCATGTCTCTTGTATCAACTTCTTCTTCTAGTTCCGTAACTGGTATAAATCGTTAAGTATCATGTTGGCTACCATATTAGCTAGCGAGACTTTATTAACAGTAGCTCTAAATATTGTAGTTGATGTTCTATACTATTATCTAAAATGTTTTGGCTATGATGTTTTTCTTCTACCAGTACCTTGTTTACCTTGGATGTTTCCCTGAATGATGAGACACAAAAGTTTATATTTTTCAGAGTCTCTTATAATGTGACCAAAGTATTTCAGCTTGTGTCATTTAGTTTATTTACCAGTTGTGTTGTTTACAGCTTACCAGCTTATTTATAATGGTCGTCTGTATAACCACATCGCAAAGGGTTTTAAGTGTTTATATAGAATAGCCTCACTGGAGCCCAGGCTTTAACTTTGTACAATAGTACGGGAAAGATATAGCAATGTGTCATTCAAACGCGAAGGTCAATACTAAGATAGTGGCTGAAAAGTACCTACGTTTCTCATTTTTACAAATTGTAAGGGCTCGTTTTATTCGGCTTTTAATTTCTACGGTTGGCAACCAATAATCAAAAAATATATAATGTTCTAATGTAAATTTTTTAGTAAAAGCCAATTTCAGGATTTAGTATTTTTTGTATAGGCTTTGTGTTATAATATTACTTAATATCCTTTTTATTCGTTGACTAATTTTTTGCTTTATAAGAAACTGGACGGCGGACCCAGAACTGAATGAATAGGCGAAATAAAGTTTTATGTTTGGTAACAAGAAACATGTGCATATTAACACACATCTACATTGCATAAATTCATCAAACAGACTCAATAAATTCTACAAAATACCAATAAAAAACAACTAATATTGAATTTTATAAGTCAATGGACCAATGGCTTTAATATCACAATGACCAGCTGTTAAAATATAAAAAAAAACAACGATGGTATAGCGCACAGAAGTGGTAAGTACATTTTTGGACATTTCGGGGTTAAGTGCACAGTAATTATTAGCTTAAGGTAAAGTATGTTGTGCACAAATGTGGTAGGTGTATCAATAATATTTTCAGAGATTCAAACTGTCTTTACGTGGTAAGTACTGTAAGTCTGAATATATTGTAAATCACGATTGTGTTATGGATATTTATCCCATTTGTGCTACTAAAAAATCCGTTTCTAGCGAGCATCACTGTGGTAAGTACACATATAGCTTTTGCTAGTATACAACTTGGCAACGCCACGCAAGTAAAAGTGACACACAGATTAATCTTTGTGTAGACGTTCTTAGGAAGCAAACATTGTAGTAGGTCAATCGAAGACATTTATTGTGATTTTGTATAAAAAAGAACGAAAGTGATTATTTCCAAAATGGGATTACTTGGCCGAGCAATGGTTAATCTTGTTATCCAATCCAAACAAGGTAAGGTATTTAGTGAACTGTGAGGTTAAGTTTGAAATTTAATAATTGTAATTGCTGTAGAAAATACTGAAACAATATCAATACCTTCAACTAATGAATTGCCATGTGACGAGGAAAGTTTAGTAGACAATCCTGATATATCCGATCAAGACGGTAAGCTTTTAGTTAGAGAACCTACTATTTGCTAAAGTTGCTTTGTGATTTTATTTTTAATGCAGTGCGCGCTGTTGCCATATTATTGTGCAATAGTGTATTATTTGTAAGAATTGCTATTTTACACAGCATTTGGATTTTAATTTGTGAATTTTATTATACAAGTGAAAACACCGATGAATTAGACTTTAGTGATGGTTCTTCGGATTTGTATAAATCAAGGGATAGCTCAGAGGAAAGCGATGAATCTGACAATACGGCCAATGGTAAGTTAAATGTGTGTAAAACTATAATAAAGTATTGATCTCTAAGCTTTATTCTGTGGAGTGATGACTTTTCACAATTTTACCACTCATTATTTTTAATACAATGTGTTAATTAGGCGTTATTTTCAGTATTATTTTTTTTACCTGAGTGCTTGTTTATCTTTTAGAAAATCAAGAAATAGCTCAAGAAAACATAGAACCGCTCAAAAAGATTCGGCGTAGAAAAGCGATGCCTACATTATGAAAACGGGAGAATATAAAAAAGTGCCGTATGAGGGGAGAGGCTTACACGAATAGGTCAGGGAAAGCTATTGGACAGAAGAGACCGAAAAATGTAGATTGCAGCAAGTGCAGGTATGACACGGTACTAATAATTGTAGTAGAAAAGGGCAATTCACGTTTTATTATTTTAGATTTAAATGTGCATATAATTTCACTTAGGAGCAACGTATTGCTATATGTGCTGAGTACTGGGCTCTTGGAGACATGCAAAAACAGAAACAAATGTTGTCTCTACTGATAAACACCAGCGTAGTTGTACGTCGACGTACTCAAGCTACCAAACCGAAGCAACATTCTTACAGTACCATTTAAAAACTTGTGGGGGAAAACTAATTCGGGTGTGTATAAAGTTTCTATGCAAGACATTAGCAATAAATCACCGGATTATTGACGACTTACATACATTACATTACATACATTATTATCTGATTATCCACAGAAAACTACATTGGCGTAGATGGAAGGACTGGTAAAAAACCTGCAAATAGTACATCTGATCATAGTATCGCTCAGGTTAAGGCACATATCGATTCTTTTCCCCGAATGGAATCTCATTATTGCCGTCAGGACACGAAAAGATTATACTTATCATCGGATTTAAACATTAGTATAATGCATCGTTTATATCAAAAACAAAATGTGGGTGCACCGGTGTCCTATTACGTGTATAAATCAATGTTTAATTCGTATGATCATCAACTTACGTATGATTGCTTTGGGATGAGATCAACGGAAAAAAAAGGAAGCAAAGAAATTGGAACGTGTGTTTTAAAATATCTGTCAATGCTACCAGAGCCGGTTACTCACTTTTCCTCTTTCTCCGATACCTGTGGAGGGCAAAACAGAAACAAACATGTCTTCGCAGCCATGTTGTATGCAGTGAATCACTTTAACCACCTAGAGACAATAGATTTCAAATATATGGAATTAGGGCATTCCTACTTAGAAACAGATGCTATACACGCAACTATTGAAAGTGCGCTGAAACACAAGAAACTTTATACAACTAGAGAATGGACGTTACTTATATCTGCTGCAAGAATAAACCCTAGACCGTATATTGTTCAAACATTGACATATAAGGAGATTTATGACCTACACTTTCTGTCAAAGAAAACGCTACACAATACTACCAAAAATACTGCAGGTGATTCCGTTAACTGGTTTAAAATTAAATGGTTCCACTTTGTAAAGGAGAAACCCTACTCGATTCTTTACAAATATACACTTTCAGACGAACAATTTCTGGAAATCAATATCAACCAGAAGAGGAATGCACAGGTAAAAATAAAAATTGTATGAGATTAATTCGTCTGTTGATAAAAAATATCTTTTTTATTCACAGGTAAAACAATGGGAGTCAGTAACATTACAACACGCTTATACAAACAAGCGTCTTATAAGTCAGGCTAAAAAAAGGACTTACTTGCATTGCTAAACATTGGAATAATATCCAATGATTATATATAGTTTTATGAATCTTTACCCTGTTCTACGATAGCATTACGAGATGATAATACGGATTCTGAATAAATTCAAAGTTCAATAAAGTGGCCGATTCAATTTTTATTTTTTTCTACCTAAAGAGTATTGTGATTATAGCTTAAAAATGAATAAAATTTTACGAAAACACTATTTACCGGTATTTTTTCCCTATCAACAATGTCAATCTTAATGCCAAAATGTGGTAAGTACCACTTAGTGAACGGCTGACGTGGTAAGTACATACTGCTTATTAAATATTTGGAAATAGAGGAATATTGCTAATATTTTAAATGTGTTTATATTATTGTTTATGAACTTAAGAGACTATTGAATATTTAAAGAATATTGCGGCAGCTATAAACTTATTTACACATTTCCTACATAACATCAAACTTTCAAATTTTTCTCCTGGAAAATTATCTTTCCTTGGAGAATTTTTGTACTTACCACTTCTGTGCACTATACCATTGGCAGGAATAAACAGTTGTCGTTGAATTACGTTTAATAAATTGTTTTTATTTTATCATATAGTTTACAAATTAAGGGTTTATTATAAATAGTCTTTAAATCTTAAAAATAATAAAATTTATTAAAATAATGAGGGTATTTTATACTATATGTTGTTTTTTATACTGGCCTATAAGAGATAGATTTGAACAGTAAAGTTACCTATAAGATTTTAAATAATATAAGCATCGCCTTTGAATGAAAGGAAAACACACCCTTGTTTATCAGAGGATGCTCTTCTAAGACTACTTTTGTAATTAATTAATGGCTGAGTCATTGATTATCACACCTAGATGAATAAGTAAATTTAAAAAAATCAGACAAACTTAAATTCACTATTCGTATTTGTTCATCAAAAAAATCAAAAAATCACCTTGCACAATATAATTTTATGAGATTTAGGATATATAGAACTATACAGTGATTGGCCAGTTAAGAAGGTGATATTCAGAGATTGGCCACTTACTTCAATTATTGGTCAGTTGAATATCAGTAATTAGCATAAGCAAGTTATATTATTAAAACAATAGGTAGAGACCTCGCTGTACTATAGAATTAATTTATTTTTAATAATAGAATAAAAAAACAGAATATAAACAATGTTTTCAAAGAGTTTGTTTAACAACACAAGTTTTACAATAAAACATTTTATCCTTATCTACAGAAGGACTAATTTTTATAATGCACAAATGATGATATGTTCGGCCGCACTGGTAGCATCGGATACTTTTGCTTAAATTTATAATAACTTTCGTACAAATGAAACAAAGTTTTTTAACAGCTATTAGATTATAAGAAAAGTCATTCTGTTGAGGTTCATTATCACTTTCAGAACCGCTGAAAACTCTTCTTATGTGACGTTGAGGTATTTTTGTATTATCTGTTAATCTGCTTGTCCCTGCTGCATTATCGTGTTTTTTGAGTCTTTTAGATTGAGTGTCATTTTTGTTTTCTTTTACTTTATCGTTTTATTGCTTTTCTGTTTTTATATTTTTTCTCCATTTTTTTTGTATCTTTTTCTTTTTGCTTGGGTAATCTTTATATTTTACTGCTTCTTTTTTTTTCGTGTTTTTGTTTTTTAATCGCCAATTTCTCCATCCTGAATTAGTTAATACAAACGGTAATCTTTGGCTATTCTTTTCTACTTTATTTTTGGTGTTTTAGGCAAAATCACGAAATCTCGAATGCTTCTATTATTTTGGGCATTTTCTTTATTCGCCTATATAAGGGATTCTTCTTCTATAGACTCCTTCGGGATTACAGTTTTTTTGTAATATATCACTTGTCTGCACAGTTTCTTCCCAAGGCTGAGGTTAATTTTTATTCTCTTCTATAAGTAATTTTTCTACAGATCCTTTTTGTGTTACACTTTCTTGTATTATATCATTTATCTTCCTAGTTTTTTGTAAACCCTAAGTTTCTTTTTCATTTTCCCGAATAAGAATTTTTTCTACATGCCCTTCCTGTGCTACATTTTTCACCTGTCTCCATATTTTCTTCCAAATGCCTGTTACTTAATAAATGTTGGTTGTTTTTGTTTCTTCATTTACATCCAGTCCAACCAGTAAATTTTTGTCGAATATAATTTCCATATTTTCTATTTCTGTGTCCACATCTCTATTGAGTTCTAGGTGTTCTGAATCGTCACGAATTTCCGTACACAAATGAGTATTGTTCTTGTTGAACTCTTTATATAATTTATATAACAAGATAAACTCACCATGACTTGCTTTATCAAACTGATCATTTTTTTAAATGTTCGTATTCTTTCTTCGCCAACATTTTCTTAAATTAATTGAAACAGATACACGTAATATTGTGTGAAACTCTTTTCTCTACTTGCGTATTACTATTTGGATACATTATAGACCCCTATTTGTTCCCAGGTATTTGGTAAATTCTATACTTGATGCGTTTCATGGATATAATCCACTTGCATAAAACCCATTTTCTATAGTTTCAGTTTTTGCGTAGGTTTTATAACATATTTCAGTACTGGTGCAATTTTTTTTTAAGTCAGTATTTAATGAGAATTTTTTCCTATGAATTCTAACACTGCTTTTTTCAATCTGTGTTTAACAATAATAAGATTATTGGAAATGTAGGGCCAATTTTTGTTTAATAGGGATACAAAACATTACCAATGTACTCGTAAAATAACTCAACTTTCATCCAACAGTTTTCAAAATGTCCGATTCCCACGAAGAAGGCACTGAATTAACGATAGAACTGGGGAGTCTTTTTTTAGGGATAAATAAGCATCGGCTCAGTTACTTGACCAGATGTAGAAAAGGTAAACATCACGGTGATTTATTTTTGCCTAACCAGAATCTACCTCATAAATATTCCGTGCTTTAAAAAAACTTTAAAATTTTTTGGCATAGATAAAAACATGTTTCATTCCCATTAAAAATTCTAATAGGGTCTTGCAGAATTTATTTTAGATTTTTACTTTTTAAATATTCCTCGACTAAAAATAACCATTTACGAACATCTCCTTCTGAAACAACTGAACAAAACGAAGAAACTGCTTCTGGTGTTCGATGAGTTAATATTTTATGACGCTTAAGGAAGTCTGGATACCAGCCTTCTCCTGGAAAATTGTCCTTAAATAGATTTCCACGTGGACTTGAATCTAAAAGTTCCTTAACAGAACCATGACTATCTACTTTACTAACAGGAAATCATTTTTTGTGACTTGTCAATATCCACTCTTCTAAAATAGCTTCCTAAGCTTCTGTTAAGGAACTTTTAGATTTAAGTCTACGTGAAAATCCATTTAAGAACAATTTTCTAGGAGAAGGCTGGTATCGAGGATTCCTTAAGCGTCATGAAATTTTAACTCATCGAACACCAGAAGCAATTTCTTCAGCCAGTTCAGTTGTTTCAGAAGCAGATGTTCATAAATAGTTATTTTAGTCAAGGAATATTTAAAAGGTAGAAATCTAGATAACATTCTGCAAGACCCCATTAGAATTTTTAATGAACACTACACACCACACAGAACACCTAGAAATCAATAGAGTTGTGGACACAGAAATAGAAAATATGGAAATTATATTCGACCAAAATTTACTGTTTGGACTAGATGTAAATGACGAAACAAAAACAACCAACATTTATTAGGTGACATGTATTTGGAAGAAAATATGGAGATAAATGATATATTACAAGAAAGTGTAACACAGAAAAGATCTGTAGAAAAATAACTTATAGAAGAGAATAAAAATTAACATCAGTCTTTGAAAGAAACTGTGCAAACAAGTGATATATTACAAAAAATTGTAACCCCGAAAGTGTCTATAGAAGAAGAATCACCTATATGGGGCAAAAAAGAAAATGCAGAAAAAAAAGTAGCATTCGATATTTCGTAATTTAGCCTAAATCACCAGAAACAAAGTAGAAAAGAATAGCCAAAGATTACCGTTTGTATTAACTTGTTCAGGATGGAAAAAACTCGATATTTTGAAAAAAAAACGAGAAATTGGCGATTAAGAACAAGAACACAAAAAAAAGAAGCACGTAAAATAGAAAGATTATCCAAACAAAAAGAAAAAGCTCCAAAAAATGGAGAAAAAATATAAAAACGGAAAAGCAAGAAAACGATAAAGTAAAAGAAAACAAAAATAAAACTCAATCTAAAAGACTCAAAAAACACGATAATGCAGCAGGGACAAGCGGATTAACAAATAATACAAAAATACCTTAACGTCACATTAAAAGAATTTTTAGCAGTTTTGAAAGTGATAATGAACCTCAACAGAATGACTTTGCTTATAATCCAATGGCTGTCAAAACACTTTGCTTAAATTTATAATAACTTTTGTACAAATAAACCAAAGGTGCTAACAGTGCAGCCGAACGTATCATAATTTATGCATTATAAAAATTAGTCCTTCTGAAGATAAGGAAAAAAATTTCCTTAATGTTCCCAATTGAAAGTAAGTGGCCAATCTCTGAATATTTTACAAATAACAATATGTTTAAAATAACAAATAAACATTCATTTAAATGCAAAAATATTTTTTTAATCCTTTAGGAAGAATCCGAAGAAACCAAAAAATAATATTAAGGTGTCTGTAAGTGAAATTTAATTTAAAAAATTAGATTATCTGCAATCGCCTTCTTAACTGGTCAATCACTGTATAGTTTACCCTAAAATCGTTCTCAAAATACAAACATTACCAAATTTATTAATGTTTGTGTTTGGAAAACAATTTCCGAAGTGGAAATTGAAACGTCAATTAACTTATTTTAAACTTCAATTGTGGCTTATTCCCATTAAAATAGTAAATACTTAAGTATAAATCTGAGCCGTAATTACTGGTCCATTGCTTTCTATTTGCAAGTAAAATTCCACGCTATATTTATGTTTTTTATTTTTTATTTATTGACGAAAAAGAAGCCGACCTCGCCAATAAATGTCTTTCCAGTAATGATCGAACATTGTACAATCTATCTATCTATCTATAACATTCCTATCGGTAGACTGTATAACCGGTCAGTAATCCAATAGTCCCGAATTCTTAGTAATAAATGTATCCCCATGAAAAACTTGATGCTTAAAAACACCTATATATTTATCGCCTATAACCTAACAGGTTTTTAGCGATTTATCGTTGAATGAGATCTTGGATTTTATCGTACATGAATACATAATCTTAGCATAAGAGTTCATTTTTCTAAGCAGAAACTCGAAGAAATCGTTAGTAGCTAGAAGATAAAAGTGGTCTATCGGTTTACCTTCAGGGGGTACGGCCACATATAATTTTGGTTGCCCAGTGAACTGGATCCTTCTAAGATTAGGTCAATTCTCTGCCCATTGCAAAGTTGTCTGCAGTATTTGTGGTTCTTGAGGAGCAATGATTTTATTTCTGGTTCAGGGATGTCTTCTGCTAATTCTTTGGCCAAATTTTCAGCACCACTCTCTTCACTAGCAGAATTTTTAAATTGTTTCTCACCTGACTTTAAACAGAATTCCAATGCAAGGATTTTCTTCTCCGTTAGATTTTTAAAATTTTAAATTCTTGGCCTTTTAGCGGACGTAAATTTAAATTTATAGTTAGCGCTCTTACATACAAGGCTTAAAAAGGGTGTACTTTTCTCATCTACAAAATATAATCTGTCATAGGTTTTTGTCCTCCTATATTTTCAAAAGAATATTTATATTGTTCTTTGTGGTGAAAAATTCTTGTTATTCATATGAATTTTGTTTGTACTATACAAGTTTGCCAGAAGTTATCCGTCATTTCTGACATTTACATTATACCTTAATTTAATTCATCTCATATCAAATTGATATAAAATCACTCATAATTATGTAGGGTAAGGCCAGAAGAGATGGTTCACATTTATTTGACTATCTGAATCTTGGCATAAAAAAGTTTACACTCTGAAACATTTATATATTTATATTAAAATAAAATTTAGAAGAACGTATACAGAGTTTAATATAAATATTGATAGACAAAACTAGTACACAAAAAAACTGTAAAAGGCCAACTTTTAAGTTTACAAAAACGAAAAATAAGGATGATATAGCTCAATCACAAACTTTATTTGGCACTTTTATTTGCCTATATTTTTCCGCATATATCATTATATAAATTAATATGTTTTGAGCGGTTTTCATCACACTAAGATGTACGCACTATACCCAGTCTTCTTGTTTCAATGTGTTTGAATATATTTCCCCACAGCCGGGAACTATATAAAATATATAACCCCACAATTGTCTACCGCGTTTTCTTATTTGTGAAATATTTGATATAGAAGGTACTGGAGATATATTATCTAAATGTTTTCTTTAGATGTCGGTTTCTTACCAGGTATTGATGGTAGTTTTAATGGTGACGTGTGAGACGGCGCGACGTCGAACTGCTTGTAGATGGTAGATTTAGACGTTGAAGATCATCTATTTCAGTAGTTTGTGTTTTTAAACTCTCAAGAAAGGCTTATTCTAGTATTGTATTCCGGTCGAATAAGTAAATACCACATGCGCGAAAACTAGATAAGGCATTTTGTGCTGAGGCAGCTTTTGTCCAAGCCTCATTTAATATGCCGAACTGCAAGCGGTTAATCTTCTTTGTAGAATTCATTTTTAACAAATGAATTGCAAGCATTGTAATAATGTGAGTTCAGCAACTTAAAAAATAAACCATGTTAAGATAAACACAGTAGAATGATCTTATTTTTGATTGCATACTCTAACCTTTGAACGGAGTTGCAATGACATGCATGACCATCTAAAACCAAGAGGACTCTTCCTGGGGGCTATTTAGGAACAAAATGATGTGTTAACTAATTAATAAATATATCTGTATTTAAATGGGTAACAGAAATAAAATAAGACTTACTCACAATCAATTTAATTTTACTACCAAAACGACTGGTTCCGTTTTGGTAATAAAATTAAATTGATTGTAAGTCTTATTTTATTTCTTTTACCTATTTGAAATGGACTCATCACACAAGCAACACTGATATTCATGATATCTGTGTTTATGTAAGCTTACTTTTTATTTATGTAAACCTTTGACCATATTGCTATATTTGCTATATTTTTAGATCGGTTTTGGGCTACAACGAATGTAGATTTATTATTCAGTTGGAGTCCATGCTAAATACACTCCCCGGCTTCTCCATCAACTCATTTTATAGAACAACTTGCTCTAACAGATCAAAGTAATCGCTTACATCCTTTTTGTTCATGGCTTGACTTATTGCTTAGGATACGTCTTCCGATTTTCTTATACTCAAATCAGTGTTTCTTCTTAAGAATGATTGTAACCAATCAAAACCTGCCAGTTTTTTCCTTGTTGAAATCAGTTTTAATATCAATTTATTTCTTCCGCTAATCTGAAAGCCATTCTCTAACTCCAGCTCTTATAGGTGCAAAACCAGTTTTTAAATTGTTACTTTTTATTTATCTTCTTAATGTAGGTGCTGGCACTTCAAAATTCCTGGCCACAGCATTGACCCCATTTCTCCAGTTCTTATGACATGTATGACTGATTTGAGTTGACTTTTAGTTTATAAACTACGTTGGCAATTTCATTTTATTTTATATTTCGTTGTCATGGCTGAAAAAAATTTATCTATTAAAAATATCTTTATATAAGTTACTAAATAGCTAGACCATCTCTTCCTAACATTTGCGAGCCAACTAAACCGTCAGGCTGAGATGACCCACTTACTTTCCATGTGTTAAAAACGCTTGAAAGAAATAGCAACTATGCATACATAACCTCAACGATATACACAGCATGCCATCAAAACGGGACTTCAATAAAATACTGACAAAAGCAAGTGCACAAAAGTGTTGACGATTACCTCAAAAGTTTTAAGAAGATGTAAATAAGAATTTCTAAACAGCTTACCTTTCAACTTCAAGACATTCGCGGAAACAATAGATCTTGTTAATACCATACGCGCACATCAAATAACGCAATGTAACTGATGCCAAATAGGATAGAACTGTGATGTATTTGACTGAATCATCTCAGACTAAGAGCCATCTCTCCCGGACTTACCCTATTCATTTTGTAGGGTCTCCCATATTGTTCTTTGTTGGTGTTCGTAGAAACTTTCTCTTATATTGGCATATCAGCATTCAAAAGTTTAACGTTTAGTTTAATTTCTTCTAGTCTGGTAGTTTATTGTTACTTTAAGAGTCGTTATTACCATCTGTTTAGATTCTCTGTTATATCTATTTCGCTCCTGCAGACGTAATTAGGAAAGCGAAATGGGAAATATAGCCTCAAATGAATAAAGATTCTACGACGTAATAATACCTGAGAGGGGCGGTCTGAAGAAGTAAATTCATGACAACTGGAGATAATATTAGAATATATAAATATAGAGAAATATTATATATATATATATATATATATATATATATATATATATATATATATATATATATATATATATATATATATATATTGATACGATTAGGGTTTATAGAAAATAATTTATAAGTTATATACTACATAATATTAGATATTTGGTTGTTTTAAATAAGTTATATACTAGAGAATTTTATAAAAATTATTTATGTGAGGGCATTTTAAGAAATTAGCATATAATAATTGTAAAAAGTTGTATTTTAGTAGTTATGATTTTGTAGATATTTTTAAGTGAGCCATGTGACTAGGCAACACACTATACCCTCCATTCCTAAGTGTCATTTTAAGAATTTTACGAATATAAGTGGGGTTATATTGTTTGAAATGTGTATTTTATTAAATTAGAGTGTTAGTTACTAATTTGAATGTTTATTCTGATCTGAAAAGCCTAAATGTCAACAAAATTATTAATAGAAAAGAATGGAATTCTCTGGATCAGCGGAGATGGCCATGTTTGCGAAATGGTTTGTTCCAGAAAATTCAGACAAGTATTTAATAGAACTAAATAATACATGATTTCTTACGAGATGGTTCTAGAATATCCAAAAGATATAAATACCCGTGATTTGGATTCAAGAGGGAAGTTTTTAGTCAGAAGTCAAGCAGTTTATTATGAAAGTTAGTGAATAGTGAAGTAAATTGTTCAGAATTTTCAAGAAGTCAGTCAGAAAAGTTTAGTAAGAAATATGAAAGTTAGTTGGAGTCAGTGAATCAGGTACAAATAGTCA
Source organism: Diabrotica undecimpunctata (assembly GCF_040954645.1). NCBI lineage: Eukaryota > Metazoa > Arthropoda > Insecta > Coleoptera > Chrysomelidae > Diabrotica > Diabrotica undecimpunctata. The sequence goes on from NC_092808.1 coordinate 52,339,068, forward strand.
AATTGTCTAATATAGTGAGTTAAATGAAGATTAAAAATTATGCATATAATTTAATGCACATTTATAATTATACACAAATAATTATTGAAGATTAAAAAAAGTATATTGGAAGAAATTAAATTATATTATGGTTGGAGATTAGTATAAATCAACTTATAATAATTGGATATTGGTATATTGAAAAGAAGAGTAAATATAAATGGTGTTTGCTGGTTTGGTTGGTGGTGTATAAATGCTGGTGAAGAAAACTATATCTTAAATTGGTAGAAGCTGATAATTGGAAAAAGTAATTTCACAAAAAACAAGGATAACTGAAGTACGAAGACATTCAGTGGTGATTAGAATCTATATAGTAGAAAACAGTTCATTTAGGCATTCAGTGAAAGAAAGGTACAAAATTTTGTTAATATAATTTAGTTAGTGTTATAACAATTTCAATTTTGAAGATAGTTTGTTTAAATTTAACATTGTCTATAGAATTTAATTAGTTTTATAAGAACATCAATTTAAAGATAGTTTATTTTAAATTTACATTGGCTAGGTTAGATATATATGTGTGTTTCATAATAGTTATAATAAAGATAATTTAAAAAAGTACTTACAAGCTAATTCTTTGAGAACCGCGATTAAAACCCTATATTATTAAAAATACTCATTGCTCATCATTCAAACAAAAAATACATCATAACAATTTATATATATATAAAGACTTTATAGATCCATAATATTAAAAAGCATAAAGCTTAACTAGTATTGTTGGATCAGGAAGAATATGACTTTGTTTCCTACAAAAAAAAATAATAATTAGCAGGAACATACCTATGTACCCACGTAGTAAGTAGACATGCTTTAAGTTTGAATAGATCATATTCTAATTAATTTAAAAAAGAAACAGAAAAAAAATAAAAACAAACTATGTTTATTGAGTAAACGGATTTCAGTGCTTCTTGAAATGTAACAAATTTCTCTTCTGACAGCATTAAGTAAAAGCTCATCTGAAAATATTCCTCATGCAATTTCTTAATGCTCGACACTTATTATTTGAGGTGATAAAACTTCAACATCCTATGATTTATGCCCAAAAGGAAAACATTCCCGGTCAGTGCGAGCAGTGTCATGGTGGCCGTTGACAGACAACTTGTTAGCCGGTGCGAAGATTAGCTTTCTAGATCAGAACACAGCGCTTGAGGGCAAATCGCACCTCTCGAGCTTATCGCGCACTTTCGTGGAGGCCACCTGGTTGTAGGTATTGCTGGCTCTGTGGTTGAGTGCTAAATGATGAGAGTTACGCAGTGGTGGCGCTTTAATCACTAATTTATTTATTACGGCGAAGAAAATCTTTTTTTAACGGTGTGAGCTAATGATGACAAAATATTTTAACTCGAGTCTTTATGTTTTAATACTAACAGAATGCAGTCTAAGTAGTAGTAAAAAATAAAATACTACAGTTAAATCATTTTAATTAAACGATTAGTTAAAATAATTAGTTATTGGCCAAGCTGATTTTCTAAATATAGCGGATGTTATTCTATTCACAAGATGTTAAAGTTTCATTAAAATAGACAATATAAAAAAATTTATAAAGGTAGAGTGTGCCAACTCGGACACTGTTTTAAAATAATATTGGTCGTATTTCGTAAATCACTTGGTATAAGGTAGCATCATCTTAATTAGAGATATTTAGAGAATTTTTGAAAAAACTAGTTTAAAATTATCTAAATCGGTACTAATATATAGAACGCTCTACTTAAAATAACGAGGAAGTAGTAGGAAGCACTAAATATGTTCGAATAATTAGGCAGATCCAAAAACCCCATATTATGTTTATTATTAAGTTTATCCAAAACGTCTAATTAGAACTCCCAAAGAAGTCCAGTCCAGGACGAAGAAGAACCTCATGGTTGAAGAACGAGATTGGTATGGTGTTGATACAAGCATGCTATTTAGGGTGGCACTGAATAAAATTAATGATGGTAACCAATGTTCTGAAAGGGCATAGTACATAAAGGAGAAGAAAGAAATTTTGTCCATTGACGATTACCACACAGTAAATCTTCTCTGCAAGTCTGTAACAAACAAAAAATCTTCACAGTTTTTCCATGTCGTGAATTAGTGAACTTTTTTAAAAGACCTGGTAACCATTAATGTGTAGGTTTTAGGCGTTGGGCGCCAATATGTAACCATTGAACGACCCATCAGAAACGTTGGGTGCCAATGGGTAACAATATGACTAAGTGCGTCCATTGGAGTTGGGAGACATGGGAGCCAATTGTTAGACCTCGTTTAACTCAGTCTCGCAGGTATGAGAACGTCCTATCTTAGAAGTAAATGTGAAAAATGAGTTTAACTAGGACAACTGAGTTTAAAGACTATTAGCTAATCGTATTTATCGTACATAAATAAATATAAAAATTGAAAATTTCAATATTAAATCAAACAAAATCACAAAGCAAATCTTACCTATAAGCTTTACATAAAGACTAGCGGACCAACTCGACATCGAGTTTTTTAAATGAAATTTTTATTTTGCGAGAAAAATATACAATATATACAATGACCGGAAGTAAAAATATTTTTATCAATAACTCAAAAACTATAAATGATAATTTCGTGAACTTACATTTTTGAACTCTACGTTGAATTCTCTATTGATTTGACTAATAAAAACGAAACCGGAAGTCGACCTCAAAACCGGAGTGCAATTTTTAGTTCATCAAATGTCGACATGGATATCATTTAGCAGTTAATTTTGCATGCTGATCACGAATCCGGTGTCAAATTTGCTCTATCTTGACGTTTTATGCGCGTTTCGGGTCACTTCCGGTGTCGGATCGCAACCGGAAGTACATATTTAGATTCGTCTCGACGAGACCTTTCGATCCATATATACATTGTGGGGTCTAAAACTTAAAGTAAATTTTAACTTCCGGTCATCTCAAAACCAGAAGTGAATTTTTGTACCAAAAGTATATCTTGACAATCTTATACGTAATACTAATAATATTCCGAAAAAATATTTTAATTATCTAATATGGTTTTTGAGTAAAGTGGTGGACAAGAAAAGGGCTTAGTGTTTTAGTATATAAGATTTTTAAATGATATAGTATGGCTTCAGGTATATTTAAGTAGCTGGACAGCGTTGCAGTAGAATGTAGTGGTTAGTTGTGGTGTAGCTGAATTAATATACTTTGATCTTCAGGTGGCCATTGGTTTCTACATAGCAGCTGCAGTTATTGCTGCATGATCGATCATGTGCTGCTAAATTCTTCACTCAAAAAGATGGACAAAAAATAGGCCAGAAAAAAACTAGAAAAATTAACCTTGTGTTAATCAACTTTATGGACTTTAAAATATTTCCTTGCCATATAAAAATTAAAAATAATAATTACAATATTAAATAACAAGTAGCAAATTGACAAGGATAAACTAAACATTATTATTATTATTAAACAAATTATGTTAAAGATACTAACTGCATTTGGGAATAATACATTAAAAAATAAAACGTAGTATGTAGTTTTAGGTTAAGGCAAATACGAAATTGTAAGAAAACAGATATATAAAAAAATTGATCACCTAGAAATGTCAGTACTTTTTATTTCAAAATTTATTTACATATTAAATTTTTTCCTAGGAAACCTAGGCAAAAATTTAATATGTAAATAAATTTTCAATTGAAGCACCAGTTTAAATAAGCAATAGACAATATAAAAACTAATCTCCCTTTTTTCAGAATTGAAGTGTGACAGGACAGGGCAGAGTTGTCAACTGACAAATAACGTTTGTCAACTGAAGTGAAGCATAGAAGTTTATATATTACGTTCTATCATCTCATAGCTTAATATTATCTAAATAAAGGAATTATAATTAAAAGAAATGAATATTAAAAATGAAAAATAAGGATTAAATAGGATATTTAGTTGTTTGACGAATTGGGCGCCAACTACTTTTAGAATAAAAATAGTAAAATAAAAGATAAAGTTAATAAATGAATAAAATCAAAAAAAATTGAAAAAAAATTGTAATAAAATAATTATTAAAAGGGAAATAACAAACATGTGACGTTTAAAACGTTACAAACATATTACATATATTACGTTTATATCGTAATCATACATCTAGTTGGAGATCAGATTTGAGTGTTCCTGCTTTTATTCTGCCATCAAAAATATACATAATGAATTGTTTTTCTGGTTGCCTGTTATTAAACCATTATTCCATAATTTATTTACAATTTACTTCAACCTCAAAGGGTTATTATAATTGTGTGAACTGCAATTACATGAAATCTGAAAAAGGAACAAAAAGGTAATATCAAATTTGGTTACTCAGCCCTATCGCACGTAAAAATTGAGAATTTTAGATGAATTAGTTTCTCTTAAACATTACTTAAATGTATTAGGTAACTTTTGTCGCTGTAATTCTAGTACAGTGTCAAAAATATTTGACAATTCAACAGTGTCATAGAATAGTAACTAAAATCAAGAATAGTTTGGAAGAAAAGACTATGTGTGCCTTAGTATTTCTCGATGTTCAGCAGGCATTTGATAAAGTCTGGAATAACGGTTTGCTATGTAAATTAAAATCTTTTGTTAGGCAAAACTGCCTATGGTTATGTTAACTGTTAAGGCTCCTTGGTATGTGGGCAATGCATCCATCCACAATGATCTAGGAGCACCAACCGTAAAAAATGGCATATCACTTTATGCCAACAAGGCCAAAATTCCTAACTTAACGCACCACAGTCAAATTATCAACAAATTATATCAGCTCCCAGTAGAGGAACAAAGACTGAAGAGGACTTGGCCAAAAGACCTGGTTACATAGGTGAAAATGAAGAACTGTCGCTTTACGGTACCCAAATCAAGTCAATATTGTTATCACATTCACTAATTACTCAATGTACTCTTTATGAGTAGATTGTAAATATGCATTTAAAAATAAAAAAAAATACATAACCTTATTATTTTTCTGTGTACTAGCTTCTGCAATATTTGAATACAATAACAAAATTTTACTAAGAGCTTTGCCTTAAAAGTCAGTTATAATGGACTACGTTCTGCACTTAAATGACCTATTCTGATGACTAACGAATATAAACATACAACGTATGAAAAATGAAAAAAAGTTGTAATATTTAATTGTTTCTGTGGCCGTTAACATTTATGTACTGAGTAAGTCGAGTTAAGTCAACTTGATCCATTTTGTCAGAAAAGATTTTAGTAATCATAACATTTTATTGTTATGCGTGTGGTGACATCTATGTAGTTTCAGAATTTCCATTTGATCAGTTTTACCGAATATTTAGCAACCCCTTACTGACTTGGATTAAATATCTAAAAATTATTTAAAACTTGACTTGGTCACTTCTCGCAGTATACCAACGATATAAAAAAAAATTAGTAAAGTATCTATGTGAAGTTAAACTTTAAAATTTGGCTTGGTATCTCTGTTGCAAAATAAAATCAAAATTATTTTAAAGTTCATAATCGGTGGAAAAATAACCGTCATTAAAATTTTGTAAGGCATTAAAGAATGTTTTATCAATATAAATTCATCTCACGAGTTTTGTTCTATAAACACCACTTCTTTTTGAGAAAAAGTGGTCTGCAAATTACTTTAGTGACGAGTATAATACCAGGGTATTTTAAATACTTATACTCTTGCAGCTAAGTACAAAATTTAAGTATTATGAGTATTGAGTAACTAGGAAGAATAATGTGTGTCGTAGCTACGTGAGCATTGACGGAAATTTTAATGGTGTTTTTTGTGTAAAATCGAAGAACTCTTTAGTTTTTACGTGAGCTCGATCTCTCTAACAACAATGCTTCTGATTTTCACCAAAATTAAAATTGATATTCTTTTATAACGCATATTTATCAATACTATGTACACATATGTCTTATATATAGTAATAGATGAGAACAGCAAGAAAATGAACTTTAGAGTTGAACCAGGGTGCGGTTTTCTAAAAATCGAATTTTTCCAATTTTCCTCAATTTTTCTAAGGTAAAATTTTTCGTTTTCACCACCTGCCATTATGCTTTTTTGATACAGGTTCCTTATCATAAAAACTAATAAACTTTCAAGTGACATGAAGGAGAAAATCACGGATATTAACCTATTACCATTACATGTTTTGGTCTTAATTCGGTTCCCTTCGAGTAGGTACCAGTAGCACTTAAGCCAAATTTTTTAAAAATATATTCAATACTTCTATATCGATTGGTAAAATGGCATAGAGGAAAAAATTTTAAAACAAAGTTTTTCTACACAAAAGAAAATTCAAATTTACGAAAGTTTCCCCAGGAAACTTCACAGTTTTTACGTATTTTACTCTCCATGATTTTATATTTTAGTACTTTCAAAGACATAAGGGACAAAATCGTAGTTGAACTTCGTCAGAAATCTGATACTTTGTTAAGAATTGCACCATCATTGTTTTGCTTCTGAACTCTGATTCCACTTCTCCACTAACTTCTTCATGAACACACACTAACTTCTCCATTGCGCCGACCCTGAAACAACAGAGAAAGAGCAAATAAAAGACAACTTCTTTAGAAAACTAAAGGAACTAACAAATAATCTTACAAAACAGGACGTGCATATTTTAATGTAAAGATTGAGAAGGAAGCAGCATACAGACCAACAATAGGTAACCATAGTATCCATAAGATCAGTAATAATAATGATACAAGGTTAATAGACTTTTTGGCATCTCACAACTTGCTAATAAAATCGTACAAGGACATAAAAAAAGAAAAGCAAAAAAAGGGGTATGCAAAGTCCGTCGAATAGCAACACTGAGAGGAATAAACAAGCAAGAACACTATTAAAAAGTACAACAACGGAGTATCCGGGCCAAATAATCAAAGATATCGAAGAAAATTACAAGTAAGACAATTTTTTAATAGAGACTCAGTATCAATCAAGAAAAGAAATCTGGAAAAGATTACTTCTGTCAAATGTTAAATGACAAATCAAACATAGGGGTGTATACAGCTTAGATAGAATACCAATACCCTACATACGAAGAAGTAACTCAGGCAATTAAAAAACTTGAAAATAATGAATCTGGCAGCAGCGGTATACCCGCACAGAGGAGAAGCACTGGACAGATCTATCTACAAGCTAACTCAAGGCGTTTGGCAAGAAGAAATAATGGCAGATAAATGAAAAACAGGGTTTATTTTACCAGTCCGGAAAAAAGAACACAAGAATCAATATATTAACTATCGGGGAGTAATGCTCCTAGTTATTGGAGATTATCATTGAGGATTCAAACCGGCTCGCTCTACTATTGAGCAGATATTTACTATAAAACAGATAATGAAAAAATGTTGGAAATTTTTTTCCACTGATGACAGTAAGAACTGGGCTTTCCCCAAAAACTTGTTAATTTGATACGGATGTGTATTAAAGAGCTACGATGTAAGCTAAGAGTTGGACAGTTATACTTGGAGACAGTTGAAATTAAATATTGGACTAAAACAAGGAGATTCACTCTTAGCACAACTCTTCAACATAGCTCTGGATTACATAATTAGAATATTTGGGTCACCTGATGAGAGGACATAAATACGCATTACTTCAAAATATAATGCAAGGAAAAATAGAAGGAAAACGGAATCCAGTCCGTAGAAGAATGTCATGGTTGCGTAATTTGAGAGAGGGTTTGGCTGTACCACTAATGAACTCTTTAGGTCAGCTGTAAACAAGGTCAGGATAGCCTTGATGATTTTCAATCTCCGATAGGTGTGGCACAAGAAGAAGAAGACATAATTAAAAGTGCAAAAATCGAAAGACTGACTTCAGTATATGATCGACAAAAACCAAACTTACTGTAGGTATTTGCATACTATATTAATCTGTTTGGAAACGCCAGGTTAACGATGAAGGAAACTTTTATTAAGTTCAAGAAGAAAGCAGAGAATATGGGGCTCCTAATTAATAAAGAAAAAAATACTAAATATACGTATATTTTCGCAATAACATAAAGAGAGATAGTATTGGACAGAACGTCAACACCGACGACTTTAACTTTGAGCGTGTCGGAGAAGGTACGTATCTTGGAACAACAATAACTGAAAACAATAACGGATCATAAAATATAAACAATGGGATACAAGCTTGGGACAGATGCTTTTACGCCCTATAAAACCATATAAAATACACAACTAACAAAACAAACAAAGATAAATCTAAATAAACCGTCATAAGACCAGTAGTGATGTACGGTAGAGAAACTGGTGGAAGATAACAAAGACAAACGAAACGTCACTATGTGTTTGGGAAATAAAAATCAAGATATATAGATGTGGCAAAAGGAGAATGTAGGATACGAACCAACAAAGACCTGGAAGAACTATATTCAGACGCCAACATAATAAAAGAAATACAGTCCAGAAGACTCCAGAGAGCAAATCACCTTAATGGATATTCTAACGAAAGAAAAGTAAGACTAATATTGGGAAGAAGTTCCAACTAGAAAAATACCACGTGGATGTCCTCGACTCCTGTATTAAGATAATACATCAAGAGACCTTAAAGCTATGGGCGTGGATAATTGGAATGTAATTGATGTTGTGCAGTCGGCTAAAACCCACGTAAGGTTGTAACGATAGTAAGGAGTAAGTATTTCAATTAAAAATTTGGTAAAATATTTTATTGTTTATTTTAAATTGATGAAATGCTTAATCGAGATTCACTTATTTAGATATGGTAATTTAACTATTAATAATGTATTTGATATTTTTTAAGAAAATGGTTTATCACTTTGATAATAAAATTTTTAACTTATTATATATGATTATTAAGCAATTGCCTCTTTAATTTATTTATAGTAATCCAAGATTGTGAATAATTTGAATAATTTTAATTAACAAACAAAAAGGAAACAAAAATATTAATAAGTAAGTGCTTTTGATATCATTTACTTAATGTTACAAATATGAATTATTTTCTTTATATTAAATTTTTATACAAACCCTCGTAATGTAACGACTGATCCACTTCTTGATCAGACTAGCGAGAAAGAACTCATTACCGGGCGTGAGGTAAAGTGCAGTCATGAACTGACACCTATCAGTCAGGCCCTTAGCAATGCAAATGCGCTTGATAAACAATTAAGGTTTGTTCCACGGTCTGATAGAATAATACACACATTGTTGTGGGTTTCAGATTCGTCAAAACGATCTTTAATTAAGTGGTGGGTGCAGCGTTATTAAGACTTGCGATCTCAAGTAAAGCACCACTTAGCAAGAATCGTTAAACTCATCTACATCCTGTACAGTGCTAAAAATAAAATTAATTTAGATTTAAATACATTTTTGTTAGCGATAAGTATTTATGTATTTTCATAAATTCTTGCTTATGCGGATGGGCAACAATATAATTTAATTTAAATGACTATTTGGTATGAGTTTCTTGGAAAACTCTAGGATTTTTATTAGCCGAATACCTATTGGATTACTATTTATTTTCTCAGTCATAATTTTACAAAACTGTAGCCGCTTATCTAGATCATCTTTATTTAGTTCCTGTGTCAAGTGTAGTTTGTAGGGATGGAACACGCAACGTCTCAGTACCCTGCGTACAGTAGACGCGAAAAACAAGATCCTTGGGCTATCATAAATAAATAAATAAATAATAGCTTTATTACCCAACAGTTTCCCATTTCTAGGGTAAAAATTTAAGATACATTTTTAATTAGTATACAATCATTAGTAGGTGATACAAAAATATCAAGTAAAAAAATAAGTGCAAAAAATAAGTAGGTGAAAAACAAAATAAAGAGTAAGAACAATATAAATTAAACAAATCACTACGTATATAAGAAATAAAAAAAAATACACAAAAAAAATTAACAATCTAATGTACTCCATAAACCAGTGCAGTATCAACCAGATGATTAATTGAGCATGAGAAAATATCACAATGGTTGCATATTTTGTTATAATTATTGCACATAATATAAATTGGTGACTTCAGTAACATATTTGTTCTCGCACGTGGACAAGTAAACACTATAGTCGACCTGGAAGTAATTCTTGGCACATTAAATCTAATTTGACCTAATATATCACTGCAGTCAATACAGTTGTGTAACAACTTATATAAAAATGAAACCGAAAATATAATTCTTCTTAACTCTAAACTTACAATATTAAACCTGTTACATAACAAATCGTAATCATAACCATGGACAGGATATACTCCATCAACCTTAAAAGCTAAATATTTTAAAAGTTTCCGTTGTACCTTTTCAATCTGTTGCATATAACATTTATAAATGGGATACCAAATTAAGCTGCAATATTCTAGTTTTGTTCGCACTAGCGATAGATACAGCAGTTTAATCGGTCTTATATCACTAAAATTTCTACAGTTTCTGATGATAAAACCGTACATTTTCATAGCATCGGATACTTTCTGCTCAATATGGTTGTTAAAGGTTAATTTTGAATCAAATATAACTCCTAAATCTTTAATGCTATTACATTTTTCAAGATCTGACCCCTGAATTACAAAATTAAAATCTACCTTGTTTTCTCTTCTAGAGTAACTTACTACTTTACACTTATTGACATTAAGAAAAAGTTTGTTTTTTACACACCAAGTATCTATATAATTTAGATCGTTCTGTAAATCTATACAGTTAGCAATTGTTTTAATTTCACAGTATATTTTAAGATCATCCGCAAAACACAATTTTCTGTTATTAATATCTAAAAATAAATCATTGATATATAATAGGAACAACAATGGAACTTAATTTGATCCCTGTGGAACACCGGATGTAGTACAGATTAATTCTGATATGAAACCATTATAGGATACAAATTGGTTCCTACCTAATAAATAGCTTTCCAGTAACTTTAAAATGTTTCCAGCAAATCCCAAATTTGATAATTTAAAGAGAAGGTATTTGTGATCAACCTTATCAAACGCTTTAGAAAAATCAGTATATATCACATCTACTTGACCTTGTACATCCAAAACATCTGAAATATATTGAGTTATTACAGCCAAGTTTGATACAGTAGAACGTTTATCTATAAAGCCATGTTGATAAGGTGATATCCATCCCCTAACAGAAGGGTAAATACGGTTATATAGAGTTACTTCGAAAACCTTTGAAAAATTGGATAACAAAGATACCGGTCTGTAATTGGATACATCAGATTTCGATCCGTTTTTGAATACAGGGCATATTTTCGCATTTTTCCATAATTCGGGATAAGTTCCCGTTTTTATTGATAAGTTAAAAATTTTTTGAAGTGGCTTTACAAATACCCGAGAACAATCTTTCACTAAAAATGCTGGAATATTATCCGGTCCGGACGTCATTTTATTTTTAATTCTTTTAAAGGCTACTAAAATTTCGTTTTCTTGAAATTCGTTAAAATTAATAGTGGGTAAGTAGATATCACTACATTCTTGATTATTTAATACATTGTTGTCGACAGGTAAATAAACTTTTTCAAAAAACATCTTAAAAGCATGGATTATATCGCGAGGATTATTAAATGTATCGCCGTTGTAACACATTTCACCTGGGATTCTAGAAGTTTTATTCTTTGCATGAACATATGCCCAGAAATTATTAGATTCGTTAGAAATACTATTCTGAATTTTTTCAAGATAAACGTTATATTGAGCTTTAATCATTTGTTTAATTATTTTTCGCAACCTTTTAAATTCATGCATATAAAGTATATTACCTGTTTTCTTATAATTTGTGATATTTTTAGATTTCAACTTTATCATTCTAATTATTTCCGCATTGTACCATGTAGGATATTGATGTTTATAATTTCTGTAAATTGGTACACACATATCAAATAATTCATATATCTTAGCATAAAATAATTCTAGGACTGTATTTACATCATCAGACATATCTAAAAAATTCCAGTCACAATTAAGAAATTCTGAGTACAGTAAAGGAAAATTTGCTTTTTTAAAATTATATCTTTTAGTTTTAGAATGAGCCACAAAACTGGTTTCCTTTTTCTGAAAATCATTAATATTTATCATTAATGCTGGATGATGTAAATCTTCTTGTACAAGTGGTGCATTATCGCGACTTACATGACATGTATCTGATGATATAACTAAGTCTAACAATCGATTTAAATTATTTCCCACCTGATTATACTGATTTAAATTAAACAAACACATGAAGTCTAGCACTGCCGATGTCTTCACATCAGATCTGTTTTGATCAATATACTTTGGAATGTTAAGGTCGCCCAGGAGAATAACAGTGTCATTAAATAATTCAAGTTGCTCTAACATTTCAAAAAAACATTCAAAATCTTTCAACTTTAATTTATCAGGAATATATAATACTGAAACATAAAACTTTTTATTTCCTATGCGACACTCAACAACCAACAAATCAACTAGTGGAAAATGTAAATCAAATGTTGAGACATCAACAACAACACACTCAAAATTTGACTTAAGTGCCAACAGTACACCTCCACCAGTCGATTTATTAACTACATCGAACTTTCGATCTTTTCTAAAAACCTGATAGTCATCATTAAACAATTCCGAACTAATAACATCAGAGTTGAGCCAAGTCTCAGTTAGAGCAATGACATCAAATTCACATTCACTAACACTAGAGTAAAAATCAATTACTTTGGAATTCAAACCACGCACATTCTGATAGTAAACCTGAAGATCTTGGCTTGTAAAACTGTTGGGACCTATCTGTTTAGAGGAACAATTTTTGGGATGCCATCCAAGTATTTAATTCTAAATTGTCCTGTATTGTTAGCGTTCTTAGCTTCTAATTCTTCCTTTAATTGTTTGTAGTATGCAATTTCTTTTTTCGTACGGTCATATGAAATTGACACATGGCTGTAGATACCAGTTTTCAGAACCTTGGCTTGTCTGATTAATGCCGAGACGTCATTTTCATCTTTAAGTGTAATCTTGATCGGACGATTTTTACCTAGTGCTGGTTGTCCAAGCCTAAATATTTTGAGTTCATTGACATTCACGCTAGTATTCATACTTTGAATTATTGTTTGGACTTCCTGTGTATCATTATCATTGCGACTATTCGGAGAGAGCTGAGTATTCTGCTCAGGTACACCAAATAAAATAGCATTGCGTTTGCGTTTTCTACGCTCATTTATTTCCTGAATGACTTCATCCATAACCAACATGGTTGAAGAATTCTTCATTGATTGGTTTTCATTTTTAAGTGCTTGAATATCAGTTTGTAAAGTTAAAATTAATGCTTTCAGATCTTTTATTTGGTTCCCAACCTGCCTACAACTCATGCACGACCAATCGAATCCTTTATCATTATCATTAAACAATTCCAGTTCTACATTACTAACATTTACACAGGTATGTCTAAAAATTCTATTGCAAACGGAACATTTTATCATTAAATTCGATTTATACGATTTACTACAGCAGGAACAAATCATATTCGAAGTCGAAGGCATGATAAAAACCGTTGAAGATACGCCTATGTATTTATACAGTAATTAAGAATTCTCGTTGTTATTATTATCTTAATTGGTGTTACAATTGTAGGTTAGGACGTATAAATACAAAATATTGACTAAAAATTCTATCAAAAACTCTTTTAGGAAGATAAATTTCTTACTGTTTATGTCCGTATATTTAACTGCAAATATTTGTGTGGTTTCACAATCACTTTCACCTCTTTACACGAGTTTTTTTAAAAAATGATAACAGTACCTTGAAAACATGGACAACATGACCTAAAATTACCACTTCTGCTCATTCAGTCCTAACACTGGTATCGCACTGCCTTTTTAATTTGCATTATCAATAACACAAGTATTCCACAAGATCTAAATAACAACAAAGAAGGAGAGCCGCTACAATATTGAAGATTGAGTACGTAATCAACAAACTCAAAATGGAGAATAACCAGAGTAAAATAATATTACATCAGAAATAATTACACAAAGTTGTGAAAGCCGATCCGATTACAAAATTCTTACTGTAGTCTGGAATCAGATAAAAAGAGCCAATGAATAACATCTCCAAATTATAGTCTCCATATTCAAAAAAGTAGACCCAATATAATGCTGTCTGACCAGGCATCGTGCTTAATGTAGCAAATAAGATCTTGACAGATTTGATATACCAAAAATTCTAACCGTACGCACAGAAGTTAATGAAAAATATCAGCGTGACTTCTGCAGACAAAAGTCTACAATAAACCAAATTTTTAAATTAGGAAAAACTTAGAAGAGATCTGTAAATTTAATCGACTTACTTTTTTTTTAATTTCCGCAATATATAGAGCAACCTCAAGGTCAAGTATTATATTAAGATCACGGTCTCATTGTATCTGGGTACTTCCTTTAAAGTTTTTTCTTAAACGTACATTCTTCCATCTTAAATTTTGTTCTTACTGACTCCGCAATGAGTCTGCATATCTAAGATATACCTTGATTTACGTATTCTAGTGTCTTTATAAATAGTAGGCAAAAAACCAACCAATTTAACATATTGAGAAAGAAAAAAAAACAAAAGGCGTATTGGAATTTACATACCTTGATCCCTGAAAGATAAACACAACCAAACAAAAACGCAGATAATAAAGGATATTAACTCTGATAACAAAACAAGAATAACAATAGGAACCGACCTAAAGGAGGAAGCCCACATTAAGTCATGTATAAGACAGGGTAATAGCTTGGGCCCATTATTTTTTAACTTGATAATGGGCAAACTAATAGAAGAAATAAAAATGTCAGGAGCAGTATCCTGGTCGGTAGATTAGAAGGGGTCGTAACGCACCTATTTCTTGGCCATCCAGAAGTCCAGTTCTTAACCCCATAGACTTTTGATTTTGGGTGTTTATAAAAGAAAAAGTGTATTCTGTAACAATAGAGGACGAACAACAATTGAGGGTTAGAATAATTAAAGCTGCAAATCAATTTCGTCAGAAAAATATGATTTTTCAGCGCATTCGGTTTTCCTTATTAAAACGATACCGAATGTGTATTGAAGACAATGGTGGTCATTTTGAACGTTTATTGTAATATCATATTTATAGAGGTTATAGACTTTTTTGTACTTGTTAATTCATTTAAGCCATTTATTTAGTTGCACGTAATTTTTTAAAGATTAATGAAAAGAGCAGTAACTAAATAAAAACTGTTTTTTGAAAAAAGTGATAGGAGGCAAAAAATTTTTAAAAATATTGTGTTAAATTAATGATGCCACAAAATTCATTTGATTTGAACGTACTCATAAGTTCTGTCATGGTTTTTCCGAGATCAGCTGATTTTTCAAATATGACGCATCTGCTCCCTGGTAGCTTAAAGCTGAACAACACTTCTGACAGTGATCTGACGAATGGAGTAACCAAGTTTGGACCCAATGACGACATAAACTCATTTTCGATCAATTTGCAGTTACGTAAATGGTCCACCGGGACAGCGAAATGAAAATTAAACTGAGATAATTGAGAGTATATAGTTGACATAAAAGCATCGAGCAAAAAGACAAAAGAGGGAATCTAATCGTTATGAAAAGGCGACCAAAAAAGTGGCCTCTGATGGCGGACATATCCGGAAATGCGAATGCGCCAAATTTAAATTTTCCGACACTTATTAACAGTAGCTATAAAATAGTTTTCAGAATGTGTCTTAGACGAGAAAATTTTAATTAAATATTAACGATAACAGTCTAAAATGTGAAACAATTGTTAAAAAACTTCAATATAAATAAGATTTCATGTGACAGTTGGGACAAATAATAACATAACCCAACTAAATTTGATTTCTTAAATAAGGAAAGACTCTCTTTCCTTGTTTAATTTGGCCTCTCACGATGGCACTTCCTGTCTAACAATATTTTTGCTCCCACTACCTTTACATTCCCTCTTTTGTCTTTTTGCTCGATGCATAAAAGAGTGGCAACTATCTTTAGAAGAAAACTAGTAAACAAAACACAAAGTTAACAAATGAATAAAATCAATAGTAATTGTAATATAATAATTATTATTTAAAGATAAATGACAAATCTGCTATGTTTATAACGTTACAATGTAATATTATATTTAAATTTTTTTTAATTTGAAATTTACGTGTTTTGGCGTTAAAGGACTGGAGAAGTTGTACAATAAAATGGTTGATTAGCTGAAATAAATATGTTTGAAACACTAAGAATATCTTTTAGATTTCCTTTTAAGTTTTGCTTTCTTCAAGAAGAGTCATACTGGCAGCAGTCCATTATCACGTGTTTAATGGAAAAAAGAGTGTTGCAGTAGTGGCATCTGGAGGGATTTCCAATACCATGAATTATCCATGTGTGAGACGTGTATGCCCTATTCGTAGTCGGCGGATATCTGATTTTTGTTTTCTGTCTATAGAAGTAATATTGAGGTGAGAAGTTGGGTTGAACGTCATGCAGCTTAGTTTTTGATTTATTTCACAGGTTTCTGCCTAGCTGACAATTTTTTGTTTAATAAATATCTTAAAATCCGTATGAGTTTGAACCTCTTCAAAGGCTGAGTCAGAAGAACATGCTGCTTTATCGGCCTGGTCTGCTTTTTCATTTCTCAATATGCCAACATGGGATGGAGTTCAGATCATTATGACTGATATTTTAGCAGAATATAGATGGTTACATATGTTTTGTATTTCCTGGACTAGTGAATTCTTGGAGAAGATTCATCATATGGAATGGATCGAGAAGACAGAATCAGTACAAATGACGATTGTTTTGCTTTTATTTCAAGAAGGGTGGATTGAAATCTTGAATGCCTAAAGAATTCCATATAATTCTGCGGTGTAAATACTACAGCTTCTAGGTAGTCATAGCTTATTATCTTCATCATTGTGGACACAGCGCAGCCACAACGGTCTTCATTCTTGAACGCATCGGTGTATAATCATCAAACTGTGTTGAGTTCAGGATATTTCAAAAGGATTTTCTGAGGATTGTGTTAGCGATTTCTGTTTTGTTTCTGTTTCTGTTTTTCTGAATACTGTTATATTCTAACTTAGAGTGGATTAACGCTCTATATATTTTAACGAAAAATCCTTCATTTACTTTTCAAGAGGAGTCAGAATCAATTTAAATAAATTGATTCTTTGGGCACCAGATTCTCTAGATAAGCTTCTTATCAAAGGCGACACCAGGAAGTGTCAAATAGTTAACTGTTTGTAAAGGAAGTCCGTTTTTTTATAGTTATAGAAGCTAGATTAGGTCTATGCTTTGCGGCAAAGTATAATATAATCAGCATATATCGTGTACCTGACTGGCAATGCTATATATGAGTGAAAGTCATTTATGCTAAGTAAAAATAAGGTAGTGCTTAAAACAGAACCCTGAGGTAAACAGTTATAAAAAGCATGTAGTTTTGATATTTTTTTATTTGTTAATAGGTACTCTAAAAGATGGATTTGTTAAAAAAATTTAAAAATAAACAAATTTTACCATTTAAATTATATTCTGTCAATTTTCTGAGAAGAAGAGGTCTTTGTTGTGTCAAACGTATTTTGAATATCTTAAAGTTCTGCTATGACTTCTATTCGAAAATGTGTTACCAATGTCATTGTGTAATGTTACCATTGTGTAATACCAAGTTATCCATTATACTTCGATTTGATTTCAATCCTGTATGGAATGGGTCAAGTATATTACTTCTTTCTTGATACCACAGCAAGCGTTTATTGAACATTTTTTTAACAGTTTACATAGTGAACAAGTAAGAGAAATTGGCCTATATGATTTTAGAAAATTTGGAGGTGAGTCATTCTTTCTGATATAAACTGTAATTGTTTGTCGCCATAACGCTGAGAACTGTTTTTGAGACCAGAGCTTATTATATGCCTTTGGTAGTTTGAGATTTGTATCTGAATGAAGATTTTTAACAATATTAATGGGATATCGTCTGAAATGGCTGCTGAGTGTTTTAATGACGAGATCGCTCTGTTTAATTCTAGGAGGTTAAAAGAAAGATTATTAAAACTATTGTTATAAATCATTTTTAAGCTGGATATGTTGGTACCTGAGTTGTTGGGAAGATTCGGAATTTGTCTGAAAAGTGGGAGACAAATATATCTGCAATATATTGATCATTAGTCAATTGTTTGATTCTATAGCGAGATGGCGGCAATTTTGCTGGATGTATTATGCATTTATATACGTCTTGTATTTGACCACATTTGTGCGGGTGAAGTGTCCATTTGGAGTGTGATTCACTCCAAATTTCCTCAAGGGATCAATCGCACATTCCTCAACATATTTAGTTAAACAGTTATTTTATAGTCTTACATCTGTATGTGTATATTATTGTTACAAAGTAAGTCATCGGTTTTCCCTTAACAGTGGTTCTGAATAGTTTCCAGTTTGCTTGATCGATTTTTCATTTTGTTATAATTGTTAAAGGCATCTTAGACTTGTCGAAAATGTGAATAGGAAAATGATTGCTATCATAGAGGTTGTGTAATGTATACCATAAAAGTAAAAGAAATATCCCGGGATTACACAAAGATAAACCTATGGAAGAGAAACTACCTGTTTGGATCTGTAAAGTGTCTGGATTTTTGCGAGTTTTGTAGACTCAGACAAGTATTCTTTATCACGGGAATTATCAAAACTATCTATACTTTTAGAATCGTCTGTTGTATTTTAGGCAGAATGTATTTTAGTTTTAATTTTTTTAATTAAGCGTGTAGTGAATGCGTTCTCGATAAAAGCAATTATATTATCAGGAAGGACTGCAAAAGCTTCCAGGTTTTGTTTATATACTTATTGAATTGCTTGTTTGGAGTCAGTGGATAGACTGGTGTTGACAGAAGAACTACGTTTTCGTTTCTTTTTTGTATTCTATTTGCTAGAGGAACTAGGAACTGTGTGTTGCAGGGAAAATGGGAAACATAGTTTGTTTTGTTGCGGACTTTTACCCAGATTAAAGGTTTTGATCGCTTACAGATGAACCAGACGGGCGAGGCCTCTTCTGTGAAACTGGAGAAGTTATACATAGTTTATCTGACTCTTTAGATGTATCATTTTCGCAGTTTTATAAGGAAGAATAAAGATAAGGTAAATTTGTTTGAGGGGAAAACAGTTAAGTATGAGAGAGAAGTTGTGTATTCTGTTGCTGTGGCGTTGATGAGAATTGTATTTAAAGCCATTGAGTTGGATAGTCAGCAAGAAACAAGATGCTGAAAGCAGTCTCTGGTATACACTTTTTATCAATTAATTGATAGATAGATTAAAAGAATTTATAATGATTTAAAACGATAATGAAAGCAATACTTACAAAACTTGTCCAGAAATCACGTTTACATACTATTAAATCGAAATGAAGTACTAATTACTACAGGTAAGGTAAACTGGATTTTAATTGTACTAAGAACACGACTTAGTCCTTCAAATGCTAAAACAGAAAAATTAAAAATTTAAAAAGGAAATTGCCAGCGACTTTAAGTATTACCGGAAGTGTATTAAGAATTAACTATATGGATTAATTTTAATCAAATCTCAAATATCTCTAGAGGTAAGTCTAATAATTAAGATAATTTGAAGTCTATGTAAACTACCCCATATATTAATTTGGGGTTTTATCAAATTAATAAAATTGTTACGTTTATAGGGCCTATTTAAAAAATATGTCTTATCTAAAATTTCATTAAATATGTATTCCAACTAACCTTATGACTTTAGTATACTGTTGTGATTATTTTAAGCTCCTTAATATCGAAATAAATAATCTTCTACAGAATTTCATTAATCTTGAACAGTTACATAACCATTATGGTTAGCTAAAGTTAATATTAAACCATACAGAATTTAATGAGTACCTATCCCTAAAGCCAAAGACACTAGCTATAACTAGCCAATTAAGAAAGAGCTTATTAGATAATTCGCATAAATACGGTACTGTTTATCGCTCAGACTGTAATATACCCAGAATAGTCGTCATCTACATGGCTTACGGGTCATCACGACCAGTAAACTAGAGGATTACATTCGAAATACAAGCATCGGCAATTAGCCGTTGTGTCAGCCAGGTTCTTTAATTAGATAGCATATCGTCTAAATTACCAGAACTCGTACATCAGCGTTTGGTATGAGATGTTGCATTTAAATTTACCACCAACACACACCATTGGCGGCGATAATATCGACAAAAGCAATTAAATTATCATCTTTATCGAGTGGGTTTGTTTTAAATTGTGCTCAACATCAAAATGCCTTTTTCTTACAATGTTGGTCCTCGTTCTTTAATTAGTCTAGTGTTTTAGCGAGCGGTCGTATAAATTTGCCTCGAGGGCTATCGTTATACTGGTTGTTGTTTTTATTTCGTACATAGCTTTTTAAATTCTGTTAAATTTATTTATGGTCGTATATAAACACGATACATAAAATGAATTGTAGATGTTAGTAACAAAGACAAACAGAAAGATTTTTTTGTATGTATTTTGTAGCCTTTTTTAAATTTAACAAAAAAAATTCCAGATTTTCCTTTTAGACGTAATGTTTTATTAATAGATCCGAGAAATTAGCAAATAAAAAGCCTTTTTTCGTGACGCTCCTAGACGCAGATATCTAACAACTATCTAACAAGACCGGTAAATTATATTGAAAAATGACACAATTTTACTGTAAAAGCATAGAAAATCATTTAAAATAAGAGTTTGTAAAGTTATTTTCGTTAATTATTGTAAAAATAGTTTTAAAAGTCGATTTTTTGAAAATTAATAATACCTTTTTGAAAACATTAATTCCATGTGATAATAGAGACAATATCACATGTTAAAAGTTATCGCAAAATTGGAATTGTTTACCTCAAAAAGCTTCTATCTGCAAGGTTATTATGCGAAAACTATTAGGTTTACATGAATTCTGAAAGAAATAAATTGAAGAGAAAGGTTTATTTTATCAAATTAAATTATTAAGAGGTAGGTTTATTTTATCAAATTAAATTATTTAACGAGTGAAAAAAATTATCATAAATATTGTAAATAAAGTTTACAAAAGTATTGTGTTGAAAATAAATTTTTTATTCGAACTCTAAGCATTTTTACACGAATTAAAAGAAAAAACAATCCTACGACCCTTAACCCTTTCATCACTGATTTCATTGTAGCTAAATAAAACTGTTTAAATGACTTTAATGATATTTGTTGATACCTAGAGACCTAACGAAGATTGATTTTTTTACATTGTTACGTGTCCTTGTATCCTTAGAAAGGATATGGGACATATATATATATATAAGAAATATACTTATATTCAAAATAAAAAAAAAGTACATTATACAAAAAAAAAAACATTACTTCTGATGAATGATGTTGTTAAAAAACAATTTTTGCATAAAATCACACTGCATACTGTACAAATAATCGTAGTTCGAGTTTCTAATTTCTTTTGTGAACATCTAAAGCACCTTCTCCTAGTACGTATTTTTTGTGGCAAATGGTCTCCAACTTTAGGATCTCTTTCTGCCGTTTAGATAATCTTCCAGAACGGCCACTTATTCGTCTTTTTACATTTGATTTCCATCATCCTAATTCAATTAGATGTTTGGCTTGTGGCACCAGAAAACTCAAAAGTGAAAATGTTATACCTATATTATCTTGTACACTTTTTTATGTAAATACTTGTTAATAATCCAAGAATTTACACTAGCGTACAAAACTAATTTATAAAATCTTTTCTCCGCCATTTCGCAGATTTTCAGTCCATGTCGTATGTGCTAACGTTTTGATCGGCGAGATCTACTCCTTCCATTAAATTACTGTAAAAAATAATTGATTCTGAACAAGTCAACTCATCTTTTTCTCCAGTTTTCAGCTTTCTGTTGATAATTCCAACAGTTGTATTGTGACAATTGGACTTCAGCATCACTTCTTTCGTATCATTTCAATTAGTCGCTAAAATTCCTTCAGGTAAAACTAAAAACTTTATATCATAAAAATTTAGGGTGTTTAGTAAATTGAACAAAGTGAAAAATCTATCAAAGCATAGACACATATCTGGTGACCGTATGGGGTTAGCTAGAGCTTCAACAACTCGTTTTTCTAGAGTTCCTGTAGTTGGTGTGAATTCACTTCCCGAGTAAATAAATTATTTTTTAGCTAAACAGAACATTTTAAGAAATAATCCTGAAACACATCGATTTTTGATTTTATTTTACCGTATTTTAAAATAATATTCTAATACACAGGGTGAATTACTTTCGAGTAATGACGTCACCGTCATTTTTTTTAGATGGAACGCCCCCATTTTGTCTCAATTTTCGGATTACTCTAGCTTAGCTGATTCCAAAAATGTATCACATGTTGATTCAAATTGGTACAGGATGGACAAAAACACAATAGTTTTGTGTGTGTTCATAAAGCGCGTTAGTTAAATTAACAATATTATCAAAAATACTTATGGTCTAGCGGACAGAATATGATGAAATACATGACTTTATAAATGTTCGAACTGCAGCCCTTGCTGTATTTGACAGTAATACAAACGTTGTACAAATTCTTGTTGAACCTTGTTTATTGTGTCTTGAGAAATATTGTTTATTGCTGTCCGAATTCTCTGTTGTAATTCCTGCATATTTGCTGGTTTCGTTTGACATACTTCTTATGAACATTACTTCTACTACTTCTTCAGATGGCCCCACATAAAAAATCCAAAGGATTGAAATCTGGTGACCTCGCTGGCCATTCAATAGGCCCGCGTCTACCAATCAACCTGTTCGGAAAAATTTCATCTAGGTACCTTCTAACATCTACAGCATAATGTGGAGGTGCACCATCCTGTTGAAACCATAAACTTCTATCAAAACCTCCTGGATTACGTCTGCTGGGAAACAAATTACGTAAAGTAGGTACGAGATACCCCCTTAAAAACTCAAAGTACGTTGCCCGGTTTAAATTACCTTCGAAAAAGTAGGGTCCGATGATTCGATTTCTTACAATTGCAGCCCATACATTTACCTTTTACGAGTATTGTGTATGATGCTCATGCATCCAGTGGTGCTTTTCTTTTGCCCAGTATCTACAATTCTGACGGTTAACCTCGTTATTTAACGTGAAAGTGGCCTCATCAGAAAAAATAATGTTTTGTACCAAGAGAGGGTCTCGGTGACAGTTATCCATCATTGCTTCGCAAAATTGCATTCTTCTATCGGGATCATCTTCGTTTAATTCCTACACAAGTTTAATTTTATAAGGATGCCATTTTTTAAGCTTTAATAGTTTGTGTACCGTTGTTTTGCTAACACCGATATCGCGACTAACTTTACGCACAAAAGTGTGCGCATCTTCTTTAAAACTAAGTAAAACATCTAATGCTGTATCAGAATTTGCAGAGGGACGACCTGATTTCCGTGCATTTTCAACCGTACCAGTTTCTCGAAATTTCTTTTCACTCGTATTGACTGTTGAACGCGTTACAGGTCTTTCTGGATATTTATCAATAAAAAAATTGCACACTTCCATCTAAGTTCGCGATCTGTCTCCATACCCAATCATCATCAGTATTTCAAGTCTTTGCTTTACACTTAACTCCATTTCTACTTCAAATTAAATCTAAGCAATAATTAAAACCTTCACAAATACCAAAAATATTGTAGTACTAAACTGTCACTAAACATCAATAAATTACTAAACAATTAATGACATTTAACAAAAACAGAGCCTACTATGTTTCTTTTAAATTGATAAGAAATAATTTCTTTCATATTCTGTCCGCTAGACAATAAGTATTTTTGATATTGTTAATTTAACTAACGCGTTACTTTAAGTAACGTAAAGTATGGAACAAATTATTTTTTAGCTAAACAGACCATTTAAAAAAAATCCTAAAACACGTCGATTTTTGATTTTAATTTACCGTATTTTAAAATAATATTCTAATATACAGGGTGAATTACTTTCGAGTAATGACGTCATCGTCATTTTTTTTTAAATGGAACACCCCCATTTTGTCTCAATTTTTGGATTACTCTAGTTGAGCTGATTCCAAAACTGTATCACATGTTGATTCAAATTGGTACAGGGTGGACAAAAATACAATAGTTTTGTGTGTGCTCATAAAGTAACGCGTTAGTTAAATTAACAATATCAAAAATACTTATTGTCTAGCGGACAGAATATGAAAGAAATTATTTCTTATCAATTTAAAAGAAACATAGTAGGCTATGTTTTTGTTAAATGTCATTATTTGTTTAGTAATTTATTGATGTACAGTGACAGTTTAGTACTACAATATTTTTGGTATTTGTGAATGGTTTAATTATTGCTTAAATTTAATTTGAAGTAGAAATGGAGTTAAGTGTAAAGCAAAGAATTGAAATACATATGATGATTGGGTATGGAGACAGATGGCGAACTTAGATGGAAGTGTGCAGTTTGTTTAATGATAAATATCCAGAAAGACCTATAAGGCGTTCAATAGTCAGTAAGATTGAAAAGAAATTTCGACAAACTGGTACGGTTGAAAATGCAATATTTTTACTGGCTTTATAGGAAGATACTGCTTCAGGTCAGATCTTCCACCTTTCCCTATCGCAGTTGGTGTCCATCAAGGATCGGCTCCATCCCCACTCTACTCTTTCTCATGTGTGGACACGCTCACTGAGGACCTTTAAGAACAACATCCATGGTCTTCATCGCCAGCATCATCAGGCACGAATTACAGCAGCAATCTCAACAATGGAAGGCACAGCTCGACAATTATGGATTGCGACTAAACCTTATCAGGTACATAAGGTAATGGATCTCAAACGAATGATACAATTGGTATCGACGTTGAAGATTTTAATAAAGTCAAGAAATTTAAGTATCTGGGTTCTGTCATCAGCAACAATGGAAACACAACCGACAACACACGATGGTTAAAACATCACGAACATGGTTAAAATAATCCGTACAGTTTTACAATCATATTTTGTGTAATAAAAGGGCTCATCATAAATATTGCTAAAGTGTCATTCAATTCCAAGTATCAAATGAGATTATTCTATTTAATAAAATTATATACTAAATGATACATTAATATTTAAGTTCTCGGTCTCGCCCAGAAATCGCACCACTACTTGCTATTCTTTTTCTCTTACGTTTGCACTAGTGTAGGCAGATGCAATGTAAAGTTGTAGGTTATTCCAGACAGAATTTATTGTAAATAGTTGTTTGAAGTAGTTCGTAAAATCTTTCACACCGCAAATCATCTACAAAATATATGAAACGGTTTTGAAACATCCGCATAAAAGAAACATGAGACTGATGATTTTCTTTTTCTTCCTCTTTGAGTATCATCTTCATTTATTAAAGCTTGTTTACAATAGTGTCTTTAGGTAACTCAAATACAACAATGTTGTTGTACTCATATTGGTATTCTGCCATAAGTATTGTCTAATTTACAAATCGTTTCAATAATCTAAGATTTTACCTTCCATTATTACTCTTTTTATATCCTATCCTATGCAAAAGGATAGATCAACAACAAATTACTTTTAACCGTAAAACAAAGAAAATTGTCATCCTTCGGTCACATAATCAGAAATGAAAAATGCCATAATCTTCAGCTTATTATGAATGGCAAGTACAAGAAAAAAAGTAAACCAGGTAGATGACGTATTTCGTAACTTAAGAAATTGAAACAGCAAATAAAAAATATTCGTTTAAAATACTTAAAGAGGCTGTAATTAAAGTTTGTGAACTAAAATAATTGCTAACTTTTAATGTCTCACATTGGTCGTTTTTTAATTAAATTACTATTACTAGTTCTTTTTCTCCTCCCGTTTTCCTTAGTACTTCGTTAATTGTCATGTTTTGCGCCCGAATTTTTAGCCTTTTTCTCATTGTAATATTTAAAATGCTTCCAGGCTTCAATTTTAAAGTCTATTCTTCTATGCCATACTGTCACTAAGTGTACATATTCTTTGCCAAATCAATGTCTTTTATTTAAATTCAAAGTTGAATTACATAGTAAACTCTGCATATTTTTGAATATTGCTCTGGATTATCTACCTCACGTTGGAACCTTAATATCCAGATCAATATTTTTTGCAACACAACAATTAATGCGTATGAACTTTCCAACAATCTTTGTTGGCGATCCATATTTATTTTTGAATAGCTTGCACATGTTTTGCTCTTATTAGGGCTATGAAAAAATGCATTTCTTTTGTCTGCAATTTTATTGAGTAGCCATTAAAGAACTTCTAGACGCTCTTTTACTAATCTTACATAAGTACCAAATACCAATGTTAAGCAATACTGATGATAAGATACAGCCTGTCCCACTTTCTTTTCAATGGCACTAGTTCTAATATTTCTGCCCTATCATTCTAATCCCATTCTTGGAATACTGAGACCAGTGTGGTGTAGTTAACTCTCTAGAACGCTTTTTCTTAATTTACTTAATTTATGAAGCTGTTATATGCTTTTTCCATGTTCCTACATTTAAAAAATAGAATTAATTTGTATTATAGCTTAATAACATGATTCTAAACTCACTAAGTGGCAGTTGGAGTTTTAGGTAAGGAAATAAATACATAATATATAAACAAATAATGCAGGATATTACTTGTTGCGAACGAATGATAATAAATTATCTCTAATAATTTATTAAGGTTTTTTTGTTCTAAGCTTTTAGTGTTTCAATGTAAATCTTACCTAGACCAGTGTCTTTTCCATTTTAACTTTCTTAATTAATTTTATGGTTACGACCTTACATGTTTTTGTTCTTGTTAAACGACTTTATAGATCTCTTTGGTTCTTTTAGAATGTTATGAAGATCTCTATGCCAGCCAAAGACCACAAGACAATTTCCCAACATGAGCAAGCACTCTCATAAATTAGGGATCTGAAGTACTTTTACCCATTACAGTGTCAGAAATAAGAGCTGCCTTAAAGGAAATAAAGAACTATCGCTCGCCTGCTGATGATGGACTCGTTATTGAGGCAATAAAAGCAGACGGAGAAATTTAACGAAAATCAACAAGCAAACTGTTTATTAAATGCGCTCACTAGGGTACGTTTCCAAAAGACAGGAACAATGCAGTGATAGTCCTGTTACACTTAAAATTTATAGACCCATCAGCCGCTTATCTAACTTATGTTTAAACGCTTCATAAAAATCCTGACGAAGGGACTAACATCTATAATTGATGATATCATTTCTATAAGGCTTTTTGATCTTCTGCCATATGGAATTATTGCAGATACAAATACCGAATAAATTAAGACATTTTTGGCCATTATTATCTGGATAGAATTCCGAAGATTGGTAAAGTTGTGTTCATATTAGTAAAAAAAAATTCATTATACGAAAAGTAAGTAAAGTGTCTTATGTTGCGTAATCGTTTTGAATTATTACTTAAAATTTACATTTCAGTGACAACGAAAATTGTGACAAAATTCTTTGACTGTTTAAACTATCACCTCTATTGAAAAAACTGGAACCAAATTTTCAAAAAATGGAAAGGAACTCGAGGAAATAACTCCAGATTGATGAAACTCTAGTTCCGTTTACGGACCGACTATCATTTAGGCAGTGTATTAAAAAGAAGAGACATTATTTCGGGGTGAAAGTATACCAAATCTGTTTGGATCGAGGTTGTACTTATGATACTTATGATCGATAAATTTATTGTGGTAATAATAAAACTGAAAGTATGTCAGTTCCAGATAGTGTTGTGTTTCGTTTAGCGAATTGTTGGAGGTACCATATACACAGATAATTTTAATACTAGCGTTACATACTAGCATATAGGTTGTTAAACAAAAATAGAAATTTAATGGTAACTTTGAGGCGAAACAGAAACCTTTATTCCAAAGAAGTGACAGGTGCAAAATTAAAAAAGGGGGAGATTATTGGGATGGAGAGTAGCACATGTGTAGCAGTAACTAAAAGGAAGGATAAGCGAAGTGCTTATCCTTCCACTAAGTACAGAGCACACAGCTAAAATGATAGGATTCCATTAAAGAGAAGGAATAGTCGAAAAACCAGTTTCTGTTGTGTACTAGAATAAGAGCAAATTTCAGATATATCCAACAAAATCAAGTCTCTCTCTACAGCATTATGACAATCTGTAAAATGGTATTGTAAACCTCCTATCGTAGAAATTGAGCTCCTTCTAGGATCAGCTATTGTCAACGCCTATATAATTTACCAAAATGTACCATAATGTACCATAATGTCCATCCCATCTTTCAAGGAACAGTTGGTTTGTCAACTCGTAGATTTCTCTAGACTAACTAATCTAGAGCAACGGATGCCACATACACGTGAAAATCACCATCTAGAGGAAATACGAAGTTTAGCTAGAAGATGTGTCACATGTTACGCAAAAAATTCAGCAGATTTGTAGAACATTTGCTCAGACTAAAACTGCTCTTACGAGGTTCATTCGTGTAATTATATAGATATTTGTACACAAATATTATATTTTTTTTATTTATTTCTTAACTAAAAACATAAATTGTTAATTTTAAAGAACACCTACTTATCTTTTGCATTAAAAAACAGTTGCTTATATATACATAAAACTTAGTTTCAAGCTACATAATAATATATTGTTCTATTGCTAGTCACTAGTATCATAAAAATGCAGGCTAAATATCAATGGAGGGCGGTACAATAGACACAAGTCCAAAATGCAACTTTTACAGCAGAGACCTTTAAAGTTTATTTATTTTTTCCTAAATCGATTTTTTTGTCTATGATCTTTAAATGATCCGGATTGTTATTAATTTATGCATGTTTGTGAAACTTTAGTATGTAACCTATACAAATTTTAATATTTAATATAGCTTGGTACTTAATAAAACACTAAGTCAAGAAATACACATTTATTAAAAACCATTTAAAAGCAAAACATAAAAATTTGAAATTTATAGGTACTTACATATAGTTGAAATAAGTAGATAAACTAAATTACATTATAAAACTAAAACACACACGCACACGTCACTAAAGTTCATGTTTCATCTTGAAAATCAGGGTCTTCATCTACAATAATGTCACATGTCAATATGTTATTATAAAATTCGTGGAAAATAGGCGGTATCAAATTAATAATTAAAATTAAATCTCTCTTTTTCTCTTTAGATATATGTAGTTGTGCTTTTTTACCGCCCTCTATTCGATGATTTCCCAGTTAGTACATTTTACCAATTGCTCTAAAATTCTTATGAGAGTGCATTAACTTATGTCTTTTATACCAATCGGTAGAAAATAAATATTGCGGTGTGTTCTGTATGTTATAAGAAATACAGTAATTTTGTGACTTGTGACCATTTTATCAGACTACTGAGAAAATGCATCCTTTATAAATCAATGGGTATTATGAGGCACGGTTGTATTATGTGACCTGAAATAAACCAATGGTATGGGATGCAACGGTGCTTCTCGACTCATCAATAAGTTGTATGTATGAGATGTACACTTGCTTTCCGTGGCGTTTAACGTGTTAAATATGTTTTGACCGATCAAAATACTGGATTATTTTTTTTTTTTTTAATATTAATTTGCTGTTATAAATTTTGACTTACATACTCTCATTACATTCATTACTCTTAAATACATTCTTATTGATTTAATATTTGTTACTAACTCAGTTTGGTGAATAATGAGATGCACCTCCATTTTTTGAGTAATTAATACGCAGAGTTTTAGCTTTTTCGTACCTCTTATTATTTCTAAAGTTGTATATTGTTGATGTCTATTGTTTATTAAAATAGCTATACCGATTACTTCGAAAATTATTTTTAGATTATTTCATTCTATATAGTTTTTGTAAGCATTTACAACTTTTATTAAAAAAAATATTGATCAAACCATTAGAAATCAACTATCTTTATTTTATTTTAATATGAAGAGTTTATTCTTTAACTTTATGATAACATGGGAGTCACTACCAAGCCTACCAGGTTAGATCTGCGTAAGGCGCCATTTCTTTACCTTTTTTTGTAAATTTTAAACCAAAATTGCGTTAAATATAATTATGCAAATAAAACTGAAAACAAAGTGGTCTGTTTAAAACTGTATTGAAATTCAGATTCTAAGAACAATAAAAACTGCAAATTATTTTATAAAAAATGGCCAACTAAGCATAAATATTTATGTTCTATTCATCAGTAGCTATAATTGTATATGCTGAGCTAATTTACATTTCCATGCCGAAGAGCACGTGTCAAAATCTCGTATGATACGTATGGGCACCTAGACTGTTCCTTCCGAAACGCTTGTACAAAAGGGGTTCAAAGTGGGTATTTCGTCGAATGGGTTGTGTTAATTATGAATTGAAATGCAAATGCGCTCATCCAGTCGGTAAAGTAGTAATCTGTACGCATTATTTCACAGCTTTTAACCCCTACAGAGAAGAGTTAAGCACGGATCTGCCGCATCTGCTTCACCAAAAACAATGTTTCGAGATTTAAATAACCAGTGGCTCTACAAAGGGGTTATAAAAACATACAAGCTTATAAAATAATAACTGCATATTTTAAGAACGAATTTAAAAGTAATTTTGGCAGTGTACGTGATATGTCACTAATTGAGTTTTCGCATAACGTGCTTAATAAACTTTTACTGATTTTACTAATTTTTGTTGTATTGTACTATTTTGATTAAAAAAGCATTTACACTAAACAATATATCTAAATAAAAATTAATATTTAGGCATTAAGTGAGTTAGTAATATCATTTTATTTTTAAGCATGTGTATTAGTTTCAATATTGCTGTTAGAATGTTCCAGCTAGTTACTGATTTGTTCTCTTGGTAATTATTGTTCATCTATTACAAATCTTATCAAACAAAGAAAAAAATTTACAAACAATACTCAATAATATTGTTTTCTCATAAATAGAGGATTCAATGGAGCCCTATGTTAGTTTATGCTTTCTCTCAGAATAATTCAACGTCTGCGATCACTAAAGCCAACCATTGTGTGCCGTATGAAAAATAGTCTTACATTTTGCATCTTGGTGCAATCGGGAATGTTTTTCACACAACTCAAATTTGATTTCTGTCTGCACTTGCTTAATATTCTATTATTCCTTTGGGAATCAGTTGCAGTATTTTTTACCGATATCACATCAATATATGAACCAAATAATTTTTTCGGCGTTTAAGAGTTTTTAATAAATTTCTATTCTTGTTGTTCTCCTCGACAATGGATAATTAACTTTATATGAAACAGGTGAACAGAACGGGTGAACAGAAATAAATGTTGGCAGTGTTCGGATGAGTAGAATGAAGGAAGATCTCTAGTAAATAGTCAAAGACCGAGGAGCGGCAAATAAATACTTGGCGAAGGTGAGGTGTGCTACGGAAACGATCGATCAACACTCGATTGCAGGAATGGGAAAGGATGGTGAGCTCCGATAATCACTCAGAGACTGTGGTAGAAATTCTTGTCAGATCAATACTTCAAATCAAATACTTCATAGTTATACATGTGATACGTTTGGCTGGTGTTCCATTTCCAGCGCGCATCAATGGTAGTGCTGTTGGCAAGCAATGACGTCGATATCGTTACAAGTTGAAGTTGTTACAATCCTTCGTTTTATTTCTGTCTGGTTTTATTTGGCATGTTAGGAAAGTTTCCATATATGTAAATTTTTATAACGCTCTCACTTGGATTCCATTTAATTCCAATCTCATCAGATTTGAGGCAGCTTTTAGTTTATTAAAAGCTATTTTGATTTTGAATCATTCACATATCTAATTGTATTATTTATTATGCTATTTATGTTTATTTAATATGGTTAACATGCTGGTATTTTTGTGTAGAATTGATCTCAATATAAATTTAATAACGTTGGTGGCAGAAAACAATGATGTTTACAGACTTTTGTATACCTATATATTTTTTTGGTAAAATTATTTACATTTTTTACGTTGTTAGTTTAATAAATGTTTTGTTTATCTGCTTTAATCAACAGATCCATATCCGACGAAACTGATACTGAGAATCTCTCAAAACAAAATTGGACGAAATAAAAAACTTTTCAATATGACTTATGAACTGCGGTAATTGGCAAGTTAGTTTAATCAAAATGCCAAAAGTAATTTTAAAATTTCTGAATTGATCAAGGAATTTATTACAATATTGACTACCTTTTGTGATCTCGCAAAACTATACAGACACCTGCAATGAACGTATTGTTTTCATATAATGGGTACTCTAATCTCTGTGCGAGCTCCACTGTAATAAAGGACAATTTACTACCTTCATCTAAGCGGTCATACATCAATTTAAGACCATATTTTTTATATAAATACACACTGATTGTAGCCAACAAAATTTGGTTTTTATTAACCCATATTGTCGATAAGGCAATAAAAGTAATATTTGAAATATATTGGAACTGTTTTTTTTTGACCGACAGACCACGAAGATACGGAAAAACTATTACTTTCAAATTTTTGATTACAAGTTGCCGGCGTTTGCTGTCTTCAAGGTGAATGTAAGAAGATGTAATGCTTTTTTTTCGACACGATATTTTGCTTTACTGTATTAGTTATACAGTGACAAGGTGTTATACCGTGACAAAATTTAAACCTGTTAGATAATAACACATTATTAAACTTTTTGCATTTATCTAGTAACTGATTTTGCAATGAAGAAAATTTGCACAATATTTTTCTGTCGTCTGTGGCAGTAACTACTACTCTATTATTTATTCTTTTATGAGAAATGAAATAAATAATAAAAAACGAAAGGTTTTTTTTTTGCTTAATATTTACGCATCAAAAATTTTTAATTGGTGATACATTTTTAAAATGTGTTAATCTTTCCTGAATTTCATAAAAAAATCGTTTAACTATAGAGTCCATGTTTTGATCATATTATGAAACAGCGACCGCTATCAAGTTTTTATTCCACTAACGATATAAGTATTAATTCTAATTTATTTTGATTCGTTAGTAAGTTATCCAAAACTTTAAGTTTATTTTCATACCTGCCTGAATTATAACCTAAAAATATAAATTAATTTAGCGGGTTCACCTCAAATATATGATTTTAGATACGTATCTGTATCTTAGATACAATATATTATAGTCATTATTTAAAATTGTTATCTCAAAACGAGTCCCATTTAATTAGTATATCTGCAATCGGTTCAATTGAAAATTTCAGACGTCTAAGAGCTACTGGTGAGATACTTTTTGTTAATATTGTGTTTATTGACCATAAATTTGAACTGAGTTTAGACAATAAATGTATTTGTGAACTTAAAATATCAAAACACTTCATACGAGTGTACGTCTCTTCCCGCGCTTCTAATATCTATGTATTCGTCGATCAAGTTAGATTCTAAATATTTATAAGCTTAATTAAAATCACACACAAGCTTATTATAGGGCAACTTTAATATTTTTTTGATCAGAATAATCTCTAATCCAGATTTGCACCTAAGTAATATTGGACTTACCAATCTTTTTCTTTAAAGAGACATTATTTCATACAATAGATCAATCAAAATATTTTAAAGTAAATATACATTGAAATTTTTAAAGCCAGTATCCTAACTCTACAACCCGACTCGAAGGACCACGGAGAAACTAAGGGCCATCTGCCTAATTTAGTTAAATAAAGAGACCTCTGACTTCTAAAAACGTTAATTATTCACCAACGCTTTCATTTATAATCACCCTTCATAAATAGGTATTAAACAGTTTTTCTTTAACGTACGATAATAATAAAAAGTACCAAAAATAATAAATGCATGTTTAATCCTACACACTTAAATGTAAATAAAAAGTAAGAATTTACATAATAATCAGTCAAAATAACATTTAAAAAGGAAAAAAACATTCTGTAAAATTCCATACCAACTATATCCATAAAAAAATGGTAATTTACGAAATATATTTTTAGTTTAAACCCTTGAAAATCTTATTAGCTCCTTATGGTCTTTTTCACACTTTTTCTTCTTGTTCTTCAGCCTATAGTAATCCAACTTTGGACATAGGCTTCCCCCAAATCAATCCAGTGTCTTCTATTTTGCGTAACTTGCTTCCAGTTGTGTCCTCCGATCTTCTTAATATCAACATCTCATTTGTGGTCTTCCTCTGCTTCTATTTCCTAACCATGGCCTCTGTTGTATTTCGCGGTTCCATCTCTTATCCTTCAGTCGGGCATTGTGTCCTGCGAAGCTCCATTTTAATTTGGCAGCATGTTCTCCTGCGTATTTTACTTTCGTTTTGCTTCTAATCCATTTGTTTGTTTTTTTTTGTCTATAAGTCTCACCCCGAACATTGATCTTTCCATCGCTCTTTGTGCTTTTACTATTTTGTCCATATTGTACTTGGTGAGTGTCCACATCTGTGAACCATACGTGAGTATAGGGAGGATACATGGATCGTAAATTCTGGTTTTCAAATACTGTTCTATTTTAGTGCTTTTCAAGATCCAACTCAGTTTTCCAAATCCTGCCCACGCTAACTCTAAAACGTGGGCTTTTTCACACACTGCCGGCAAATCTCCACTCCTGGTTCAGCAGGCTGTATAGGCTGCGATATGTTACAATCATGGAACTTGGCAAATAAGCTACACTAGCCACACTAACCAACAAACTTGACTCTTAACAGTCAACAACAAATTTCGCACGTGGAAATTATTTATTACACTCCTCATGGTTGTACTTATCTAAGCCATAAAATATTTTACCTTACTTAAGGTAGCTACCGTAAGTAAATCCGCTGCACTTTTTGTCGATAAACTCACACGAATTTAACGTCCACGAACGCTGCAACTCGACGAAACAAAAGCTATCTTGAAACTCTGTATTTAAATTTAATGTCAAGAACACTAGCTTAGCTTCATGGTGGGAAATTCTCCGGAAGCTGAACGGAAACGTCTCTATAGAAATACGATAGATAAATAAAGAGGGACTGGACATGTCTCGCAAAATGTATAAGTAGTTTTGTTTGTATGGCGACAAAACCTAAGAGAGATAGAGTTAAAACACACCGACGATTTTTGAGCTACAATCTGTTTTAACACATATAGGCATCTAGTTGTCGCTGAATAACACTACTGCTAGTCATAATTTTCGGAATTTCCGAAAACACGGCGACTTTGTCGTCGTCACAAACGACTACGAACATTATTTAGTATCAAAATAAATTTTGAACAACAAACACAGTTTTGGTTGCTGAGATGAGAAGAAAAAAAGTGACGGCGCATTAATAGAATCTGTTGGGTTCATTCCCCATTAGAAGATAGAAGTAAAGGTCAACTTTTTCTGTTGTAAAGAGATTATAAAACCATGGTGATAAGTTTTTTAGCTATTTTGGAAAGTCTAAAAGTACACTTGATTTTTTGTTTGCGAGGGTACTGGCCACAGTGGTAGACAGTATGTAACATGGTGATAGGGAAGTACCAGTGGCTCAACCCAACAACCACATGTTGCCCTTATGAGATACCTCGGAACACTGGCGATGCTATCCTGTCGACGTCAAAATTTTACCCATCGCTGGAATAGAAGACAAAGGGGACGTCGTCTGTTTAACCATGTAAATATACGGCCGTATATAATCTATCGTCGAAAAGTCACTCAAAAAACGTCCGTCTTTTTAGCTCTAAGAGATAAAAGTGTAATCGAGGGACTGTAGATAATGAATGAAAATGTGAGTTATCTTGCGTTAATTTTACAGCAGAAGTGTAAGACCGTTAAACGTGTCAATCGAGATTATGAGAATATTAGCAGTATTGGGCATTCTGAGTTTACCAATGGCAAATTTTAGCTAATCCTACACAAATAAACGTAGTTTTCTATGCTCAGTGATCATTCCACTCTCTCATGCCGTGCAAGCATGAAGGGAGGATTTTTAAAATTGAAAAGTGTGCTCCCTAAATTAAAGAATTCCAGAAAAAGGATGTACTTGGAAATTCTAGTGACTCACTCAATAAATTACCAGAATACGTCGAATATAACTGATGGCTGATAAAAGAAACGTAAACTAGAGATCAAAGAAGACAGAGGAGGATCTAATAAGCGTAAAAGAGAGAGAGAGAGTTATATATTAACCTAATATATAGATCTGCTAGAAACAAGGAAAGGTAAACTATCATGTGACTAATTGTTTTGGCTCCTACATAAAACCTATTAACAAAGCAGAAACTATACCGCAGAACATACTTTATTTGTATGTGATAGGTGAATGTGATAATGATAGAGTATGGAATAGACTTAAGTAAAAGGATAACAGTGTAGGAGCTGCTTAATTCTAAAAAAACACAACAAAAATGGAACAGAACTGTAGTTCGTATGAGTTGTTACTGGCCGCCAGAAATTGTCTCCAATTTTGATATAAACGTATTGGTAACTGCTTGTAAATTAGGTACACTTGCTAGTAAATATAGCTAAACATTTTGAAAAAATATTGTTTTAGCTATCCCAATGACCGCCCAACCTTAATTTTTCTACATTTTTAATATAGTTTATGGCTTATTTTTGTTTTAAGTTTTAATTTATTGTTTTGACCGTATTATCTACGTATAGTAACAAACACATACGCTAAAAATCATTTTCTGGATAAAAACTAAGACTTTGTTGATAAATATAGTATCAATCTATAATGTTCATTATATAATATACTTATTTTCATACCAATTTTATACTATAATTAATAATTTCTAAAGGTAAAAGAAATAATAAATTAGACTTACTCACAATCAATATTGATTGTGAGTAAGTCTAATTTATTATTTCTTTTACCTTTTGAAATGGACTCACACAAGCAAGACATTCATGATTTTAATAATTTCTACTTAGTAAAACTGTTCAAAAAAAGTTAAAATGCAAAAATAAAGTTAACATAGATTATCAGTGTTGTGTTATAATAAAAAGTAACTCTTTGCTATTCATTGGTTTGGTAAGTTTGTTTACACATTGAAACAGCGATCAATATATCTCAAAGGAACAAAAGTTTATATCGCTTGTTAATATGTTATTTTAATAAATACTAATAATAAAATCAATGCTTAATTTCAATGTTTAACCTGCGTTGGTTGTTTCTATAGTTGTGTATTAGGTTTATCAGTTGTTTTGTTTTGTATTTTACTATATATTATAATTTACTATGTATGTCGTATTGTTACCAACATATAAATATTCACCCAACTAATAGCTCGCACGTACAAAAAGGCTGTTTCTGCGGGTCCAAGACTCCATCATTTCCCCGCCACTGCACAGATGAGGGTGTTTAAGCAGGTTTTCATGCAGCTAATCACAGATTTAAGGAACATAATTACTACGTGTAGTGAGGGTAAAAAAAATTGGGATTTATTATTTTATTTGGTTGTCGTCTCCTTTTTACCCATAGTTATATAGGGCATAGTTACAGTTGTTTGAAGAATCTAATAACCCACATCCCTATTATTGGGTAATTTTTTCTCTCATAATCAGAAATCTTTGAAGCGTAAAGACTAATTAAAGTAATAAACGAGATTAGTGGTAGTGAGTTGGAAGCTTATCTTTCATAGAATTATTTACTGAGATTTGGTCAAATGACACTTTAAATTATGTTAGATACTATGTTGGTAAAAGCAATTACCACCCATATGAAGCTGCTTGGGAATAAACAACTTAATTATTTTGTTTTAGAGATTATAAAAAAATTCAGATTTATACAAACAATAAATTATTATTGAAGCTAGTGCTCTACAAGGCTACCGAAATATTATTTGAGGAGTTGCACCTAAAAGAAGATGTTAGTAGTAATTCTTGAGTCTTTGGTAGAAAAAATTTTTAACTCGTCTTAGTTGTTTCCAATGAGCAACGAAACAACCATAGTGTCTTAAATGTCTTAGATGGACTATCAATTATGCTGTGAGACATATCAAACTACATCAATTAAATGTCAAAAATAATTGCAAAACTTCAAAAAATATTAAATAATATTAAATTTATAAATTGTATTAAATTAAAAACTCGGAGAGTCAAGCACGGAAAGTTAACCCTGTCGAGACTACAGGTACATATGTGTACCACTATGCTTGCATACCAGCCCAAAATTATTTTTTGCCTTAAATAATATTTAAAATAATACCAGTCAGTTTTCTATTGCATCGTCTATGTCATGTATACGTGTAGCCTCGTAAAATATTTAATCCGTAACTGGTGAGGTCCATTTTTTGTTACGAGTATGGTGAGTTGGGGTCACACTGAACCCAATTTGTTGTGCAAAATTAGACACTGATATTTGTTTATATTTTAAAAAATGACTTCAATAACTTAAAGACGTTTATTTTGTTATAAAATAAATTTAACAAATATTTAAAATACATATCACGCATACAAAATTAAACTAAGAAACAGCCTCAAAAACTGAGTTATTTTGTAACTAGACTAAACATTATCCTGTGACAAAAAAATGAGGAATAAAATTTTTTTTTCTTCAAAGGTAAACTTAAACATTCAATCTAACGTACCAACACAAAAAAATAACCAAAAACAAAAAACATCATAAAAACTACAATCCATTCTAATAGGCAATCTTTGCAAATGTGTGTTTCATACATATGGCATATTGGCGCTTTGCAACTAACGCAAACTATCTTGTCTTTTCTATCCAATGGTAGTGTACATTTTGAGCACCTTAGTTTTTTTCTAAAATAGCATTTTTCGGTTCAGGAATGTCTGTTTTTAAAATGGAAGCAATATTATGTCTCAGTTGCATTGGAAATTGAGAAATATGTCTTCTTTCCATATGATTCTGCACAAGCTGCCGAGCCACAGATTTGGGGGTTTCCAGGTAGGGATATTATCTTCAACATCCAATAGACGTTCCACGGTTTCCGGCTCCCATTCAATTTCTGAATCAGTTTTGTGTTTGCTGACATAGTCGGGATCATTGTCTGAGTTATCTTTACCGCTAAAATCACTCTCATTCGCGTCTAGAATACTTTGAGCCCATTGTTCAAACGTAGGATCATCGGAATCCATTTTATTATATAGTGACAAGTCCATTTTCAACTGAAAATAAAAAAAAAAACTAATTATTACAAATAAAAACGTAAACGGTGAGGTGGGGTCACAGTGTCCTCACGGCGCAGTTATTTCCCGCTCGATATCACACAACACACTGACAGAAAGGTACTGAGGCGGTCAAGTAGTCGCACTAAGTAAGCTAGGGCGTAATGTCACTTTAAAAATTGGTTGGGGCTCGTATGACCCCGCATCACCAGTTACGGGTTAAGTTAACCTCAAATTTGCGAATTTTAGATGTGTTGGTTGGTACAGTCAGTTAGTTAAATTATATTGTATCATTTTAGACTTTTTGTTTTTGTGTATTTTTATAGTAAGTATATTTAGATTGTTATTTCTCTACCATCTCTGAATAAGTCGATAAATTAAAAATAAAATTTTTTCAGTATGACCGTTTTAAACATTTTAATAGTTTTGAAGAGTAAAAATGAATGACGTACATAATTATGAGCTGTGAGTATATCACTTACGCTTAAAAAATTTTACTTACCTACTTATTCACGCCAAATTTCTGTGTTTTTATTGAGTTACAGACTTATTGTACTTAAATTTCAGGACAAAAAATTAAACTTTTTTGGATATTATATTCCTTTATAACCCGCATCATCAACTTTAATTGGAAAAGGAAACTAAAAAACTACTGATTATCTGCATCAAACTCTTCCAAATCAGGGTCCAAGTCTTGCATATCTGTAGTGGGCAAACTTCGGTAAAAATTATAAAAAACTTCATCAATGAGCGGCAAAAGATCAAGTAGGTCTTTCTTTTTTTCCTTGTTAACTAGCAAAAGCTTGGCTGTGATTTGGAGCAATGTGCTTGGTACAACATGTTTTCCTCTTCTTCGGAAATTTACAGATTTAAAAGGATTGGAGACGTCTAAACTATGTTTATATTTCACTATTCCAATTTAAATATTATACAGGAACTTTTCTCCATCGGTGTTAACAACAATTAATACTCCTTTTCCTAGACTGCGGAAATCCAAGAAATCTTCTTGTTTCATCGCCACTACTTTAAATGGTTTCTTTCTTTTGCAGGATCTTACCATTTGATACCAGTCATTAGGATGATTGATCTAAATGTGTGTTCTCTTCTTTTCTTTCTCTATAAAGGTATGATCCGTATCACACTCCATGTGAGTATGCCAACTGACTAAAAATTGTGATTTATAATTTTGAGATTTGGGAGACTTGTAAAAGCAAAAGTGAACATGAAAGTGACTTGCTGGTTCCTATTTTGGCCTCCGCAAGTATCTGAGTAGAAAGTTAACTCTTCCACATCATGTAGTTCCAATAAAAGACAGCAATAAAAGACATTTTTTTAAAAAGGGGGTTGGAAGGCACTGTTGAAGATCAAAAGTGTATGCTCTTTTTTATTGTATATTGTGTTGGGTGAAGACCCAACCTCCTTATCCACCTATTTCGCCTTGTGGGTATCATCTGCGAGCTGATGGTGTTTATCCTTCTCTTGTCTCAAATTCTCTTTCTCCTCTCCCTCCTTAAAAACTTTTAATTTTGTTTCGAAAATATCACATTTAGAATAGATCGCGGCATAATATCGTGCACGTATAGTTTCCGGCACGTAGCGATTCCACTCCAGCAATCGGACTGCGCGTTCACATTTTCATGCATAGAACGTTTCAGTTTGGTTCGGTGAAGATATGATCTCGCTTTTCTTGACAAAAATTATGTGCAATTGCTCTTCTACTTAACGATAAATAAAGAAAAATTGTAGTAAAAAGAAGGTTTGAAGTACATCCAATGCTAAGAGAAAGGAAAAAGGAAGGTGAATACTGGACTTTATACAAAGAATTAATTGATGACGATAAAAAA
Organism: Diabrotica undecimpunctata; assembly: GCF_040954645.1. NCBI lineage: Eukaryota > Metazoa > Arthropoda > Insecta > Coleoptera > Chrysomelidae > Diabrotica > Diabrotica undecimpunctata. The sequence goes on from NC_092808.1 coordinate 52,379,879, forward strand.
TATTATGGACATTTTAGAATGAATATGATTCAGTTTGAATATATTTTAAATTTAATTACACCTTTGGTTAAAAACAAAATACTACATTTAACAAAACCATACATATCAAACCAAAAAGTATTTTTAAAAAAGAAGAGATACCACTTCCGTGCAAAAGTCCTAATTGTTTATCACTTTCGTGTTTAATTGTCATAAAGCAATAAAAACACAATAGACAAATGACAAAATAGCCTTGAAAATTATTTTTTCAAATAATACTCTGTATCAAAATCAAACAAATACCTAAAAAAACAACGAGGGGAAAACGACGGACATCTAATTCACATTATCCGTATCAACCGGTTACGACTCGTTACGTAGCCATCAGCATCAGTAAAATATTGTTTTCGAATATACTGAACGGAAACATTAGGTGTCTGAAACGCTATGTTCCTGACAGTGTGAATTGTTCATATTTAAAACTATTTAAATTATATTTTTCACAAACTAAACACTACGTACTGGAAACGCAACGTGCATGATAATATGCCACGGCCTTTAGTATCCTGTTTGGGATAGGCAGAAGGGATGAATGTGGAAATTACAGAGGCATTGCCGTGACAAACTCGATCGAAAAGTAAATAAAGACAGAATAGAAAGCGAATATAAAGACTTAGAGGCTGAGGAACAGGCAGAATTTAGGGCAGGTAGATCTACTGTTAACCATTTGTTTTGCATTACACAGATTATTGAAAAGAAAATAGCTGTTAATCAAGAAGTACATTTATTGTATGTAGACCTACGAAAGGCTTATAATAGCTTACCACATTATAAATTATGGGAAGCGTTACAGAAAACAAACATAAGCATGAATTTAATAAATGCGACGAAGAAACTGTACGCTAATGCTAACTCAAATGTAAAGGTTGGAAATAATTTGTCAAATGGATTCCAAATGAATAAAGGCATTAAGCAAGGCTGCTGTCTCTCCCCGACATTATTTAAAAATTATCTAGAACAAGCTCTAAAACTGTGGAAGCGCAAATGTAGAATGGAAATGCCGATTAACAACAATACCATATACACTTTGTCATTTGCAGATGATCAACTAGTGATAGCACAAAATTATGAAGATATTGAGTATATGACTCGAAAATTAATCGAGGAGTATAAAAAATGGGGACTTGAAACCAATATCCAAAAAACCTAGTATATGTGTATCGGCGGGAAACAACAGAACCTTACATTGAAAGATGGAGAAGTTATCAAACATTGCAACACATATAAATATTTAGGTATGATCATCACAAAAGAAGGCAACGTAGACGACACAATTGAGGAGAAAAACAACCAAGCAAGAAAAGCAATTTCCCTTCTCAATAGGATCCTTTGGGATCAATAAATCTGTAATAACAACAAGATATATAACACAATTATTAAAAGTATAATTACCTACAGTAGTGAAGTATGGAAGATAAAGGAAAGATACAAGAGAAAACTTAAGGCAACGGAAATGGATTTCTGAAGGCGTTAACCTAATTGTTCGTTGGATACTGACATACAATCTAACTTGACGTCATACCAATATTTCAAAAAGTTATTTCCACGTTCTTTGTATAAGTATATTGCTCAATGTCCTAGTGAGAGGATTGAAATATGTTTCATAGAAATTAAACGCTCAAGAAAGAAGAAATGATTTTCTGAAAGAAACTGACTTAGGCCAAATTCAAATAGTTCTTGGTTGCATGCTAGTTATGTGCTACAACGGTGTACCAAAAATCAGTAATTATTGGACAATGCATCGTTCACGTGATCCCGTGACAGATTCAAAGGTATATCTTCAAATATGTATTTTGCATCAGAAAAAAAAAACTGACAGAAGCTTTAAAGACTTATTACATTGATGACCTCGTACAATGCTTGAAAGGCACCTTTCAAAAATACCGACAAAATAGCAGTTTTCAAAGTATCGACGAATCTATGACGAAATTCTAAGGTCGATCGTCACTTAAACAGTATATGCCGCTAAAACCAGAAAAAAGGGGAATCAAAATTTGGCTTAGGTCAGATTCGTTTACTGAATATACGTATGACTTCAACATCTAAACAGGTCGTGAAACTGAATATGTAGAAGGGATTCTTAGGGAACGTGTAGTGAATAAACTTATTTTCACAGCAAAAGAAAGAGATATAACCTTTTGCTTTGATCGTTTTTTACTTCGGTTTGTCTGTTGAAAAATATGTAGTACTCAGCAATAGGGACCTGTAACCAAAATTAAAAAAACTTACCAAAAATAAAAGAAAAATTGTAAAGAGTGAAAGTTTATTACATCGCAATAAAAATGGTCTAATGTTTGTGAAATGGCAGGATACTAAGGAAGTCCTGATGCTGAATAATAGTCATAATGACAATGTTTTATTTATAAATAAAACCATGAGAGATAGCTAAAAAGTAAACGTGTCCTGCCCAGAAATTATAGCGTGCTAGAGATAAATTATGGGTGGGGTTGATCTAGTGGACCAAATGGAAGGATTGTACGAATTAGAGCGTTAATCAATTAAATAATGAAAAAAAGTATTCCATCGATTACTTATGATGTCAGTTATGGAATATTCTACTCTGATAAAATTTTTGGTACCTTTGGCAGAAGAAACGATTACTGAAGGACAAAAAAGAGCTGCTGTACGAAGTTGATCGAAGAAGGGAAGAGTATCTATGAAAAGAAAACGTTTCAAGACTGTATCATTGCCTCTTCCAATTGATGGAAACACAAGAAGACGATGTAAAAGGTGCACTGATAATAAAAGGCAAACACGTACAAAACCATTTGCGAAAAGTGCGACATTCCTTTATGTAAAAAGTGTTTCGCAGTATATCACCGTAACTAATATTTTGTATTTTTTTTTATTTTCGAGTATTTTTGAGTAATAAAGGAAAACAAATATGTTAATAATATTTCTATGTATGGCTGTCGGTACACATACATACCATTCATAAGACTAATGAATATATATATATATATATATATATATATATATATATATATATATATATATATATATACAGTGATGAGTGTTTTACCACCCGGCAAAATAGCGGAAAGGATAGAAGACAGATTAAGTTGTGAGATAGTATGAGATAAAGCTAGTTCTTGACGTGGCTATTACACTTCAGTCATAATTATACGGATGACCTCGAAAATATTTTATTTTAATAATTTCTGATGTTAGAATAAATGATTGAATAAATTAAGATATATTATAGTAAAAAACATTAATTATTAGCGATTTTAAATTATAAATCTTTAAGGTTATTTAATAATAAAAATAACTTAACTGAAATATTTGATTAAACTAAAGGTAGGTATGTTCTATCCGAAAACAATTATTGTATGTGGAATTGGCGCAATAGTTAGAGACGTGGTCTAGTGACAAGAAGATTGAGGTTCAATTCACACCAAGGATAAAATTTTTGTTTTACTCAATCAAAAAATAATAGAAAATATGATACATATTAGGTAAAAAGTTTTCGAAAAACTCATTATTTACAATTTATTCTTATTTGAATGTTAAAAAATAGAAATACAAAATAATTCAAATTCAATTTCAGTTTTACAGTCTTCAGTTGTGATTGCAAAATAATCCGGTTAAGACTGTTTAATGTCAAATCCATCACTAAATTCTCAGTGTTAATATCAATTCCTCTGTACAGGTAATGATTTGCAAAACAATTAACAACATTGTAATGGATGCGCTCGAACAGCTGCCTGCTTTACAGCTAACCAAATCATCAAGCCATCAAAATAATAACATACCGAGAAGTGTTTTTGCACGGTAAACAGAAACTTTTTATTGAAAAAACAATTCGTGAAAATGGTTTTAACGGTCGAGAAAAAAGTGCAAATTGTTGTCTGGCATGTGAACGGATTATCAGACAACATGATTAGACAACAATTTGTAAATATGTTTCCAAATAGGCCGGCTCCAGCACGATCAACAATTCAGTCTATTATACGTAATGGATCGTTTTTTACTTATGGATTCGTGTTCACTCCAAGAGGAGTTCGTAGACGAAGGGAGGTAAATCCAGATTTGGAACTAAGGGACACTTTGATTTGTGCAAGTTTTGAGCAAAATCCTACCCAATCAACATCTCGTCTCGAAGAACAATATGGAATTTCAAGATTTAGAGTAGGTAAAATTTTGAAAAGACATGGATACCGTCCCTATAAACTTCATAAATCCAACGAACAATTCCCTGGGGATCAATATAGACGTTTAGAATTTTGTCAAACTGCAATGGAAATGTCACATCAAGATGAACATTTTTTAGAGAACGTTTTGTTCACCGATGAATGTACGTTTTCATTGCAGGGCCGTCACAATTCAATGAATGCTCGGTATTGGTCTCGAGGAAATCCTCGTCAGATTTATGTCGCTCGTACCCAGCGTCCTCGAAAAGTAAATGTTTGGGGAGGCATAATAGGGAATCATGTCATTGGTCCATTTTTTATAGACGGTATGTTGACTGGGCGGAAATATTTGGAACTTCTGCAAAATCAAATTGTCCCAGCCCTTCGTAATTTACCAATACCTTTCGATTCCATATGGTTTCAACACGATGGTTGTCCCTCACATAATTCTTGCATCGTCAGTGAATATCTCAGTGCGACTTTTCCTAACCGATTGATTAGTGGCCACGGAGATATTTTTTGGCCTGCAAGATCACCTGATCTTGCACCTTGTGATTTTTTTATGTGGGGATACATCAAGTCCAAGCTATATGGAATTGAAGACGATAGACCTAATTCTCTCCAAGAATTAAGAGAAAAAATCTCTGATTCAATGAGAGATATTAGTCCAGAAACATTAACTAATGTTAGACGAAACTTTTATAATAGATTGGGTTATTGTTCTGCTGCTAATGGAGGCTTATTCGAACATTTATTGTAAATACATTTCATTAGAATATTTTTTTTTTATTTTTATAGAATTTCTACCTATTTAAATATTTTTGGAAGTACATTTATTTAGAACGTTCTTTTATGTTTGAAGAATTATTACTTTATTTTCGAAAGTACGACATTGTTTTTTCAATAAGATTTTCATGTTTTACTATAAACACTTCTAATAAAAACTGAAATAAATGTCTAGTGGTTTAAAGCAAAACGATATAATATCTGCATAATTTCAAATTTTTAAAAAAGTAAAACCTTCATGTGGGATTTGAACCCTGAGCGCCTGCATGAGAATATCGTGACTTGAACTCTGATCCATCAAACTTTTATATTTCTTTAGTGACAGTTTGGGTTATTGTTCTGCTGCTAATGAAGGGTTATTTGAACATATTGTTAATACGTTTATTTACAATATTTTTTTTTATTTTTGTAGAATTTTTACTTATTTAAACATTCTTTAAACGTTCTTTTAATTTTGAAGAATTTTTACTTTATTTTCGAAAGTACGTCGATACTTTTTTTTTCAATAAGATATTTATGTTTAACTTTAAACACTTCTAATACTAGTAACGACTGACATAAATGTTTAGCAATTCAAAGCAAAACGATCTCTGCATCATTTCAAATTATTAAAAAAAAAAAAAAGAAAACCACATGTGGGTTTTGAACTCTAATCGTCTGCGACGTCTGTGTCGAATTCTTACCACTAATCCACGAAGGATTGTGATTATTCCGTGACAAGAGTGTATGAAACTCCTCACAATATATTAGAAATTATTCTTGGTTAATAATTTAAAACGTTAGATTAAATAATTACTATTAATTAAATTATTTTATTCACATTTTTGCTTTATTGTGGTCAATCAGTTTTTACTTTATGTGAAATTAAAAAATGGAAATACGTCACACATACGTTACACATAATAATTATGACCGAGGTGATTTAGCTTGAAGCTAACGTCTAAAGGTGTGAGACTATCGATAATGGAAATGTAAATTATAGGTTTCTACCGATTATTTCCCACCTCTACGAGTTTCATCTTTTTTTATTTCACAAGGTAACTGTGTTTTCTATCTCTTACGTTAAAAAGCCGGGTGGTAAGACACTCATCACTGTATATATCAGCATTTAAGGCCAGGAATCCCATACGAGTAGCTCGATGTTCTTTACTATTTCTCGACATGTCTTTCAATTCCTTGTTTTGGTTTATCAGTCCAGTATCCCTAATATTCGAAAATTCAAATATAAAATAAAATATATTTCTCTCGTTATTTTTTTACGAAATAAATTTTAGGATGGTGTACTTGAATATCTACAATTCCAAACTGCAAATGCAAATGTTCCATTTTCCAAAGTAATTGCAAAAAAATGTATTTATAACGGTGAAAAGTATCGTTCAAAATCATTAAAAAAGATTTATTTTCTTTAAAATTATAATGTGTTGGACAACACTCCATCCGTTTATTATTAATGTGTTATGAACTTTTAAACGTAAGTATAAAGAACATTATATTAATTAAAACACTACCTAAACTAATATTTACTTATGTCGTTTATCTGAACTTCCACGACTGTATCAATAAGAGGTAATTAAGATTTTTCAAATCGATAATGACAATATTTTGAGTGACAGTTTAAAGACCGTCCCACCTTTCGATATTGCACCGTTTAGAGAGGCGTCATTTCGTCTGACAATTTGTAATAAAATAAAAGTATTATTGAGAGCATCAACAATTGTGAAAGCAGATATCCTATCAGATATCTAATAGGCCATTGTTAGACATTTAACTTTGATTACGAATGTGGGCGAGTTCATTTAAAAAAATCATTTCCTGTGCATCACAATACCAACATAATTACCCGGAGAGGTATGTAATTGTTGAAATTGTTATAATGACATCCATTAATGCCGCTTAGTTTTGGTGAATATGATCCAAAAGCGGCGATGGTATGCGTGAAAAGGTTTCCATTAATGCAACAATCACCGATAATTGTCGGGTGCTGGACAATTGGGTATTTAAAATTCGGATCAAGGTTTTGTGGAACGAGGATGCAGCTTTGAATAAAAAATTCTATTTACTTTATTAATTATGAACAAACTAGGCTGTTTCGATAACTACAAAATAGTCCTGGTTTCTCAATCAATTATTAGTTTGTAACTGGAAATTGACGTTTCTCAAGATCCTTAACTACAAAAAATGACAAGAATAACACTAATTCACTCGTATTAAGATAGTAGCGATATTTCAAACATCAAGACTAACTATTATGGAAATATGTATATTCTTCCGTTTCGTGATCAGAAAAGTTCTTTTTTTATTAAAAAAATCCAATAAATTTATTTTATCTGCTACTTCGGGAATATATTTTTTACATTATATTACAATATTTAATTGTAAAAAAGAAGATAATTTTTCATGCAATATTCAAACTAAAATCTTTCCTGTGTGTAACTTACAATTCGTATAAAACATTTTTAATAAATATGCAACATATCTATACAAAAATATTGGAGCATATATAGGAGCGAAACTCAACAATATTGCCAATATCGTTTTAAAGTCGTCTACTTTAAAATGTATAATGTATGTCTGAATTGTCAATATAAATGAGTCAGATAAAATTAAATTATTAGAAGAATTAACAAAAAAACAAAAATTTGTTGAATTTACTAGTGGAAATTGAAACGTCAATAAACGTACTTTAACCTTTAAGTGTGGCTTATTCCCATTTAAATAATAATTATATCTATACAATTGCTTGTACGAGATTTCTGACCTAGAAGTTAACCAGCTCAGTAGGAAAATATCGGTTATTAAATTAAGTGCATTTCGAGTTAAATATTCCCATTGAAAAATTACAAAAGTGAGTTGGTGAAGTGCCTGAGTAGGAGTTACAGATTATATTACTTTGTATATTTAATTATTTATCAGTACTAAATAAAAATGACAATCGAATGTAAACAAGAATTAGTTGAGACAAATTTATCAATATTTATCTAGGAAAAATCAGAGTAAAAATCAAATAATACAACTAAGAAGATTAATTACTCTTGGTGAACGGCTTATATCATATCCAATATATACCCAACATTTCCACATTTCCGCAGATATATATATGTTTCGTCATCCTAATTCCTCCTGAATCATTGTTAATTTGTCATGAAGAATTTTATATCTTTAGACGAACATTCCTGTCATATTTGTAAAACTAATGACCATACAGCCTCAAACTGTCCTCAAGAAGCAACAATTCAATTAAAAAACACAGTTACTACAGCAGACATGATAACTGACGTAACACTATATTCAGCGCAAATCCATTCAGAACCAAAGTATTTTGTAGCAGACACTTAATCCAAATAACACAAAACTAGTAGTAAGACGAAAATTTAAATAAACAAGACTAAAAACAGAATTGATCGATTAGGTGTAGGTCATATACAAATAACACAAGCATATTTATTTGGCGGAACGAATCAACCGGTATCTGATAGATGTAAGACAACTCTAAACGTAAAACATAATATTAACACTAGAAAGTCGGGCTTAGCATACCTACCTAGAAAGCCCGAAAAGATCATTTTGGTCCCAAGTTCCTAAATCAATAAAAACCAAGTTTAGAATTAACTATTTATTTGGGAATAAACCAAAAACAAAAATAAACAGTTTTAAGAAATTATATAAACTGTTGACGACAGAATTTGATTTAATTTTTTAGTTTCATTTTAAACATTTGGAACACCATACAGTTTGCAGTTTTTGGCATTTGCCACACATTGCCTTGTTACAGCCGTGGCACTCATTGGAAGTATGATTTCCGTTACAAAACATTTTTAACTGACATTTTTTTCTTTTTTGGCTAGTAACAGTGCTGGTGGTTGGTAAATCCGGTGGTGCTGGGTATAGTACCAGATTTCGGGAGGCAAGGTATGGAGCCCGTAATTCTTCACACAGCTGAAGAATAAACTTACGACGACTGATTTTACTTTCAGTAACTTCTTTATAAATAATCCATGCATTTATTGCTCCTAAGTCAAGAATGTTATAAAACACGTGCATTGGCCATCGTCTTGAAGCAACTTTTGTAGTATAAAGACGCGCCATTTGGTCAACTACATCAACTCCGTATTTTGTTTTATTATAAAAACTTACTGTTTGAGGAAGTTTTTTTCCATCGACAGCAACATCCACTGATTGATGTAATGAGCTCACCAAAGGCACATTTTTGTGACTCTTTCCTTGGTATGCAGTAAGTGTTATCTTTTCGTCGCTCTGGAATATATGGGTAACATATAATTCTCCATTTTTACTCTTTACGCTTAGAGGAACTTCCTTTCTGTTGCGATTCAAAGTACCCACAAGACTTGTTGATTTTTTTTGCAATGCCTTGGCCAATTTTAACGATGTAAAGTAGTTATCTGTCGTAACATTTTTGCCCTTTCCCAGTTGATTTTCCATTAACCGCAAAACAACATGTTCACCAACACTTGTATCTTTCTTGCGTAGATGATCAGTGCCAGTATAAGGGTAACCATTTACAATATACAGTGATGAGTGCCTTAAGAACCGGCAAAATAACGCAAAAGATAGAAAACATAATACGTTGTGAAATAAAAAGAGATGAAATTAGTAGAGGTGGGAAATTATCGATAGGAACCTCTAATTTACATTACACTATATTAGGACTATCGACAGTTTCCCACCTTTAGACGTTAGCTTATGAGCTAGTTGACTTCAGTCATAATATTACAAGTATGACGTCGAACATTAACATTTTTTAAATTTCGCATAAAGTAAAAACTGATTGAAGGCAATAAAGCAAATGTAAGTAAACAGTTTAATTAGTAGTAATTTGATAATTAATTCTATGTTGACGAATACAGAATAACAAGCTATGATAATTCTGTATTGAGAAGAGTGTATGCGACGTCTCAAATCACAGTTTATTATTGATGAATACTTTAATTTTGGATAAAAATATACTCGTACTTAAACTGTTTTTACTTACATTAGGTGATACGTATTACTATGACTGAAGTCAACCAGCTCATAAGCTAACGTCTAAAGGTGGGAAACTTTCGATAGATCCAATGTAATGTAAAGTAAATTATAGGTTTATATTGATAATTTCTCACCTCTACTACTTGCATCTCTTTTTATTTCACAACGTATTATGTTTTCTATCGTTTGCGTTATTTTGCCGGTTTTTAAGGCACTCATCCCTGTATTTTGATTCCACGCATGTCAAAAGCCAAAATTTCATGCCAAACTTATCCGGCTTATTTGATATGTACTGTGTGAACGGGCACCTGGCTTTAGAAGGCAGTAGTTGTTCGTCCACAGTAAGGTTTATTCCCGGTTTGTAACATGCACCACTATTTTCTATAAAACCATTCCAAACCGCAGAGGCTAGAGCAAATTTGTCGGTTTTCAATCGTTCAGATCTCGTTTGCTTTATGTCAAATGAGATATTTTATAATATCCTTGAATCTGTCTCGTGGCATAGTTTGCCTCCTAAAAAACTGAGGACCCCATACTGTTGACTACAAGCTGTTGGTTGGGAAATTTTTGGCGCCGTAGACTCCTCTTGCGTACATAATAGCAAGGGCAGCCTCCAGTTCTTCCAAAGTCCATGTGTCATTTTCAAACATCGATGTGCTTCTGCAATAGTGCATTCTTTTATATGACGTAACATGCTGTCGTTGATTATTAGATGCCAAGCACTTACCACACAATTGTTCCTCACGTTCCTTTTTGCATACGACGTAGGACCTGATTCCTCTCGATAAATGTTGTGCTGATCGCAGCGTCCTGTAATAAGCAAACATTCAATGAATATGAAGATACTAAAAATCATAATCTTACTAGGTACTCATCCAGAATCAATAACTTTCCACGTTGTTCTGTCTTTCGATTGTTCGGTGTCTCCGATTGAAATAGTTTTTCCTTGTTGACCTCTTTTTCTCTTGTGACTTGGCTTGGATGCACTTGGATTCAAGATAAAATTAGCTGACTCGTGCTGTTGAGTTGTAGAAGCAGTGTTTACATAAATTGGTGAGTCTTGTACAATAAAACTTTCTAACTGCTCTGAAGCATCAGAGTCACTTGAATCATTATTTTGTGGTGGTACGTATTGTTCATCGTCTGACTCATTATTTTCTGCAAATTCAGATTCACCTCCCGAAACATCTTCTTGTATTTTTCGTATTTCTTCAAGAAGTTCAAGCTCTTATAGTCCACGACGAGACATCTTTACAGTCGTCTTGAATTTTCACAATTGAACGAATGTTTCAATATTCTAGAAACGAGAGTCAGCAGAACCTAATAAACCGCTCAATAAACAAAATACTTTCAAGGAACAAACAGTATGTAACAAAATACCTTCTAGGAATAAACGTACATAAACATAATTTTATCTATCCGACAGAAAGTTAAAAGAAATCGTCAAATTTCCGAGAAAACGATAATAATTAATACAGGGCCAGTTTGGCCCCTTCAGACTTCTATGGCAGGTTTGTTAGAAAATCCATTTAATAAATTTAGTAAACAATATTTTTTTGCGTTAAATAAGACTTTGTATCAAAATATTAAAAGTCATAAAATATGAAATTATTATTGTGTCAAATAAAAGAACTACAATAACTTCAAATCGCAACAGGGGCCAAATTGGCCCCTCCGACTTTCTAGTGTTAAACTGTGCAAAATTTATGCAAGAAAAATCCTACAATAATCTTTCCGACGATCTAAAGACATTATTAAACGAAAATAATTAATTAAGTAACTGTACCTTAATGTAAGATATCGCTAATAACCATTAACAGTCAGCTGCCCCAAGTAGAAACACTATATCCATTTTTTTCAAAATCATTTTTATCGTGGGAATCATTTCGGAGTTTACTTTCGCCATAATTCAAGACTGTTGATATCATCAAAATATATTTACGTTGTTTACATTCGCCAAGACCGTTGAAGTTGAAATCATCAAAAAATTTTTTAGTGGTTTGTTAGTTTGTGTTAAGTGAAGTACATATGTTTTTAATATTCACTAAACAACGTCAACTATACACTACTGTGTATGTAGTGAACATCCAGGGTAATTGATATTGTAGCATTTTCGTTTCACCCCGTCTATCGCAAAAACTGAGAAATATTCTTAATTTTTTTGCGTTTCTGAGATTGATAATCTAAACATTTTGGAATATGTTTGTCATAAACAAAATGCTCTTTTATTTGATCTCGGTTTCGCCTAGAAACTGTTCACTTAGGTTCGGGGAAAATAGATCCTTTCAGGAGAATGAATATGCCCTTTTGTTCAGCTAATTAATATGTAAAAATTTTTTCATAGATAGTAAGATATATTCTCTATAATATAATGACAGTATGCTATAACTGAAGCAATGCCTAAGTATTTTTGCACATAAATTTTATTATTTGAATTTATTTTGCAGTTTTACCCAGTTGTAAAGTTATTCCACCTTGTTTTAGATTTATTTACTTAATACCTGATTTATCAAAATTTTTATTTTTGTCTTTTTGCTATCTGTTTTATTATGTTTTCATATTTACTTAACTAATTTGGTAATATGACATAATACGTTAGTCTGGCTGAACTTTTGAGTACTTAATAAAAATTTTTAATTTGTTGCCATTATTTGTTTACTGCTCTCTTATAATCTTCCATTCTTCTGGTAACTAATAAAAAGATATATCTGATTTTATTAAAGTGTGATGATTAATTGTTTTTTTTTTGACTACGTATGCATATAGCCAATCTTTTCATAGGTCAAGTGTCGAGTTTTCCTCGTCCCTCGACAAATGACTGGGTGGCGCACCTTATTTTTCCGTTTTCGTTTAGTACCAAATTCCTTTATTTTCATTAGTTAATTTCAATTCCAAATTTTTTAAAATATACCTACATCCAAAATCTATAGATCCACGTCCCAAAGCTCACCGTTGTGTTATTTAAAACACCTGAGCGCCGGTTTGCCAGATGAACCAACTTGTATCTAGATTTTCTTCTTCACTTTCCATTACCCACTTCTTATCCAGACAAGTTACGTTATATATATCTCCCTCCAAGTTGCGAGTTTGATTATTATTTACTGTTTTTTTCTACTGATCAACGTTGTCATATTGTACGAGACACTTTAAAAAGTTCGCTTTTATATGACTATTTGACTGTATGTGAATTATTAACATAGAATTTAATAAATTATATATAATCACAACCTAGCAACAGTGTTATTGGTAAAACTCAATTATGATTTTTCAGAAATTAGTGCCTAGAATTTTGTTATTCTACTAAGTTGTTTTGTGGTGTTGTAGCTTTTGCATTATTGTATATCTCTCTTGTTTTGTAAACAGGTATAAATATACTTTGTCTTTATCCGCCTGATATTAGCCATAAATATTTCTTTTGACGTTTAAATGCCACGATGTTCATTGACTCCAATTTGCCAAAGAGTAAACTCATTCAGAATAATCTTACTAACAAATATCCTTAATTTCATTATTACATTACATAGTTAAGCGCATACCAGATTACTCAGTCATACATACAAGTAATTAAGACAATTATGTGGTATGAACTTTCAAGTTCTATATTTAGCATTTTATTATACAATATATGTCTATTATGTCTAGACTACATTTAAAATTAAATCTCTTGGAATTACTGCAAAATATTTAAATAAACTCTGAAAGTCATTATTTGGTTTTCCAAAAACACCTTTTTATTTTGATTTAGATGTTTGGATATAATTGAGGAGGTAACATGCAAACAGCCTGTTGTAGCCAAAGTGGTTTATTATATCTGATTCATAAAAAAAAATTTACCAATGGTAAAAGCATGTTAAAAATCACCTTTACATGCAAAACAACTTATTTCTACTATATTGCTCCATGCTAACCAGCTTATCTTAACCGACCAATAGGAACTCTGCAACTGCTACTCAACTGAGCCAGTGAGTTTTAAAAATATGAGGTTATGTGAGGGTTTATCGTCAAAGTATTTAAAAACAATTAGTAATTACTTTATTATTTAAAGGATAATGTAATAATAAAGGGACTAGAAACAGAAGAGTTACAAGAGGGAAAAAGAAAAGTGAACAAATTACCAGGTATGTAGATCCTAAAAGAGCCATAGTTTTTGTACCATTTAAGCACAAAAATAAACGTTTTACGTTCCTAAAAATGAGGCCTATTAACATCAACGCTTTCAAAGAAGAGTTTTAAAAAGTTTCAGACACGAAAAACAAGACAATATAGTTGCCAATCTGATTCATACAACACAAATCAAAAGACATAGGCCTAGGTCGTTCAACAAAAATTAACATCAAAAACCAGGACCTGACCGAAGTACTCAATACAATACTTTTTTCCAGCTGTCTAGTGCTAAAACTTCTGTATATTTGGAGCTTTTTCGCACTGTTATTGGTAGTGGAGAAACTATAATAAGAAAATAGTATAAAAAGGTATTTTGGGTTTGCTGTTGAAGGAAAAGGACTCTACCAAAAATAAGAACTATCTGAAGAAGAAAAGTGTTGAGCGTACATAAAAAAGCTCAGAGGAACTGAATCACATTACAGAAGATAAGAGTTCAAAATAATATATCTGACTAGTGAGTTAAGTATTAGTAAACTAAGTAAAATATTAACATAGGTTTTAAGTCACCTACCTCCGATACTTACAGTACATGCTGCCTTCTCAAATAACAAATTAAAAGTACATCAGCACAGTCTGCTGAAAAGGCGCAGCTAATAGTTAAAAAGCGAATTTAATGAAGAAGAGCAAAGGCGTGTTATAGGTACATGAAAATAGATGTTTTTTATTCTGTTAGCCTCTGCTTTGATCTTCAACAAATTCAGCCACAAAAGACAAGCCCAATTAAAACAGCTTATTACGTAAAACAGATTTGGTTTTATAACTTTTGTTTGCTTATCTAAAATTTCAAGACCACATTATCTACACTTGGACAGAGAAGCAGACAGGAAAAGGTAGTGTGCAAATATCACCGGCTCTCTTCAATTATTTAAAAGACGCTGATTTTTAGGGCTGTTCTGTATTAAGATTGTTTGGTGATGGTTGTGTTTTTTAAAATAAAAATAATATTAACCTGAAAACACTGATTCATTTTTTGGAAACACACAAAACATCATTCAATGGTATAGGAAAGGTAAGCGCACTAAGAAGAAGATTGGCCACTTCTTGATACTAAGAAGCTAAGTGATATAAGGATATTAAATCAATTAGTAAACTAAAGAGAATTAAAATAGGTGCTATTAGGCACAATAAGAAATTGAACACCTAGGAAAAAAAGGGAAAAGGAAAGTCTTACAAAAATTATGTGTTGGTAAGAGGGTTAAAAAACTACAAGTAGAAAGAAAAAAGTCTTTTATATCTTTGAGAAAGAAAGGGAAAAATAATCTTAGACAAGTGAGACTGTAAGAACTCCCACTTCCTCATGTGTCAAAGAAAGAAAAGACAAAGATATTCACAAACTTTTGAAAAAAATATTTTCTGGCTCACACATTAATTGGTACAAGAGTTTGATTTTTGATCAACCCACTACAGCAGATGCTGGCGAGGAGCGGAAAGTAGTGAGTGACTGTCTCGATGATGACTCCGTCCGGCTCGCGGAGATAAGAATACGGCCGGGGTCAGAAAGCCCTGCCTGTCGTAAGAGGCGACTAATGGGTATCAATCGAGAGTTGGAGAGCCGTCGCTTGAGGTGTCGGGCTGGTAGAAATGCACACGGTTGCTTAGACGACACGGTCACCGGTCTACATTCCTAGTATCCGAGACCAGACTCTCGTGGGACCACTCTACTCTATTACAAAAGAACCTGGCGAGGTTGAACGAGCTGGGCTCATACATACCCCTCCTGGCCTTGTGTCAGGCGTGGTGTGGGTGCCCCGGCACGTACCCGCCGGGAGATCTAAGAGTGGTAGAGGAGAGATCCTCGGCGGCGACCTGTCTACGTGCGAGTAGGTGAAGTACTCGCAACACAGGTACTACGGGGAAGGTGGAGCCCCACGAAACGTTTATTTTTGCATACGTGGCGTGGCACCTTCACTTTGGTGTCGGACTCGTAGGGGCAGAGTTTTCGTTAACGGAGGTATAGCCGACAGGCCAGATAGTCCAGGGTTCTGCCAAATTTTATTTGGAGGGCACAAAGCATAGCAATGTCTCGATGATGAGCGCAGTGACTCAGTTAAAACAGAAGTTAATTCAGAAAACCATTGTTCTTTTACTCTATTGCTTATTAACTTTATTTACATGCATATCATCTTATGTCCACCACATTTTACATGCAAAACTACTTATTTCCACTGAGTTCATGTAAAAGGTCTTATTGCCAAAACAAAAACAATTTTTTAAACTATTTTTTAGCTACCTCAACTGAAATAAGTGTCTCATGTTTGAAACCAATACTATTGCATAACATTAATTAGAACTCATTACCCCTTTTCAGAGCAAAGCTACAAGTTTTTTACCGTCCCTGAAAAATTACTTATTTGTGAATTAAGCTTGTTTGCATTTTACCTCCTCAATTATTCCCAAAAGTAAACATCCCTGGGACTAATTAAATGCGAATCCTTTGGTTTTGATATTTTTATGTGTTTAGGTTTTATGCAAAATTGCTTAAAAATATTTATCTTTACCGTGGGTAAAAAAATTATGAATGGCTGGTATTGAAAGAATGTTATAGTTAGTGTACAATCGGTCGGACGATAATGATATAATATTATATTAAAAATGTAAATATCACTGCTCATCCTCCTCATTCCTTGGGCCCTTATCAGGACGTAATGACACTCTAAATACAAGCTCGTATTATTAGCTTGCTGTCTATATTGGCTGTAGGTAGGAATGTTCCCACCAGACTCTTCATTTGATCTGCCCATCCTATTGAAGATCTTTCTCTTGATATTCGACCTTCTAGCTTTCCTTCCACTACCAATAGTTCCATACTCCCCGTTCTTCTAGCTAAGTGGCCGAAGTAAATTAGGTATGCTCGGTTTACTTTTTTATTAGCCTTGCCTTTTATATGAATTTCTATCAGAATTGACAGGTTGGTTCTATGTTCTGTATAGGACACGCGTAGAATTCTTCTATAGACCCACTTTTCGAAGGCTTCAATCTTGCTCCTATCGATTTTTTTGAGAGCACATGTTTTAGCTGCATATGTATCAATGAAAAAATAAGGGCATTGGCCAACCTGAGCTTAATTTTCCTTGTTATTGTTTGGTCCTTTCATATTTTAATCCATTAAATTGTTGCGGTTCTGACCATTGATAGTCCACGCTTGATTTCTAAGGAGCAGTCATTATTGTTGGTTATCAGAGAGCCCAAATATACAAATCTGTCTACCACTTCGAAAATCGCCACTTGGTGTTTGTGAGGTAGATTATTATTTACTCTGTCTACGATCATTATTTCTGTTTATCCGGTGTTAATCTGAAGTCTGAATTCTTTACTTATCCGGTTAGCTGTTCAATGATAATAATCATTTCGACTTCATTCGCTGCTAATATAAGTGCTGCTATAGTAATTCCTCCATCCCGGTCGTCTTCTACTGGGTATGCAGCCTTGTCTAGTTTCTTTCTTTGTGTTAAACGCGTCTGAATGTTTCGTGTATTTTAACTACGGCTGAGTTTTTATCATACAGATTTTTTATTAAGTTAACTAGCTGGTTAGGTACTTCCATATTTTTCCATTATACTCCAGAGGAGATTCCATTTTACTGAATCTAAAGCCGTTGTGCAATTTAAGAAATAGATCAGCTTTGGTATGTTCTATTCTCTTATTTTTTTAATATCTCTCTGGTGTTAAGTATCTGCTGCTGAGTTTTTTTCCTGGTACGAATTCGCATTGTTCTTCGGCTATTTCTTAAAGTAGAAAGTTCTTTAGCCATTCATTGGTTATATGTAGCATGATTTAGCTTGCATAAGGAATAAGGGCAATAGTTCTGTAGTTGCTGCATATGGTAAGTGATCTTTTTTTGGATAGGGATAAAGGTTCATTCGCACCACTCGTTGGGCCATTTACCCGTGATCCATATCATGTTGCACATATCCAGTATTACACCTTTGTCAATTTTGCCCATGGTTTTTAGAGTCTCCGCTAATATGCCATGAATTTTTGGGAATTTTTTTGGTTTCTCAGTTGGTTGAGAGCCTTCTCTTATTGCATGTTTTTTATGTTTTAAGACTGATGCATCTTTTAAAGTACTTGTATAATTCTAAGCAGTATTGTTTCCACGTCTCTGCAATGCTCTCTATAGTTTTTCGGTTTTTCTTTTCCATTATTGTCTTGAATCGCTTGAAGTTGTGGCATTAACTCTCGGGTCAAATATTTAACTTTTTTAAATAGTTCCTGACTTTCATGGCGGTTGCCACGCTGCTCCAGTTCTTGACATACGTTATTTATGTGGTTGTTTTTATCTCTGGTGCACATACATTTTATTCTCCTGTTCAGTTCCGGTATTTTTTGAGTGCGGCCTCCTGTTTTTGTGGTATGTGTGTACTCTTTTTTCACTCAAATATTCAGCTTTTTATTTCATTTCACGTTTTATGTATGTCTTGTGATATTTGTGGTTTTTCTTTGTGTATTTAGAGTTCTTTTGTATTATTTAACCTCAGCTGTTTTGTCTTGCAGTTCATTTTTAGCAGTTTATTATCTGATCCACAATGTGCTTTGGCATAGCTTTTACATTTAATAGTAAGGTATTCCATTTCTCCGAGTATGTAGTCGATTTGTTTTTAATGTTCTTTATTTGGACTAGTCCATGTTGGGAGCTTTCTTGGGTGGTGTTTATAAAGTGTATTTGTTATCACTAGATTGTTTTCACTGGCAAACTGTAGAAGACGTTTTTCTCGGTTGTTTTTAATGCCCAAGCCAAATGACCCGACAATATCTCTGAAATGTGGTTCATTTTCGGGTTTTTCACCCTTGGCGTTAAAGTTAATAATATATAGGTACTCGCTGTTTTTGTGGAATTTGCTTTAAGATGTTTTCTATATTGCTGTAAATTTCGTCAATCTGGGGCATCTTTTGTGGAAATATATACTGCAAGATATGGAAAATTTCTGATTTTACTTCTAATGTGATTTTTACGAGTCTATCGTTTATTATGTTTTTTCATAGCTAATGTTAAAGTGTTACTATAACAACTGTTTTGAGTAGATAAAGTATCACTTTATCCGCAAAGGTAGATAAAGTAACACTTTATCTACCTTTAGAGTAGATAAAATGTTTTGACTTTTTTTTATTTAATAAAATTTACAAATTCAAACACATTAGGGATTAAAAACAACTGAAATTTTACAATTAACATTATTAGAAATATCTATTTTTGGAGCATCATAACTTGTACTCGTTTGCTTAAACACTTGATTCGAGGTACTGGATTGATTTTCTGGTCCGCCAAGTATACACTTGGATACAGCAATCTTATTGCTTATTGACTCTTTAATGTAAAATTCTGCAACAGATGATAATTTTCATCCACCTAAACGTTTAACTTTTACTAGATCAGCTTCAGAATTTGCAAACATAGTAGCTGAAGAACGACGGAAACAATGCCCCGTGTACATTTCTAAATTTGCAAGTTGCAAAACATCTGCAATCTTCTTGGGGATATTATATATAGTGTTAATCCCCACCGTTTGAGTAGTGCACTTTTGTTGTCGGTAATTTACAAAAAACTTACTGTGAGGTACGTTTTTGGGGAGCAAGGCAATATACTTTCTTACGATTTCCAAGAAGCTCAGTCCACTTTTCTTTTCAGTAATACAAAATGACCTTTTCTGCTTAGTTTTAGTATCAGATAATAAAACGATTATCACCGATTTTCTGTCGTCCACGTTAAACACTTCTAACTTGTACAATTTATCGGACCTAGTCGCTCCATGCACACCAAAAATAGGAATAACTTTCATCAACAAATAGACGTCATCAGGATCTTCTCTCAGAAATTTAATAATGTCATCTGACTCCAGGATTTTGGACTTTTTAGCTTTGTATCTTTCACTCAGGTTTTTTAGTAAGGTGGTTAACTTGCTGAATTTAGAATAATGACGATGGCATCGCTTTTTTCGACTTTTCAGAAAAATACGTCAGAAGTATTTTTTCACTCACGCCATTGATATGTTTAATGCTTTTCCACTTTTTAACAGACTGGTATTCTTTCTCATACATCATCCTAGGTTTTTGTGGCAACAATAAACTTTCTGCTTCCAACGCTGCATTTTCTACATCTGATGGCAGGTTTTCGTTTTCTTTTGTCAATTCTTTTCCGTCCCATTCGTATTCATTCACTTTGTACACAAAACGCAACAATATTCTCAACAAAAACCAAAACGTAACATTTGTTTGACATTTGTTGACAGAGTAATTTATATCCCTAGCAACGGAGCAACACAATTGCGATTTTTGTGCTAGAAATTACAATTTTTTTTTAAATTCTATTTTTCACCTGAACTTGAAGTCTTGCTACAGAAAAAATGTTGTATTGCACAAGACGATAAAATCGCAGTATCTTCTCGAGCATAATTATACTTAACTGTTTTATCGGAAAATTTTTGTTTTTGCATAAACTTATTAATTCTTCCTTTCTAACACTTCATACGATTAAGACATGAAACACATCTGTGTCTGCATTACGATCTTTCCAAACTGCTAACACATGACATGGAAACGAGATATGGATAATTCATGAAAATTAGTTTAAAAGGAAACAGAGCAAACATAAATAATTTAGAAAATCATGCTTTTAAAGGACGTTCACATAATAAGAAGTGATAGATGAAGTACTTCACTTCATAAGTACGATATGTAAACTCTTAGTAAATCACCATTCCGGTCTGAGACTGTAACCCTTAGTTGGTTACCTTTTGCTGTTTACTTCTTTAGTACACCATTCTTCACCATTCAAAATTTGTTATTCTTCTTTTACTATTTCTGTTGTTTCTTTTTTGTTCTCTAGCTGTTGTATTTGATTTTCCTTGTTTCTTCCCTTTGTTTACGTATTTTAAATATTTTCTTGTATTTCTTATTCTTGTTCTCTGTACTTTTATTTTTATTATTTAGTTCCATTGGGTAATGGTCACTTTCTATTTCATAGCTTCTTCTGACCCTTACGTACGTAATCCAGCTCCTCTATGTTTTTGCACTATAGTGTAGTCAATAATTGATTGTTAATGTCTTGGTATGACTTCTTGTGAGATTAGTATCTTTTTATGTTGAAAATGTATATTCATTATCATCACGATATTGTCTGAAGAGAATTCTAGTAATAGTTTTCCATTATTGTTAATTTTATCCTATTTGTATGGTTTTATAACATCGTTCCATTTTCTAGTTCTTTTCTTACTCTACCATTCATATTTCCTGTAATTATAATTTTTAGTGTACAGTCCATTTATTTCTTTAAGAATACGCTTAGTATACGGTCATTGAAATATATCCAATTCCTTACTTTGCTGATGATATATTTTTTTACCATGACTGCTACCACTGACTGAGCTCTCATTTTTCTTCTACTCCAGTAAATACTAGTAACATTCCGTTTTTCAATGTCTCGATTGCTATTCTTTTTCTTTTTGTTTCTGTTATAGCTACTACATAAATCTACTTATCTTCTATTGCTTTCCCTAGTTCTAATTTTTTTTACTTCGTTGTTTGTAAGTTTTTCTAATTCTAATTTTTGTCTTTTTCATTTACCTTGTCGTTTGCGGCTAAGTTTTTTTTTGTATTTCTATCTATTTTAGTGTCAGATCACATTCTAGTATACTCGATGTTGTTTACCTATAGCTTTGGATTTCAGTACTTTTATTTCTCTCTGAATTTTTTAAATACTACAATAACACACATTGTATTATATATGTTTTACGTTTTTTTATCTTTGTTTTATTATTCCAAATTCCTCGTTTATATAAAGTTTTCTATTTCGTTTTTTATTTTTTGAACAATAAAAAAAATGTTTTTAAATTTACCCTTTAATTTATCATCTTTTGTACCAACCATACTGCGTTAAAAGAACTTTGGTGTACATAGTACGACATATTATTATTATTTAATATAAATGTATATATAAATCGGTATAACAGTTTGAACAGTTCATGTAGCTACTTTCCATTTCATCCGCTAATTACGCGTAGGCTGGGAGTGTATGCAAAACCGGCGGGCAGATGTGAATATTGTACTTCATCTTTTTTTGTTTCTTTTGTCTAGTTGAATGCAATATATGCCCCACATTTCCACCTACTTGATCACTAATTACTGCAGGCCGGATAATGCGCCATTGTTGCAAGTCTGTTAAAATCGCATAAATTATCTGAAAGCAGAACAAAAAATACTCCCGCTGCATCTATACACGGTGCTTCTATGGTGGCTCTGACAACGGTAACGTTTTAATAAAGTAATGAGAAGACAAAATAGTTTATTTAAACAAGAAAGTTATAGGTGCACTTAGCTACTGTGTGCTATTGTTTCAGTCTTTAAAAAAGAATTTGAAAGTTCTACACTGTGAAATCATAAAAATATTTTTTAACTAGTTATTAGCTGGTATTACGATAACGTTTATATTCTAAAATAGAAAAGAAAACTAGAAAGCGGAGAAGGATTTACCGATACATTAAATGTATTTATTTTTTAATAACAGATCGCATACCTGACACACCAATCCAATAAATTATATATATATATATATATATATATATATATATATATATATATATATATATATATATATATATATATATATATTATTTTTTTAGTACTTCGAGTTGTTTTGGACATTCACTTAGGAGATATCAAATAACCATGTCAAACACTTAGCCTCCAAATCTATAAATCTATAAATTTATATATATATATATATATATATATATATATATATATATATATATTAGTAAGATTAAAATATAGTATTGAAAAGTAAAAAATGAAGTTACCAGTCTTTAGTTTACTGAGTGCCGCAGGTAAATGAATTAACAGGTGTAACACCCACGCCAACAACGTGAAAAGACATTGGCCTTAAGATCAAGATATGACAGAATAGCAAGGCGAAATACCAACCTTTAGTGCAATAGAGCGGTACATTTAAATTTGGGTGACAACTTGTCATTAAAAAGCCAAAAAATGAAAGGAAAAGGTGGTTAAGATCACCATTTTCCCCCCAGTAATTGGTTTAGTAAACCAAAGAACAAAGCATGCGAGGTCAATCCAAAATATCATATGTTATATATTTACGTTGTGACTGGTTAGCCAGCCAACAGGTGAAGATTAATTCAACTTCCACAGTCCAAGGTTCATAGCATTTGGAACTGTGAATGAAAAAGATTCTATGAATCAGTTTCAATTTACTAAACAAGTTAATCAAAGAAACAACATCACTTTTACATATATTAAGTAATTGTTTCTAAATACTATATTTTAATCTTGACTAATTCAATAATGTTACCTAAAGTCAAAATTAACATTTAACTGATTATAAATAAATTGTTGGAAGTGTATCTCATAATCTTTCTAGTTCTCTACATATCAATTTTAATGTTTTTTACTTAAGTTTTTTATAATAATTTTTTATATACATGTATGATTATCACATTTTCTTTTGCTGTGCTCTGTTAATTTGTAAACTGTACCTAGTTTCAATTATTTGTTTATACAACTTTATCTCTAAACGTCCAGTATCGTAAGCTTTTTCACACATTTAATATAATTGACTGCTACATGTCTTTGTAAGGTAACACACATGTTATATGTTTGGTTCATACACTTCTCTATGGATGTTTGGTTTTCATATTGTTCTTTATAGATGAACTGATGATGCTTTCTGAGCAGAAAGCGAAACGTCTTAAATAAATAGATAAAGTAGCCACCTTCTTTGTCTTTTATTTCTCCACTTTGACCGAAAAACCCACCACTCTTTAAGTGTTCCTTAGTTTATATATATATATATATATATATATATATATATATATATATATATATATATATATATATATATATATATATATATTTTTCAAATTATTTTTTCGACCGTACTGTTTTAAATATTGATTTAGAGTATCAGCAATCGGTCAGGAAATAAAACTCTATTTGTTCAGTCTCTCAATATTTCGTCACGATTTTGTGACTTCTTCAGGAGAAAACTGTAAATTTATTAGAATAATTAATGATTATATGTAAACAAAATGAATATTTTAATACTTACAACTATAAGAATGAAAATTTAAATTTTTCTGGCATATCTAAATAAATGACATATTTTTGTTTGATTTTATTAAGGAGTTATGGTAACCGCAATATGTTATAGAGTGAATTCCCGTTGTACAATTTTCAGCGAGTAGGTTAAAATAAACAATTACTATGACAGTATTATTCATTTTATAAAGTGGAAAGATGGAATTAATAAAATTGAGAAAGAATCAGGAACACGATAAATTGATCTATAAAATGTAATTGATGGTATGTAGTCAGTTACTGCAATACTGATATTTAGGAATGTAATAAAATTATAGGTACAGTTACTAGAGAATTACTATAATAAGTATGTGTTTAAAGGTTAAGATCTATCATATTATATATTGTTTAGTATGTTGCAGTAGATATTACTTAAATGATTGGTGTCTGTCTTATAATTGATAGATTCAGGAGTTTTATTAATGTGTACCATTTCAAGGAAAAGCCGATTTTTATAATTATCAACTTGTTCCAAGATTTTTACATTATTAAAGTCAAAGTTATGTCCTGTCTTCAAGTGGTGGTCCACTAAGGCACAAGAGTTTTTTTGTATGTTACAGTCACTTTTGTGTTGAGTGACACGTTTTTTAAGCCATAGTTGACTTTGACCAATATAACAACTTTGACATTGACTGCAATTTATTCTATAAATTATATTACTCATTAATGAGTTTGGAGTTTTAACTTTTATTTTTGTGAATAACCTTGAATTTAGAAGTGGATTGTATTTAATTAATTTAATGTTCGGAAATGTTTTGAAAAGTGGGACAATTTGGTCTGTTAAATTTTTTATGAAAGGTATTTTTTTATATGAAACCAGTTTCATATAAAAAAATACCTTTCATAAAAAATTTAACAGACCAAATTGTCCCACTTTTCAAAACATTTCCGAACATTAAATTAATTAAATACAATCCACTTCTAAATTCAAGGTTATTCACAAAAATAAAAGTTAAAACTCCAAATTCATTAATGAGTAATATAATTTATAGAATAAATTGCAGTCAATGTCAAAGTTGTTATATTGGTCAAAGTCAACAGTGGCTTAAAAAACGTGTCACTCAACACAAAAGTGACTGTAACATACAAAAAAACTCTTGTGCCTTAGTGGACCACCACTTGAAGACAGGACATAACTTTGACTTTAATAATGTAAAAATCTTGGAACAAGTTGATAATTATAAAAATCGGCTTTTCCTTGAAATGGTACACATTAATAAAACTCCTGAATCTATCAATTATAAGACAGACACCAATCATTTAAGTAATATCTACTGCAACATACTAAACAATATATAATATGATAGATCTTAACCTTTAAACACATACTTATTATAGTAATTCTCTAGTAACTGTACCTATAATTTTATTACATTCCTAAATATCAGTATTGCAGTAACTGACTACATACCATCAATTACATTTTATAGATCAATTTATCGTGTTCCTGATTCTTTCTCAATTTTATTAATTCCATCTTTCCACTTTATAAAATGAATAATACTGTCATAGTAATTGTTTATTTTAACCTACTCGCTGAAAATTGTACAACGGGAATTCACTCTATAACATATTGCGGTTACCATAACTCCTTAATAAAATCAAACAAAAATATGTCATTTATTTAGATATGCCAGAAAAATTTAAATTTTCATTCTTATAGTTGTAAGTATTAAAATATTCATTTTGTTTACATATAATCATTAATTATTCTAATAAATTTACAGTTTTCTCCTGAAGAAGTCACAAAATCGTGACGAAATATTGAGAGACTGAACAAATAGAGTTTTATTTCCTGACCGATTGCTGATACTCTAAATCAATATATATTATATATATATATATATATATATATATATATATATACGTATAGCTCTTCAGAAACCTTTAAAGTGATCGCATTGTGTATTGGCCGATAATTTTACTTTTTCACTTATTGCTTAAAACAAGCCGATTAAATAATGTTATCTAAAGTTAAATATAAACTTCTATAATAATTAATATTAAGTAATATCAATGCTAACTTTGAAACTTTGTTTGTCATACATATTAGATATAAGTATCTTGCTTTGTTACTTACTCTAAAGCTTTTTTAACATGTCTATTCTTTGAACTCCCTTTTAACTTTTTCAAAGCTGACTTGGATCTGTTTTTTTTTGATAACTCAAACTTATCTTTTTGTACGTTTTAATTTATATGGTTCATAAATTAAGCTATTTTCTTTATTTCCATCATATATTTGCTAAGATGAACTGATGACGATATTTATAAATTGAATACACGAAACTGTATATATATATATATATATATATATATATATATATATATATATATATATATATATATAAATAGGGACCAAGTTTAAAATGTCAACATTCCTAAATAGAGTTAAAATTATTCTTCTCCAGGACCAAACTTATATCTATGTTGTTTAACACTGTTTCTAAATTAATTCTAATTTACTAATACGTAATTTTGTAGTTATACTATTATCACTATGTTTATTTATTTATAACAGATAATACTTTTTGGAGAAAACTATTTAAATACGTGGATACGTTACAGTGGCATTAGTCACGACTAAAAGTTAACCCGCAATGGGTTAGCAGTCCCATAAGCGCAAGAGGGGAAGAAGAAGCACGAAGAGTTCGAAATTCCATTTTGAATATCAATGGAATTTATATGATATGAGCTCCCTAAGCGTGGATATACATCGAGTCTTAAATACGGCGATATATTGGGAGACCCAGCGGGTAACCTACCGATTTCATTAATATTTCTATCTACTGAAAGGCAACAAGTTCGAAGCCTGAAGAGACGTTTAAGCAAAGATTAAGAATGTGTTTAGATAAGTATCAGAGATCATATCCATAATAAAAAATCAGAGTAATAATGTCGTCATTGAATAATACCAACAAAGGTTTTTTAGTAAAAATTGTACAACACAACTTCTTAAATGCAATTTTTATACAAAAAACAGCTCTTAATGACATGAACTTCAAATATCACTTACACATAAAGATATTCTGTAACACTTTCTTTTTAGAAAAAAGTGAGTATAAAAAATTAGAGTCTTATTAAACATGGGAAATTAAAAAACAACAGTTTTTCTGAAAAGGGAAGGAATTTTTTCAGTCAGTTTTAATAGTTGAAAATAAAAATTATATACAACCAGCCCATTTCAGCTTGTTTTGTCCAGTTATTGTTATTGTTCAGTGTTTCTTGTACCCCCATTTTGTACTTTGTGAAGTTTTCACATCTCTCAAAGCACATTACATTTCTTTTATCTGTTATTTTTGTTATGTAGTAAAGAATTTTAATTTGAGATTTTTTTTATATAAGTTTGTATGGTTTTTGCTATGAATGTGTATTATATATATATATATATATATATATATATATATATATATATATATATATATATATATGTATGTTTGGTTTAATTCCATATAAGATCAAAATAAGACAGATTATCACAGAGGCATCTGATTTTCGGAAAAAATGCGCAGTAGATGACACAACAGCATTTATACTGACATAACAAAAAATGCGCACAAACTGTGTGTCTAAGGAATTAAAAATGGACATCTGTGTTTTACTACTTCCGATTTGGCAACATCCAAAGTCAATTAGGACTTTGGTTGACATTAGATTTGTTACTTTCCATTCAGACTCAGGTAACTCCGTCCGAAAACTACTTGAAATATATCGTAAAAAATTCTCTAAAAAAAATTATAAAATTACAAGTGGCGATATGGACGTCAGATTTAAAAATCGATTTAAGATCTTAGCAAAAGTTATCAAGCATTTATCGGAACCATTTAAAAAAACGGCATGAGTCAGTAGAAAAGATAAGCCGTAAGACCTAACCAATAATCTAGAACTTTTTCAAAGCGATTATCTTTTTTATTATTAATAGATTCCTAGTACTATGTTTTAAAAAACTTACAGGGTTTGGGTAAGAAACAACAAGAACTAAACAGGGAACTGAAGAAGAAAAACATAAACATAACAGTCATAACTGAAATTAAAAAGAAATTAAAGGGCAAAGAGGCTTAGATAACTAAGACTTTTCTACTAATATTAAAAAAATATATGCAAGAAAGGCCAAGTTTACTGTTTACTTATAGTAGGTATGTTAATATCGTGTTCTGTATTTATTTTTAAGTATTTAGTGCGTGTATATATAATAATACAAATAAGTTCTAAAATCATATTAGGTTAAATAAACTTGCTTGTTACAATTTCGTTTCTTTTTAACGTAAAATCATTTTAACTTTTTGTTTAAAAATGATTATAATTCTTCTTATAATTCTTCTGGGAAGGTTTAGTTTGAGAATAGCTGCCAAATTACTCTCGCACCAGAGCGGCTGATACCCTAGGAACGGCCCTGTTGATAATCAATAAAAAAACAAAATTTAATGTTACAAAGTTTTACACTTACATCAACAAAAGAATAATAATTACAAGACTCAAAATAGATAGAGGATACCTAATAATAAAAGGGATATATATATATATATATATATATATATATATATATATATATATATATATTATATATATATATATATATATATATATATATATATATATATATTTATATATATATATATATATATATATAGTTATATATATAATTCTACAATATATTACAAAAACATGTAAATTATATACAAAATAACGATAACTGAGCTTTTAAGAAGTCATAATTTTATCTCTTCTTTGTAGGCTACACTTTTTTTTATTTATTTTATTTATATTAAAAAAAAAAAAACTAAAAAACGGTACCAAATGGGAGAAAAAACCACTTAAAATATGCTGCTATACAAACGACGCAATACTACTCCCTCAAAGTAAAGATGATTTACAACGTATGCTGCACCGATTTAATATAACTGCCACAAAATTTAATATGTTAATTTCCAAAAAAAAAAGGCATTGTTTCCTTGAAAGAAGTTGAACTGTAGGATCATGAAAATTACTCATAAAGTGAACTGCTCTGTTATCCATCCATTTTACAGCAAGTTTACCAACATCACTTCCATTGAGTGTCTCCCCTTTCCATAGATTTGTCCTTTAGAAAATTACATTCTGACCAATATTTAGTATTAGTTTTTACTGTTTCTTACCCATATATATATATATATATATATATATATATATATATATATATATATATATATATATATATATAAACTTGGACCTAAGTTGTTCCAAACGATCATACGAAGTAAGATAATTGTCCATAAATATTTTGTGGCATTTACCAGCAAGACTGCTTGAATCTTTTACAACCCGTGCACCTAAGCCTTTTTCAGGTAAGTTTTTAACTTTACCAGTGTAGATTTGAAATTCTGAAACAAAACCAGATTCATTAACATGAATCCAAACTTTGTAGCCCCGTTTTACAGGCATCTTGGGCATATACTGGCGTAAAATGCTTCTACCTTTGAATCTAATCATTGACTCACCTATTGACGCATTTACTTGGCTTGTTATATCGAATGAAATTGTCAGATAACTTATCGAGCATTGGTCGCACTTTATATAGTGTGTCGTAGCCAACTTCACCTTTCTTCGATTCAAGACTGATATCATTTATATGAATATGTCTCAGTAACCAAATGAATCGATTGCAAGACATATGAGATGCAATAAAACTATCACGTAGATCTGTCCTCGAAGACCAATAATCCTTGTAGCTTGGTAAATGCTTTATTTCCATCAGAATGTTTATCCCCAAGAAACACGATTTCTTCACGATTAGTGGGGGTAAATTTGTTGGTATTACCCTGGTTCATTTGAACCAGAGATTTGTTTGAAACACTAATATGTTTAACAGCTCCTCTGATAATAACAACATGAATAACTCCAACGGATCTTCAAGTAAATCCGGTATATCAGGACCCACTTTTTCAACACAAGCTGAAGGTGTCTTGTAATAAGTTTAAATATTTTCTGACCATTTGACAATCTTAACATTTTTCTTTGCATTACCAATATTTTTTTTCGTTGAAGTTTGTTTTTGTTTTGTAAGCTTTCTTTTCCTTTTCCCAGAAACAGATGGCGGCGAACAATCATCCAAATCACTAAAAGCACTTTCTTTCTATTTTTTTATTATCATCTTCGTCAACCATTTGATTTATTTCTTCCAATGAATGTTGAGTGTCCAGAATGCCGTTATCTGATTCACTATTTCCAAGATCATCAACATCAGAATCAATATCTGACGCCTTTGACTCTCCGTCAGATGGTATTTTCTCAATCAAAGTAAATACACCATCATTTCCTATAGTTTCTAAATTATTTATTGTCCATTGCTTTCTTTCTGTAATAAAAGTGAAAAAATTGGTCATGAACTGTAAAGTCTTTCAAATCCCGTATCAATAAATTACCCCTCCCCAACCATTAGTTTGGCTGATGTCAACATTCATAACACTACCAAACAAACCAAATGCAAATGAATGCCAAGACCACCGGATAATAAGTTTAATGAGTCAAACGCTTAAAATATTTTTAAAAATTATACACCGGAGAATACACAACAAACTTGAGCAGGACATAAGTGACACACAATTTGGATTTAAAATTGCACTGGTAACGAGGGAAGCCCTGTTCGCTGTGAATGTACTTGTGCAAAGGTGCATCGATGTTAATCAGCCAGTATATATGTGTTTCTTGGATTAAAACAAAGCCTTCGATAAGGTCAGACATAACCGTCTTATCGAATTACTTGAAAAGAAAAACTTAGATATGAGAGACATCAGGCTCATTAGCGCTATCTATTATAATCAGATCGCTGTGGTAAAAGAGAACAACGCCTTTTCAAATTAAATACAGATTGAGAGGGGCGTCAGGCAGGGCTGTGTACTGTCTCCTACTTTGTTCAATTTGTATTCAGAGAAAATAATCCAGGAAGCACTAGAAGAACTAACTATGGGAATAAAAGTAAATGGCCGACCAATCAATAATATACAGTTTGCCGACGACACTATTTTATTAGCGGAATGTCTTGAGGATTTACAACAAATGGTTGACAGAGTGGTAGAAGTCAGTGAAGAAAACAGTCTGTCACTAAACACAAAAAAGACACAATTTATGGTAATTACAAAAGCCCAACAGCGCCAAGAAAACATAAAAATACATGGAGAACAAATTAACAAAGTTGAAAAATATAAATATCTGGGTACAATAATTAACGAAATTAATGAGTACACAGAAGAGTTTAAGGCAAGAATAGGACAGGCAAGAAATTCTTTCAACAAACTGAAAAAAATACTCTGCAGCAGGGACATTTCAATTTCTTTAAAGATAAGACTTCTGGGATGCTACGCGTTCTCTGTATTATTTTATGCGTTGGAGGCTTGGACTTTAAAGAAAGATGTTTCGGACAGATTGGAAGCCTTCGAGTTATGGGCCTACAGAAGGATATGTAGAATAAGTTGGGTGGATAGAGTCACGAATGTCGAGGTGTTGAGAAGAGTGGGAAAAGATAAAGATGTTTTAAATACATTTAAAGTCAGAAAACTGCAATATCTGGGACATGTCATAAGGGGCGAGCGTTATAACTTGTTGCAATTAATAATGCAAGAAAGAATACAGGGTAGAAGGAGTCGCGGAAGAAGACGCATCTCCTGGTTGAATAATTTGAGAGCTTGGTTTAACTGCACTCCTACTGACCTCTATACAGCAGCGGTGTCGAAGGTGCGAGTTGCCATGATGGTTGCCAACCTTCTTAGAGAAGATGGCACGTGAAGAAGAAGAAGAACCATTAGTTTATTATTTAGACATCCACGGTACACCAAGTATTTAGGCCTTCAGCCTTCGTTTCTGTTGTAAAATAAAAAAAAACAACAAAATAATAAACAGTACTTGTGGGTCCATACGGAACCACATCTTTTAGACGACTTGAAAATATAAAAATATACACAAATATCAGAACAAATTGTATACGATCTCTTTAACAACCATTAGTTAACCTAATTTACCTGTTCTTACCTGCTATTATCAATTTGTTTACGTTCAGTAAAAATTTTAGTAGTTGGCGCGCAAAATAGCGAAAATCGTGACACATCTACTAGAACACACTAAAGTGTTCCAAAACCTGATCGTACCGCATGGCGGCTAGTGTAAGAGAGGGGATTATAGAATTGGTCTGTGGTTCCGGCCGACGCATGCTGGGACAGTAGGATAAAAATTCGTGAAATTGTGGTTCCATTATGGGACCACTGGCCCACAAAGGGATAAGATTCCAACTCAGTTGGACCAATTCCATAGGCATCCTTAAATTCTAGAAGGATTGCTCGTAGATCTTCACTCTTAGTGGAAAGTTCTTCGAAAGCCAAAAATAGTTTAACGCTTGTGTTGGTAAATCTATTATAACATATTGAAGCAGATTGGTCATGTAGAAAAGCATAGATATAGCTTTGGCTTTTAAAATATACGGTTTCCTTAATCTTGCTAGAATATATCTACTGTTCGAGTTATTGGTTAATGTAACTCTTGGTAGGGTCATTGGATCCAGATATATCGAAGTTTCCCAAGTTTATTTCTTATTCAAATTAATATGGTAATGAAAAGGATTATTAGAATTGCAAATTTTAATAGTTTGCTTGTCTGTAAGTATTTTTATGTTTTTTACTTCATTTTTGTTGTTGCTTAAAAGGTTAATTGGATTTTTCAAGCTAACAGGGCTTCTAATGTTCTTCGGACTCATAGTTGTCTCAGATCAAAGCGTTGGTTTGGAATATAAAGATTTTATAGATCATATTTTAATGTTTATACCAGGTAACCAAATTTCCCTATTAAATAATAAGTCAATGAAAATGTTAGATTTTATACCCATTTTGAACGAAGAACTGCTCACTGTGTCTACCTCTTGCAGGGGTGCATACCGTATAATATATTTCTTGGTACTCTTTAAAAAAGTATACCACTTATATAGGGTGCAAAATGAGGTGTTAAGTTGATAATACTAATAACTATATAATGAAATTTATTGATTTTTGCTCTGGACTTGATTGGAAATGTTGAGCGTCTTCAGTTTGGATTCCTGAGCTGACATAAAATGTATTTTTTTTCAATAGGTACCTCCTTTTCCATTGGTATAGTAGATACTTTGATTTAATTAACAAGCAGAAACTGGAAAATAAAAGTAATTAGACGATATAAATCGTTCCCTCTAGTACTGATGTCATTTAGGAGAGCCTTTTTAAAGACAAACAGCTGGTCTTAATAAGACCAGAAACGTACAACATTTGCGAGAAATACTCCAGCATACCAGATTACCTATAGACCGATAAGATGGAAAAAGTCCTTTTTAGAGTACCATACCATATTTTATGTATCTGTGATGAGTGAATTTATTTAAAGGAAGTGGGAAACATGTTTTAAATCTGGATGTATATTAATATATCTAGTTTTATTTTTTTTATACTCTCTGGGTTTAATGGTAATTGTAGACTGTTTTAATTATAGACTGTTTTATTCATCGGTAACTACATGATAAGTACTTACGTTAGATTTCTTATTATACAGTATTTCTAAAATTATTTACATCTTATCACTAAAAATATGTAGTTTTGTTATATGATAAACCAACGCGACAAAAAGTAGCTAGTAATATTTGGCGAAACCATTTATCTTGCATTCAAATAATGTGTTTATATCCCGTTTCTTTTTGCATTTAATATCGCCGAGTTTGTCGTACAAAAAAATAAATATACTCACACACGGCTGCCTCACACCACGAACCCAAGCAAATGCAGTGATATGAATGTAAGTCATAAACAAGTTTTTTGTATTTTATTAATGACATTAGGTTGGTTCAGAGGAGCCTATAAATATTCCTGTAATCCATATTAGATCCGCATATCAGCATAATTATAAGTACATGTTTTGGTGCGTATACAAATGAGAAATTATAAAATCCTCTTAATTTACAAATGGCTGGATATCATATACGTTCCATACAATTTGCGCTGTGAATGCTCTCGAGCGTTGCATACTGTCGTATATAAATAACAAGCCTCAGTCGGTATAATAATGAGCTCAAGTAAGTTACTTAATATACCTAAGTCATGTTCTAAGGCGGAAAGGTACAAGTGGAGAAAAAATAAGAATTATACGATTGTTAATAAATAACACTTTACATACACACTAGTAGAAATGTGACAGTTAAATTCAATGAGTAGTTGAGATAAACATATTCTTTTTAGAACCAGACGTCATAGAATATTCCTTTAATTAAAAGACAAATAATAAGTTGTAGTAAAAGAGCCAAAAAAATTATGCTCAAAAATACAACATAAAAGAAAGCATACAAAAATTAATATACAGGGTGGTCCTTAAGTAATTGTACAAAAAGAAACCGTAGATTCAACACTTTAAAATAATACGATTTAAGCTAAACGCTTTAATAAAATGTTGATATTAAGAAAGATACAGGGTGTTAAAGTGGAATTTTAAAATTTTAATTTTTGCTATAACTTTTATGTTTGTGAACATTTATGTATCAAAATTCATAACTGGGTACTATTGAACATCGTAAATTATAATTTGATGCACACTTTAATGTAGCTGATAGAGGGCGCCACATATGCCACATATTTGGTATACATTTGCACTTAACTTTTTTGCTCTTCAAGTTACCGGTGTTTGTGATATAAAATAATAAAGATACATTATTTTAACAAAAAAAAAGGTATACTTGTCAATAATTTTAAAACTCAACAGTTTTCGAGATAATCGCATTTTACAAATCAACTACATAATTCAGATTAATTTAACGCAATTACTCCAATCAACGAATGGATTTTACATCAAACATTTTACGTTTTGTATTAAATTAAAGTCATAATCAAAATATTTTATTTATAAACCAAATTAAGAAATAGTTAAACTAAATAACATTAAACTTTTTGTCAAAGTAAGTGTTCGATATGTCCACCATTCTCTTTAATTCATTTGTCAATACATTCCATAAAAGATCGTCTCATATCAAATAGCATCATTGGTTCTAAAGAAACTGCTGAAGTATTTATAATAATAATGAATAATGAATAAAGTATTATAAGAATAATATTAAGTATTCTTTTAGGATTTTTATTCATTAAGTAATTATATTAATATCTCACCACATGACCAAGAAATATGACTACCACGAACAATCCAACGTTCAGGAAAGTTGTATTTAAGTATGTTCTCACTGCCCTCTCTCTATAATGTGGTGGTGTACCATCTTGCATAAACCACATATTTCGCCTTAAGTTTGATGACAATTTTTCCAATAAATCAAATAAAATCATTTTATAAAAAATTTAAATAAATCTCACCATTCAAATTACAAGGTAATTCGCATGTCCGTAAAAAATAATTGCCAATTGTTCCAAACCATACGTTTATTTAAAATTCATGTTTAAAATGCATATCGTAAGGTTTGGTACCATTTGTAATTATTTTTTATGGACATGCGAATTACCTTGTAATTTTAATGGTGAGATATATTTACATTTTTTATAAAATGATCTTATTGATTGGTACACCACCACATTATATAGAAAAGTGCAGTGAGAACATAATTAAATACAACTTTCCTGAACGTTGGATTATTCGTGGTAGTCATATTCCTTGGTCATGTGGTGAGATATTAATATAATTACTTAATGCATAAAAATTCCAAAAGAATACTTATTATTATACTTATAATACTTATTATAAATACTGCAGCAGTTTCTTTAGAACCAATGATGCTATTTGATATGAGACGATCTTTTATGGAATGTATTGACAAATGAATTAAAGAAAATGGTGGACATATCGAACACTTACTTTGACAAAAAGTTTAATGTTATTAAGTTTAACTATTTCTTAATTTGGTTTATTAATAAAATATTTTGATTATGACTTCAATTTAATACAAAACGTAAAATGTTTGATGTAAAATCCAATTATTCTGTTATTTTGTCAAATCCTACTATTCTATCCTGCTAATATATTTATTTTATTTAATATTTCGGTAAATATTAACTTTATTAAAGGTATTTTATACCAAAATTCAGAAGTATTATTGTTTTTGTCTAATTTTCTTTCGTTGATCGGAGTAATTGCGTTAAATCTGAATTATGTAGTTGATTTGTAAAATGCGATTATCTCGAAAACTGTTGAGTTTTGAGGTTATTAACAAGTATACCTTTTTTTTGTTAAAATAATGTATCTTTAATATTTTTTATCACAAACACCGGTAACTTAAAAAGCAAAAAAGTTAAGTGCAAATGTATGTCACATATGTGGCATATGTGGCGCCCTCTACAAGCTACATTAAAGTATGCATCAGATTATAATTTCTGATGATCAATAGTACCCAGTTATGAATTTTTATACATAAATGTTTACAAACATAAAAGTTATAGTGAAAATTAAAATTTCACTTTAACATCCTGTATCTTTCCTAATATCAATTTTTTATTAAAACAATTTGACTTAAATCGCAATATTTTAAAGTGTAGAATCTATGGTTTCTTTTTGTACAATTACTTAAGGACCACCCTGTATATACATGTTAAAACATATACTGAATTTGACTATGGTCGAAATAATTGGACATATCGCGATATGTCCACACTACATGTTCCAATGACACAATTCGGCATTTGACTAATAAAGTTTTGGATACATGCGGAAATTATTCATAAATCGACTTTTTACTTTATTTATTTTTATTATTACTTATTTTTACATTTTTCACGATTGTTGCACTCTGAAACATATTGTAATACCGCAAGATATTTCATGCTGGCACAAATCTTCTTTTTCGAACAATATAATGGGCTTAACATTGCGTGGTGCTAAGCATTCTATGTCAACCGAAAAGTAACCAGCAATATTTTTATTTTCAGTTGTATGTTTTTTTAGTTTTATTTTTTTTTTTTTCAGTTCTTTTAAAAAGTAAACTAGAACACCGGTAGATTATTGACTTACAGACATAGTTGCTCAGTCCGGGTAGATTGTGTGGGGTCGTTCATAGAGGTGAGAAATACAAGCAAAAATTTACACAAAGCAACAAAAAAAAATAGAGATTAGAACAACTACTTGAAAAAAAATTGGCGCCACTGTTTTTTTTTAATCTTTGAGTCCCAAAAAAAAGTGGGATATTCGCAAAACAAAGAGAAAATGTGAATGTCATTAAATAAAATATGGTAAAATTTACTGTATCAAGCTATATTTAAAAATATCAAAAATATTATATACACCACAGATAATCAAATAAAATAATCAGGTAAAGAAATCAAATAAGGTTGTTAAATATTATATCAAATATCATAACTATACAAAGTAACCAAAAAAGAAAAAAAAAATCAGATAAATAACAAAAAAATAAAAGAAATTACTACTTCCTTAATCCATTCCGATTACACAGTTTAATAGAAACTGATACAAAATAATAATTAATTAAAATTAAATATGTAATAAGGAATCATCATAAACTATGCATTATCAACATTTATAACACAAGATTAAAAAAAAAACATTTATATGCAGTCTCTTGCATTTTATATAAAGTTTCTGAACGTCTGATTTTGGGATTATTGTGACCCTAATAGAAAATACAAAATTTAAATGGGCGAAGTAACAAAAGATAAAAATATAAAGAATACAAAAAGGTATAAAAAATATCTTACCCTTTCAAGGGTCTCGAAGACACAAGTCACACTTCACTTACATCATGCACAGCGGAAAATAAAATAAAATGTTAAGATATGCGTTTTTATAGAGAAATATTTACCTAATTAAAAGTATTTTTACTTAGCATTTCGTGGGTAGTCCAAAATAGACGGAACTTTAGACTGATCTTTAACGGGATATTTTTCGGCAGTACTTAATGCGGTAAATTCTTTAAATGGCTTAGTTTTTTTATTTTTTAGAATGCAGCGAAACAAAACTAAGGAAAGAAAAATTGGAGCAGCTACACAGGAAAATATGAGAAAGGCTTCAGAAGCAGTAGAAAAAGGCATAAGTATACGAAAGGCAGCTAAAGAAGCCGAAATTCCTTATCCTACACTACGCCGCTATGTAAAAAAAAAGAGAAAATCCAGGCAACATTTCTTTGGTTCCCAACTACGAAGTAAATTGGGTTTTTTCTTTAGAACAAGAAAATGTATTAATTGGATACTTCAATATTTGTGCACTAAAATTCTACTGACTCACCACAAAAGACTGCAGGCAAGTTGCCTATGAAATGGCGAGGCTAAATAACATTAAAATGCTAGATTCCTGTGAAAGAAGTTCCATAGCTGGTGTAGAATGGCTTAGATGTTTTAGAAATCGACATCCAGATATCTCGTTGAGAAAGTCAGAACCCTACAGTCTTGCAAGAGCAACGTCATTTAACCGAGAAAATGTGAAAACCTTTATTGATAATTTGTCAAATGTTCTTAACAGAAATGACAAATTTGCTGATGGCACACGCATTTATAATTTGGACGAAACGGGAACATCAGCTGTTCAGAAACCCCAAAAGGTAATTGCCCCAACTGGTTTGTCAAATGTCGGAAAGGTAACTAGCGGTGAAAACGGAACTTTGGTTACAACATGTTGCATGGTAAGCACAACAGAGCATGCAATACCTCCTGCCATTGATTTTCCCAGAAAGAATTATAGAAACCTGATGTTGCACGGAGCTCCCCCTCTGATTGGATGAATAGTAATCTGTTTGTTGACGTAATAAAACAATTTATCCATCATACCAATTCAACTCCTGAAAATCCGTCATTACTCATCATGGATAACCACGAATTGCATCTCTCCAAAGAGGCCTTGGATTTGGCAAAAAATTCTGGAGTAAAAATTCTCACACTGCCTCCGCACACTTCAGCTAAATTGCAGCCGTTAGATGTTGGACTGCTAAGTCCATTTAAGATGTATTATTATGCCTTAAGATGTATTATTATGCCGCTTTAGAATCCTGGATACTTAGTAACCCAGGGAACCATCAATCAAGTGGCTAAGTTTGTCGGCCATGCTTATCCCAGAGCTATGACACCACTAAACATAGCTGCTGTCTTCTCCAAATGTGGAATTTTTCCATTTAACAAAAACATATTTAGCGACGAAGATTTTTTG
The DNA here is from genome assembly GCF_040954645.1 of Diabrotica undecimpunctata. NCBI lineage: Eukaryota > Metazoa > Arthropoda > Insecta > Coleoptera > Chrysomelidae > Diabrotica > Diabrotica undecimpunctata. The sequence goes on from NC_092808.1 coordinate 52,419,193, forward strand.
CCAAGCAGAGTTACGGACCATCCTGAACCCAACAATATACCAGATGAGCCAACCTCTGAAACAACTGAAACGCCACAACGTAACGAAAAAAAACCAAGAAAGCCCAAGCAAAATCGCGGATGATGTTCCAGACACAGAGAAATCCATTGACCAGCCTTCCTAGTCTACCACCAAAGTATTAATAACACCAGAAATTTTTCGACAACCTTTAACAGCAGGTCGTTTTGAGGAAAAGAGAAAACGTAGAAATGTTAGAAAAAGCGTTATAGCAATAGATACATCGGAAAATGTTGCAATATTCCGATAATAATTATGTGAACTATGTAATATTATGTTGGATTTTAAATGCATCTCCCATCCTCCAAACAGACGTATTACCATTTATACAGATTCTGTTTTATCTATCCATGTAATTATTACAATTTTTACTGACCACCCACTGGTTCAAAACATTCATAAATCTACGTAATCTCTTTGCTTATGATGTAAGAGTCTCTCTCATATGGCTGTCTTCTCAATCTTAATGAAACAGCAGATCGTTTTGCTAACGAAGTTACCAATCATAGTATTGAATAAACTATAATTCAAATAGCTTTAAAAAGCCAGTAGATGATACCAGGCAATACTTATGACAAAAGCGAAATAACTTTTCATGAACTCTAACTGTTTATTGATCATCTATCCTTGGAATTCCTAACTAGAAAAGAAGCATTGACTATTAGAAGACTCCGAATTAACCACACCAAACCTACCCATGGTTTCTTGATGTCCTTAAGAACTCGTCCAAGTTGTCACCATTGCAATGTTTACCTGATCGTCAAAAACATCCACACCGACTGCAAACCACTAACCAACCCGTATAAAGCATTGGACTTAAAACTTACTTTTAAGAAAATGCTTAATAAACCTGAAAACATTACGAAAACTATAGTTTCTAAAAACCACTCGGCTTTTCCACAGGATTTAACCTAATAGACATTAGTTAAAGTGATATAATGATTTTGTGTTATTAATATTTAATATATATCTCAGGTTACTGTTCATGTTCCAAGGGCTATAGATACCAAGGTGCTTTATGTAAATTAAGATCTTGGTTACTCCTTTCTTTTAAATATATTTACAGTTTTCTTTCTTCATCTCCTTTCATATTACTTCTTAAAAATTGGTACCTCTAGGTCGGTGATCTAGTCTTTTGTTATTTATTTTATTGTAACTACTTCATTTATTAATTCACAAAGTTTGCATTTGTGTCATTGTCTAGATATTTAATCACTTCAGTCGTAATTCCGCCTTGTACTAAAGTTTTACTTATTTTTAATTTATCCATTGCTTTCATGATTTCTTTGATCTCTATTGGTTTTAGTTTATCCTCATTATCGTAAAGTTGTTTCTCTTGTATTTATTTTTAAGATTCTTATTTGAATTCTATTAGTTCTTCAAAGTATTGTCATATGTATGCAATATTTCTTTTTCTCTGGTCACGACATAAACTCCTTTATCTCTATTGTTTTTCTGAGTGTTCTCTTTAAACATTTATTTTGTGTTTCTGGAACTTGGTTTTTCTTAATTTTAAATTTTTATTTTAGTTTTTCTTTTTTTTACTAGTTTTGTAATATTTTTTTTAGTTTTGTCCCTTTTAATCTAAAGCTTTTTATTTTGTCTTTGGTTATCTTCTTTCTTTTATCTTCTACTGTGAGTATCATGTATCGAACTAACCTAAAATCATTTGGGCTAGCCGGGCGGGGGCCCAAAACTACACCTATTTCTGTAAATCCCTAAAATTCTACGTAATTCCCTAAGTTGAGTTTCCACTTTGGTTTTTCGTTTCTCCTCCCCCTTACTCTCATTCGTTGGGCCCTTCTCAGGACGTGGTGACACTCTAAATATTGTTAGTTTTCTATCTCCATCGGCTGCGATCCTGTGCCATACGGTCGGCTCTATGTAGGGATTTTCTCGCCAGAGTCTTCATTTGATCTGTATATAACAGTTTCATGGTTCCCGTTCTTCTAGTTCTATGTCCGAAGTAATTTTGGAATGCTTGGTTTACTTTTTTTAAGAGCCTGTCTTTTATATAAAGCTCTTCCAAAATTGACAGATTGGATCTATCTTTTGTCTAGGAACGCGTAGAATTTCTCTATTGACCCATATTTCGAAGGCTTTTTTTTATTCCTATCTATTTTTTAAGAGTCTATGTTTTAGCTACGTAAATAGAAATGGGAAAAATAAGAACAATAACCAACTTTGGCTAAGTATTCTTTATTATTGTTCGGTATTTCCATATTTAAATTAATTTAGCTGTTGCGGTTCTGATCATTGCCAGTCTATGCTTGATTTCTGAGGAGCAATCACCATAGTTGGTTATCAGGGAGCCAAAGTATACAAATCTGTCTAACACTTCTAAAATCGCTACTTGGTATATGTCCAGTAGATTATTTGCTCTGTCTACGATCAATATTTTTATTGCTACTTAGTATATATCCGGTAGATTATTATTTGCACTGTCTACGATCATTGTTTTTATTTTTCCAGTGTTAATCTGACGTCCGAATTTTTCGTTTATCCGGATTAGCCGTTCGGTGACAGCAATGCTTTTAAATTCATTTGCTGGTAGTATAAGTGTTTCATATATTTAGAATATATCATATGTTGTGTAATAATGATAATAGTATGCAGCCCTGTATAGCTCCTTTCTTTATTTTGAACGCATTTGAATATATTTTGTGTATGTTTACTTTGGGAGTTTTTATTACACAAATTTCTTAAAAGGTTAACTAACTGATTAGATACTTCTATATTTTTCATTATACTGCAGGGGGCATCCCATTTTACAGTAATCGACGGAACAGACCAGCATTGGTGTGTTGTATTCCCTCGCTTTTTCTTTTGTTTATGTATATTTAACAAATTATGTTATTTATCCTTTTTGGTTTTACAACTAGTCCCTCATCCGCTGCTCCCCAGTCGTTTTATTTTACCCCGTACAGGTATAACCAGTATCTATCGTTTAGTTCCATAACGCCTTCCATTATGCCTTAAATCTTTATTTCAAGTACTCCCAAATAGTCTATATCATGTAGTTTATTCATTTTAATAATTTCTTCCTCCTTTCCCTACTACTTCTAAAGTTTTTTATGATTATTTTTGACTTCATAAGATTATTTCATTTTGCTGCATTTTTGTTTCATTCATATACATTTTCTTTTTAGATTTTGAGTTATCAGTGGTTTCACTATTTTGTCGTCCCTTTTAATCATATCCGTTTGTTATCATAGTCGTTTTGTTTATTTACTTGTCATTTATGATTTCAATTGCTAGTTTTTTATATTTGTTCTTTCGAGCTTTTCGGCAATTCTCTTTGTTTTTCATTCCGATCCGTTTATTATCAATTTATTATAGCTAATTGTTACATGCTTTTCTTAAGATTTTTATTTGTATGCCCTTCTTGTCATTTTTTTTATCTTGTGTTTGTTTTTTTACTTATTTCGTTTTCTTTTTAGTTTTCAATTTTAATCAAGCATATTCATATTCTCATATTTTTCCCATGGTTTGTTTAAGTTCTGTTTTCTTTTTAGTTTTTTTTTTCAATTCCCACATTATTATTTTACTATTTTCCCCGTTTAACCATTCTACATTAGTGTTGTTTATAACAACCTCTTAATATCTTTGTTCTATTCTCTTATTCTTTGGTTTTCTTTCCGTACAAAAATCATTTTTTTCTATTACCTTTCTTATTTCTTGTCGAGTATCCTTTTGTTTCATGTTAAATTTTTCAGTTTCTGTTTTCCGCTTTTTAATAGCTTAAATCTATCGTTATGTTTTTAGTTATAATAATTTATTAAAGTCACCGTAAGTTTTTGTAAAAGTGAAAGATATCTTGAATATTTATTAATAGATAACGAAGATAACGAAACAAAAATATTTAGCCCAAGTTAAACGGAAAATTCGGTACTATTTTAATTCAACTTACAATAATTATTTCTGTATAGACAATCTTAAAAAATTATGATTGTTATAATTACAAAGTATTCCAAAAAAAAGTTTTCAGCCGGTTCTGTTCGTTTACACTTAATACGCCGCTGAAGATGATATTTGTTATTATTGATGATAGTATCGCCGAAACATTTACTCTAATCCCACTCTTGGCGTTGTAAGTGTTGCTTGTAGTAAAGTATTACCTATAAGTTATAATCAACGGTTGCCGTTGCCAAGTTTGTTGTTTGCCGTTGAATTTTACAACGAGAATGTTGAACAAACTTTATGACTATAACTGGGGAAGAAGATAGGGACGATATATCAAATGAGGTGGATTGAATCGTTCGGCTTACTCGGGATTCATTAGATTACTTTTCAGGTTCAAGGTAAGATGAACAGTTGAACGTTATATTAACTTAATTACTACATTAATATTTTATTGGTGCTTTCTAAAAAGTTGTAAGTAAATGTATGATAATAATTTAAAATAGGTACTTTCTCTTCTTAAAAAAAATTTCTTTGAAGTTACTATGTTGCTATGGTATACAAAGTAGAATAGTTGTAATGATATATATTTTGTATTCTATAATATTAATTTCGAACACAATATTCATTAAAACATAAAATCTCTTAACACAATTTTGACAAGTAATGTTTTGTACATTGAGTTAGAAATTTAAACTTTTGATGAGATTTTTTACAAGCAGTTAATGCTAATTTTATTGTACACCATATTAATAACCTTTAAAATTTAGTTTCTTCTTTTTGCTCCCTTCCAGAATTTTAGTTATTACATATAATATAATGATGGTTATCTACCTGCTATTAACTGTAATCGTGTCGGCGCATCCTTACAGCAAGTTGAATTCACAGTGGATCATGTCAAACAACACTTAATTAAACTTCGCACAGCCGCTTCGCCCGGTTTAGATGATTTAACACCAAAACTGTTAAAAAGGTGCGCAGACACGCTTGCAATACCCTTAACGTTAATTATGCAAACTTCTTTCATTCAGAACTCCTTACCCCCCAGTTAGAAATTAGCTTCCGTTACTCCTATTTTTAAAAAAGGCAACAAACTCGATCCCAATAATTATCGTCCTATTAGCTTGCTGCCAGTATTTTCCAAAGTTATGGAAGCCATTATCTCCGAGGAGATGACCAAATTCCTTCTCCAGGAACATGTTATTCCAACACAACAACATGGATTTGTCTCTGGTCGCTCTACTCTAACCAATCTCTTACATTGTGTTAACGACTGGACGTCATCCCTTAACAGTTCGCAGCCGGTCGACGTTGTTTATCTAGATTTCTCTAAAGCCTTTGACTGTGTACCTAAGCGCAGACTTCTACATAAGCTAGAACATTTCGGAGTTCGCGGTACTTTACTTCGTTGGATAGATGATTTTCTGACAGATCGATATTACAAAGTTAGAGTTGGCGAATCTTTCTCACAAGACAGGTTAGTGGAAAGTGGAGTGCCTCAGGGTTCCGTCCTTGGACCTCTGCTGTTTACGGTTTACACCAGCGATGTTCCTTATTATGTCTCAAGTAAAATATCGTTCTACGCTGATGACACAAAAATATATGCCAATCCAATTACAAACCAGCTAACACTCCAAATGGACTTGGACTCTATTTTAACTTGGTGTTCCCAGTGGTTACTACCCTTAAACGCCGGAAAATGTGTAGTGCTTCGAATTGGTAAAAATAACCCACTTGTGCCGTACTTTGTTAACGGGCAGCCATTATTAGATTCAGTGTTTTCGTATAACGATCTTGGTGTTATCATAAAGAGTACCTAAAGTACTCTTAGAAAGTATCCAGACGATATCTATTATTCTTTCTACCACTGGAGTCATCCCGAAGAGCCTCCTAGAAAACATAAAAAAGCTGGGTCTAAATGAACATCTATATAAGATTATGCAGAAAGCTGTGTTACTTTCGACGTCCAGATGCGTACGAAAATTTTTGGGAGATACACCGACGTACGAAGTCACCTAGGACTCGATAACATGGAAAGAATCCCATCAGAGCTCAATCCTTTTGATACCGTAGGTATCTGGGATGAGTGAATTTTCCCCTTAGAGGGAGTGTGAGCCGTATGGCTAAATCTGAAAATATAACTTAATTGGAAAACAGCGCTAATTTTAATCAACTAGAGAATGGCTGTTAATAATAAATATCTGTAGAGAAAACAGACTTACAATAAAGTGTAAAACCACCGATGTAATTAATATATTAAAATTATTAATGAAAATATCCAAAAATATTACAAAATTTTAATTTTTTACAAAACGTTTTTGTCTTATCTTACCATCATCAGTGATACTTAAACATTTGCCAAAAGCCACTTAAAAACGTGCAAGAACGTACATAGTGAGTTCAGGAATAAGTTTATCTTATTATGGATCCATGACGGCTTAGCCAAGGAGTTCTAATAAGAAATGAAATTTCAAATGGAAACCGGTCTTTATTAGTATTTTATGAAATAATCATGAATGTTTAGGATAACCTTTATAATGTTCTATACAAAGATACTTCAAAAGATGCATCTTGAAGTCTTAAGATACAATAGACATTCAATCAGAGGAGCAGAACCAATCATTTTAAGATTGGCCTAGATAAAATACTGGATATGTGCAACATAATATGAATCACGTTTTTATGGCCTGATGAGTGGTGCGAATCAACCTTTATCCCTATCCATAAAAAAGGATCACTAACCGTAGGCAGCAATTACAGAACCATTACCCTTATTCCTCCATATAATCAATGAAGCTAAAAAACTTTTCACTTTCAGAAATATATTAAGAACAATGCGAAATCGTACCAGGAACAGAAATGCGGGAGCAGATATTGAATACCAATTAAATAATAGAAAAATCAGTAAAACACAATATACCGATGCTCCTCTGTTTCGTAGATTACACAAAGGCTTTCGATTCAGTAAAATGGGATCTTTTCTGTCTGGATCACTTACTTAGCCTTATAAGAAATCAGTATGATAAAAATCCGTAAACTTAAATTGCACGAAATATATTTAGGTGATTTTAAAACAAAGAAAGAAACTAGACAGGGCTGCATACTATCACTATTATTCTACAACATATATTCTAAATTTGTAATGATAAAAGTACTAGACGAATGGGGTAAAGGAATGACTATACGAGGCAGAAAAATTATTAACCTGCGATATGCAGATGACACACTTTTACTAGGAGCAAATGAACTTGAAATTATCACCATTACCGAACAGCTAAGTCAGATAAGCAACAAATTCTGACATCAGATTAACACCGGAATAACAAAATAATGATCGCAGACAAAGCAAATAATAATCTGTCACCCAAACACCAAGTGGCAAATTTTAAACTGGTCGATAGATTTGTATACTTACTCCCTTATATCCAACAATGTCGATTACTCCTAGTAATCATGTCTAGACTAGCAATGGTCCGATCAGCAACAGCTATATTAATTAAAACATGGAAAGACCGAATAATAATAAGGAATACTAAGCTCAGGTTGGTCATTTGATAGACCTTCAAAAAATCGATAGGAGTAAGAACGAAAGCTTTAGAAAAGTTCTATAGAAAAATTTTACGCTTATCCTGAACAGAAGATAGAACCAACCTGTTAATACTGGAAGAGCTTTATATAAAAGACAGCCTATTAAAAAAGTTAACTGAGCATACCTCAATTACTTAGGCCACATAGCTAGAAGAACGGGAACCATGATACCATTGGTAGTAGAAGGAAAGGTAGGTGGCGGAAGACCCAGAAAAATATCTTTACCACGATGGGCAGACCAAATGAAGACTTTGGTGGGAAAATTCCTACATGAATTTGTACGCAACAAAATCGCAGTCAATGATGAGAGAATCGCAGAGGATACAATGTTTTAGAACTAGATTCTATACCATTTTTTTCTCTTCGTACTATGGCCAATCATCTTATTCACCACAGCTCTGAAGAATGGCGACAAAGACTGATTAAACCATTTAAATAGCTTACGCAGCCTTGATGTACTTCATTGACTGAGTCCCCTCTTATCACAAATTTTCCTGAATAATAAAATGTTTCGAATTTTTACGATTTTTACTACTTCGGGTTGGTTTTTTTTAACCTTATATTACTTCTAATCTGTCACTCTACCAATCTAGCTTATGTCAAGTATCCCTCGATATACCTACATTTCGATAGCTTAAAGTTTATTTGAATTTTAAATGAAAAAGAGCACAGAAATAACAAAAATAATAAAAATTTGAAAGTTACAATATTTCGGTCATGTAATGAGACATCCAGAGAGGTATAACCTTCTACACCTCATAATACAGGGTAAGATCGCCGGAAGGAGAGGCCCAGGCCGATGAAGAACATCCTGGCTCCGAAATCTCCGAGAATGGTATCAAGAGACCACCGCTAATTTATTTAGAGCTGCCGTAAACAAAGTTATTATTGCCAATATGATCGCCATCGTTCGATAATCGGACAGGGTACTAAAAGAAGAAGAAAATTTTATTTATTAAAGATTAAGTAAGCGTCTAGTTTTTAACTCCAAACAATAATATCGAGAAGATGTGACCTTTGAAAGAGTTTTATTTTTAGATTATTATTAATCCTGCATCCATATAATACTGGCATTTTTAATGCGAATTTTTTTTTGTTTGTCATATCCCAATTTTTATGTATATAGATAAATAATATCCTCAGTTTTTTTCTATTTCGATGCCATAATATGCTGTAATTATGTAGTCACCCACCGGAGTTTGCTGATTATCATAAAAATAGTTAGTTTTTAAAAGTAGTACTATTTAAACCGTATTCTTCGCATTTTCCAGTAAGACTGTCAATCAATAACTTTTGTTGTTCTGCAGAATTCGCACGCAACTCAGTACCATCTGCATATCTCAGGTCAGTAGTTATCTTAATTTCCTTGACCGTGATACCGACGTCAACTCTGGCAAATGTCTTTTTAAGAATATGCTTGGACTACAAATTAAAAAGCAGTGGTAACAACATGCACCCCTGTCTAATCTCACAAAGAATTTTAATTTATTAATAAATATCTAGGTCAATTCTAACATTTGCTTGCTGATGGTACTAGAGATTTTGTATAGTTCTTAAGTCTTTGTCATTTATTCATACTCATTTAAAATGTTCTAATAATTTTTATATCAAACCTCTCTTGTTCCAAGATTATTACGGAAAAAAAATTTCGTTTCACTAATTTCTGCTATAGCATAAATTCAGAAGTGAATTATCTGAAGAAAGATTTTTAAAACTTGACTTATAAGACTGATTGTTTTATAGTCAGAGCACTTTTTAGCATTTCCATAGAAGCATAAGAAGTGATTTTTTTTCTTTATTTTCAAATATTTTCTTTCTTTTAGTATTTAATTTTGCACCATAACTTTTCTGTTTTAGGTTATTTTTATTGCATTTTGTAGTTCTTCTGTTTGTATTGTGAAATCTGTAATACAATTTCGTTTTATATATTTTAACTGCCTTTTTGGCTTACAGTGCCTTGTTAAGAGACTTACTACTGTTTCTCTGTCTTTGCTGATTAGATCTGTAAATGTTGGCGAATATTCTATAATGACCTGTTGCGCCTGTCTTTGGCCTGGTGAATTCTACCACCATCCTAAAGATTCGTGTGCTACTCACTTTATTGTAGCCATTCTTGTTACTGTCTTTATAACGCCTTAGATGAATTACGGTCTAATCTTCTTCTTATGGTGCCCTATCCAATTAGTGGATGTTGGCGACAATTCTGGCATACTTCTCTCGGTCTTGTGTGGCTCTAACGAGTGCATGGACATCGAGGTTTGTCCAATCCCTTATGTCTTTAAGCCATGAGTATTTCCTTCTTTCGATGCCCCGTTTTTCTTCTATCCTCCCTTCCATAATAAGCTTGAAGAACTGGTACTTGGAATAACGAAATATATGACCCATATACGGTCCAATAAAAGACATGAATAAGCCTTGTTTGGTCAATTCATCTACTTTTTCATTGCCCTTATAACCCTCGTACCCTGGTACCCAGGCCACCGTAACCCTGCCACGATTTTCAAGTTTATTTAGGGCACCCTCATAATCCCATGCTAGCTTAAAATTGAGCACTATAGAACTGAGTGACTTAAGCGCTGCATGGCTATCTATAAAGATATCAATTTAATGGTGCGTCCTTTTTTGCCTTTCTGTTTCTTCAACGCAGTGATGGATTGCCGTTATCTCCACCTAGAAAATTGTGACGTCCTTATATAGACTTACCGGGAAATTCCTTATTCCTTGCGTTATCACTACTATACCGGCTCCTACACCCTTAGATGTTTTTGAGCCATTAGATTACCAGGTAAGTGTAAAGGTATGCATACAAAATTAAACACCTCAGCTTCTTGTGTGCAAGCCTTTAATTTAGAACTTGGTAATATTAAAATTACATCTAAAAAATAAACTATTACCTTATTCCAAATATTGGAAAACACATTTTTGATCAGAGCTAAGGAATGGTACTAAATGAAGTTCTCTTATCTACAGTACCTCTCGTTTGATTATCATCATTCCCTTTGCCTTTATTATAAAAAAACCTAAATGGAGATCTTCAATTATCAGAAGAAGAACAACAATCTTGGGAGCAATACATCACGAATTTATTTACAGATAATAGAGAAGAACACTGGATACACTCATTGTATCCTCCCTATACTCACATATAGTTCACAGACGTGGACACTCACCAAGTCTAACATGGATAAAATAGTAAAGGCATAAAGAGCGATGGAATGATCAATGCTCGGGGTGAGACTTATAGACAAAAAACAAACAAATGGATTAGAAGCAAAACCAAAGTAAAAGACGCAGGAGAACAAGCTGCCAAATTAAAATGAAGCTTCGCAGGACACAATACTCGTCTAAAGGATAAAAGATGGAACTACGAAATACAATAATGAAGACCATGATTAGGAAAGAGAAGCAGAGGAAGACCAGAAATGAGATGAATTGATGACATTAAGAAGATCGAAGGATACAACTATAAGCAAGTGGCGCAAAATAGAAAACACTGGATTGATTTGGGGGAGGCCTATGTCCAAAGTTGGATTACTTAAGCATGCAGAAAAAGAAGAATAGAGAAGAGATAAATAAAATATTACCAAATAATGAAAATATACAAATTCCAATATCAGAAGTGAAAGGGGCAATTAAAAATTCAAAAAGTGGTAAAGCTCCAGGTCCTGATGAAATTCCAGTAGAAACATTAAAAATCCGGAATGACGAGAATATAGAGTGAATAATGTGAAAAATATTGAAAAACCCAAAGTAAACGCAAAGTAAACAGCTATAGGTGCCAACTCTAATGAATCAGCTGTTACAGCAGAATATTAAATATTATATAAAAATATTTTGAATTATTTTGGAATTCCTATTGCGCATGAACGAACTCTAAATTCTCTTCGGATGCCAAGGATCGGTTAAAATGGTTCTGAACTACGGAGATCGTAACGCTCATTTTTACACTGCGCATACGAAGTAATCCTGAACACGTCCAGAACTAGTACCGCGAACAAAACTTATATCTTTCTATTACGTCTTGTTTAGTAGGTACATAGTATTCAATAATTTTTTTAACTTCTTATTTTCACATGCATTTTTATAAATTATATTATAAAACTTAATGTTATAATTAAGTTATAATATAATCAGGATTAATAAACAATAGCGGTAAAAATATTGTAGTACGCTTATGGCCAAAGTCTTACGAAGAATTTACACCTGACAATAGTTGGATCCGATGCCCTGCTTGACGCCCACTTGGTAATGAAATAATCTGCCACTCCTTGCTTTAGATAAAGATGTAATGGGCCCGAATACCACACTAGTACATACTCATTCCACATAAACATTCACCATATTTAAAGTCTAATTAATGATCTACCTTGTTATGCCAAATAAAAAACTGTTGACAACAAATAAACACTGTACGTTGAAACTTTTTAATTTTTGTATACAAACCCGATGAAATCGAATGAGACAGAGATCTAGACAAAGAAAGATTCGTTAGGTATGCTTTGTTTTTAATATTTTTAATCTTTTGGTTATTTATTTCAAGACAATCCACAAAGTTGAATATATCTAAATAATTTCGGATACTTTCATATGGAATTTAACAAAAGCGACGAAGATGAATTTGTAACTAGATTGCTGAATGTTCTACATTGGTATAAACGTATTTGCAGTTTAGATTACAGCACTGCTCCATTTGGAAAGTGCTAAATATTTTAACAGTAATAAGAAAGAGCTGCCATTGATTCGTGATGTCTTTCACCAAGGGAAAAAACAAAAATACTTTCTTAAATTTTTTCCTTTACTATGAATCTTTTAGTTTTTATGTTTTCTTTTTAATTTATAAGATTATTGTTCTAGAAAAATATTTTAATAATATTAGATTAGATTAGATTAGATTAAGAGAGGTGGCCTTTCCACTGCGACCTTTTCAGATCTATTGTGGTCCTCTAGTCCCAGATAACATTCTCTAGCCTGACCCTTTTTATAAAGTCTATTAGCTTCGAGACTGTACCTTTCATGTAGCTATTTGCCGGTGGATTTTCTTCTCCTAATGCAAAGAACCGCACATTTGCCAGACTGTCACACTGATATAAAATATGCTCTGCTGTTTCTTCTTCGAGGTGAGAAAATCTGCACAGGTCATCATCTGATAATCCCATCAGCTTCAAGTGCCTATTCAGCTTACAGTGCCCTGTTAGAAGACCTACTATGGCCTTGACTGTTTTTCTGTCTTTGCTTATTAGGTCTGCCGTAAATTTTGTCTGTCTTTGTCCTGGTCAATTCCTCCACCTCCAGAGATTTGTGAGCTACCCACTTCCTTGTAGCCGTTCTTGTTACTGATTTTGCAACTCAGCAGAAGGGTTCCGGTCCAATGAATGGCAATGATGAGCCTTGTTTGGCCATTTCATCTGCTTTTTTATTGCTCTTATGACCTTCGTGCCCCGGTACCCAGGCTACCGTAACCTTGCTATGGTCTCCTAGTTTATTTAGGGTACACACGCAATCCCATACTAGCTTAGAATTGACCTCTACAGAATTTAGGGCCTTAAGCGCTGCCTGACTATCTGTGAAGATGGCAATTGAACAGAACGTTCTTTCTATTGCTTCCACGTAGTGATGGATTGCAGTTATTTCTGCCTGGAAAACTGTCACATCCTTAGATATACTTACCGGGAAATGTATCCCTTGATTTGTCCCTACTATGCCTGCTCCCGCACCCTCCGATGTTTTTGAGCCATCCGTGTACCAGGTAGCAGCAGCTTGTATGGGTACACCTTTATTTCAGTCTTCCCTGCCTGGTATCTTAATTGTGAACGTATTGTTAAAGCTATATCTCGTAACTGTTGCATCGATAGGTTTCCCCATCACAATATCGGCTTTTAGCTTCTCGATTAGCTTTCTGTTATATTTGCATGCGAATACCATGCATCTGGCTTATATTTCGCTGACTATGGATTAATCTGTACATCACGGATCTGGCTTCGCCCTGTATAAAGATATGAAGTGGTGGTAGATTAAATAGGACTTCCAACGATGCAGTAGGAGTTGTTTTTAAGGCCCCCGTAATACACAATCATACTAGCTTTTATGTATTACCTAGCAGCCTTATTGCTCCCACTTGCTGCGTCTTTGTCCACTACGTCACCGAATCATAGGTTATCATGGATCTAATAATCCTTGTATATAACCATAGAGTCATTTTGGGGCTAAGTCCCCAATTTTTACCGCACATTCTTCTACATCTGCCCAAAGACATAGTAGCTTTCTGTGTGGTTTTTAGAATGTGAGTATTCTATGTAAGCCTATGATCAAAATATACCCCAAGGTATTTTGTTTCTTTGGCAAATGAAATCTCTGTTCTTCCCATCACCGGTGGTTTTAGGCCTTGTATTGCTGTTTTTTTTTGGTGAAGTTGACAATTTGTGTTTTCTGAGCATTGACTATCAGTCTCTCTTGTTTACACCAGTCGTCAACTATATTTAGGGCTGCTTGCATTCTCTCAGACACTACCTGAGCAAACCTGCCCCTGACAACGATTGCTATATCGTCAGCATATCCTAGACAATAAAAGCCTTGTGTGGACAGATTTCTGAGGAGATCATCTACCAAGGTTGCCCAAAGTAGAGGGGACAGAACTCCTCCTTGTAGACAGCCTCCACCTACTTTTGCTTTAATGGTTGCTTTACCCAGAGTGGATATTACTGTCCTATTCTCTAGGGATGCCCTTATCCATCTGCATATTACCGCAGGTGCGCCTTGTCTACTCATAGCCCCTATCAAAGAGCTGGTGGTAACATTATTAAATGCCCCTTCTATATCTAAAAAAACGGCCATTGCTATCTCTTTGTCTTCCATTGACTTTGAGATAAGCCTAATAAATCATCCAACGCAAAGTCCGTAGATTTACCAGGTTGGTATGCATATTGACGATTGTTTAGAGGATTATCTTTTAACACTTCGTCTCTGATGTACCTATCAAGAAGCCTTTCCAGCGTTTTTAATAGAAAAAAAGATAGGCTTATCGGTCTATATGACTTTGGTGTTAGGTCTGATACTACCTACCTACCTTAGGGAAGTATATGACTTTGACCTTTTGCCATATTTCCGGTACGACCCCCCATGCTAAACTGGCTTTGAGGAGCTTGCATAGGTGTGGTATCAATACCTCTAATCCCATATGCAACAGTATTGGATATATGCCATCTGTCCCTGAAGACTTAAATGGCCGAAACTTATTTATAGTCTATCTAATTCTGTTTGGTCTTGTGATTGCTGTGGCTATTTCCCAATCTGTAGACCTTGGTCTAGTGAGCCTTTGGTCTATGTTGGTTTGCCTATCTGCATCATCCAGAATTTTTGAGCCCGGAAAGTGTTCATCAGTTCTCTAAGACTTTCCTCTTTGGTGTCCGTAAATTTGACGTTAGCTTTCTTTAGGAAACCTACTTCTTTGGTTGTAGCACCATCCTTTGCCAGGATTTTATGGATTCGAGAACATGCCGGGATATCTGTAATCTCCTCGCAAAACTCTTTTCATGAATTCCTTTTGGCTTTCCGAATTTCGTTATTGTATAGCGTTAGCTTATACCTGTAGGTACCCCAATCTTGGTTACTTTTGGGTTTATTAAATAGGCTTCGGACTTCCGACCTCATCTTCTTTAAGCCGTTGTTCTACCAGACTGTATTACTGCCCGTACTTTTCCTTGTTTTTTCTGGACAATTTTTCTGGTAAGCCGCCATAATAGCTTCGCTTATCGTTTATGCCGCCGAATCGATAACCTCTGGGCCTTTAAACCAGATCGTACTTTCCTCGAGATTTTTACTGAGAGACTCCCTATATCCTACCCAGTTTGTATCTCTCGGATTTCTGTATTTAATTTCCGATGGAAAAATATCAAGGTCAAATCGTATCTGTGATCCGAACGTAATAATATTAGATGGAAGTAATAAACTAATAGCAATGGATACTAAACTGCTAAAGACGACTACTATATGTCGGTTTATAATATTTTCGGCTGTTTTCCGACTTCAAATCGTAACTTCTTCCGGTCATTCCACAGATCCTTTCTTGTATGTTTCTTTTCCTCACCTCCTTATCTACCTTTTAGTAAATCAAACCTTGTATAAAGGTACATAACCTAACTTCGGACAAAGGATCCGGAGATGAAAATAATAATGGAGAGATTTGCCAGAGAGATAATTTCGTGCCAAAGCTAGACTAAAACTTACAATGAGAGAACTAGCGCCACTGAATCATCCTACCTAGAGATGCGCCATTTAAATGTACATATTCTTGGTTAAAAGGGGCTCATTCTCAAAATCTTCTAGATACCAATTTTTTCTGAATATGAGAATTTATCACCTGTTGAATTGTTCAAGTTAATTTGTGATGACCTATTATTCCAATTATTAGAGTTAGAAACTAAAAAATATGCCCTTTTCAAAAATGTTCCCGACCCAAATATCTTATTTTGAGAACTGAAATGATTTATTGGCATTTTGATTTTTAGTGTATACATTCCAAAACAAGAAAAGCGATATTACTGGGATTGTAAATCAGACATAAAGCACCCTTTTGTTTAAATCGATTCGAGCAAATTATGCAATTTTTACATTGAATATATGGTTAGATACAATGGGAAGCATTCGTGTAAAAAGTTCAGAAGAGGAAATCCAACTAAATTTGGATGTAAAATATAGTCGCTAAACACAAAAGACAGTTATCTAATCAATTTTGATATATATCAGGGATGTAACCCAAAATCTAGCGAAAGAGATGAAAAATTGTATGGAAAAGCTACTGCTCTGCTGAAAAAGAAGTCCCGCAATTCAGTAAAACAAATCGATTTTGTTTAGCCACCTCATATCTTCTAAAGTATACAAAAGCTAAAAAAATGCAGGTCGATTAAAACCCTCGACCAAATTTCAAACAGTTTCAGGTACATAGTCGCACCAGCGACACTGTCTTGTAATTCTCTATCCAGATGTAAAACATATTTTAAGCTTAAATATATAATTCAATATACTCTTAGCATTTTCTCTTGTCTTGCTCACTATCCTAGAGTTGCATATAAGGATAAAATAACATAATGACTTTTTTATTTAGCTCAAAAACTCGACCACAGGATACAAAAATAAACTACCATAAAATATACGAATTTTCAAAAATATAATATTTCAGGGTGTTAAGGGAAAATATTGTATATATTGTGTATATTGTATAATATACTAACAATATCAAATAAAGAATGTGGAAAAAACAAGTAAGTCTCTAACATATGTCTCAATTGAGTCAAAAAAAGTTACTGAGGATTTCAACAGTTTAATGTAACGTATGCGCAGCCCAAGGGATGTAAGGGATAGTGATCGCAAGAAATAGCCTCTCCTATCCAAATGACAACCTCACCTGCCCGTGTAATGATCTTGATTCTAATCATCCGGTGCATCCTGCTAGATAACAAACGGGGCTTTGCCGTCCGAGTGTTTGCCGGTATAAGTAATCCCCCACTTACTGATTCGGACGAATGAGTTGTTAAGTGGCGGAGTACTCTTTTGTTATGAGCTTGAGAAATCGGCCACTAAGGTAGATGAATCAACAAATGGTCAACAGCATAAAAATGCGAAAGGCAAAGGAGAACCACTGCATTTAAGATTCATAGAATACCCTCAGGAAAATCACCATGGAATGGACAAATCAATTTTAAAACGTTACAAATCACGAAGAGCAAATGCCAAGATTCGGCAGGGGGGGGGAATATATTTATACCTCGAGGCCTCTTAGGTCGTATACATACAAAAATCTTGTAAAGAAATCATAGAAAAAGAAAATCTAATTTAATAATATGCACATGGAATGTCAGAAGTCTATTTGCGGCTGGAAAACTTGATAATGCAATTCAAGAAATTCAAGAAAAATAATGAAAATAGATCTGCTGGGAATCAGCGAATAAAGATGACCAAAGTCAAAGACATATAAAAAGGACGGTTGTGTATTATATTATTTCGGTAACATCACAAAAATGGTGTAGGTATATTAGTAACATCAGAACTGAGTAAATATATGTATAACTTCGTACCAGTCTCGGATAGGATAATATTACTCTAAATAGATACTCAACCATTCAAAACCAATTTACTTCAAATATATGCTCTGACTTCAGACAGGAAATATGACAATGAAGTCGAAAAGCTCTATGATAAATTCTAAACATCTTACAGAAGCTTATTATACACTGTGTCCGTAAAGTATGGAACACATTCTTTTTTAGCTTAACAGAGCATTTTAAGAAATAATCCTGAAACACGTCGATTTTTGATGTTAATTTACCGTATTTTAAAATATTATTCTAATATACAGGGTGAATTACTTTCGAGTAATGGCGTCACCGTCATTCTTCAGATGGCCCCACATAAAATAATCCAAAGGATTGAAATCTGGTGACCTCGCTGGCCATTCAATAGGTCCACGTCTACCAATTTACCTGTTCGGAAAAATTTCATCTAGGTACCTTCTAATATCTACAGTATAATGCAAAGGTGCACCATCCTGTTGCAACCATAAACTTTTATCAAAACCTCCAGGATTACGTCTGCTGGGAAACAAATTACGTAAAGTAGGTACGAGATACCGCCTTAAAAACTCAAGGTATGTTGCCTCGTTTAAATTACCTTCGATAAAGTAGGGTCCAATAATTCGATTTCTTACAATTGCAGCCCATACATTTACCTTTTGCGAGTATTGTGTATGATGCTCACGCATCCAGTGGGGCTTTTCTTTTGCCCACTATCTACAATTCTGACGGTTAACCTCGCCATTTAACGTGAAAGTGGCCTCACCAGAAAAAATAATGTTTTGTACTAAGAGAGGGTCTCGGTGGCAGTTATCCATCATTGCTTCGCAAAATTGCATTCTTCTATCCGGATCATCTTCGTTTAATTCCTGTACAATTTTGATTTTATAAGGATGCCATTTTTCAAGCTTTAATAGTTTGTGTACCGTTGTCTTGCTAACACCGATATCGCGACTAACTTTACGCTCCAAAGTGTACGCATCTTCTTCAGAACTAAGTAAAACATCTGATGCTGTATCAGCATTTGCAGAGAGACGACCTGATTTTCGTGCATTTTTAACCGTACCAGTTTCTCGAAATTTCTTTTCAACCTTACTGACTGTTGAACGCGTTATAGGTCTTTCTGAATATTTATCATTAAACAAATTGCACACTTCCATCTGAGTTCGCGATCTGTCTCCATACCCAATCATCATAAGTATTTAAATTCTTTGCTTTACACTTAACTCCATTTCTACTTCAAATTAAATCTAAGCAATAATTAAATCATTCACAAATACCAAAAATATTCTAGTACTAAACTGTCACTTAACACCAATAAATTACTAAACAAATAATGACATTTAACAAAAACATAGCCTACTATGTTTCTTTTAAATTGATAAGAAATAATTTCTTTCATATTATGTCCGCTAGGCAATAAGTATTTTTAATATTATTAATTTAACTAATGCGTTACTTTATGAGCACACACAAAACTATTATATTTTTGTTCACCCTGTACCAATTTGAATCAACATGTGATACATTTTTGGAATCAGCTGAGCTAGAGTAATCCGAAAATTGAGACTAAATGGGGGTGTTCCATTAAAAAAAAATGACGGTGACGTCATTACTCGAAAGTAATTCACCCTGTATATTAGAATATTATTTTAAAAGACGGTAAATTAAAGTCAAAAATCGATTTGTTTTAGGATTATTTCTTAAAATAGTCTGTTTAGCTAAAAAAAATTTGTTCCATACTTTACGGACACAGTGTATATGAAATTTTATATGTTATACTTCAATGCAAAAATTAGGGAAGGTCGACGAGGTTAAACTCTAGTTCCTTATGGTCTTGAACAACCTAATGATCGAGGACAGATATTGTATGAATTTTGTAAAGATAACGATATGGTTGTTGCAAGCACCTGGTATAAACTACCCAAGCGACGAGTATATACTTCAAAAGCTCCGCTTGATAGTGAGCGATTTCGAAATGTCGTCAAAAAGTCACTACTTTTCCAGAAGTAGATATTGGATCGGATCACCAACCCCCATATGGTAGATATTAAACTAAGGTTAAAACGAATGTTACGACAAAAATCAAAAACCAATACTATTCATTTTTACGATATAAGCATAAAAGATATCATTTAAAAATTATTTAACAATGGATTAAAGAACATCGAAGAATAACTAGAAGATCCAGATGAACTATGAAATGAATTTAAAAACCAAGTTAACAAAATCTTCACAAACAATGATTATAGAAGTAACTTAATCAAGAAAAATCAACGGATGACGGAAGACATTATAAATTGATGGAACAACGTCGACTTATAAAATTAAATGAAACAGAATATAGACATGAACAGAGAAGAATTAAAAGAGACATTAAATTAGCAAAAGAAAAATGGATGTGAGAAAGGTGCGAGGAAATTAAGGATGTGATCTAGGCACGACTTTTTTAGTATTTATAAAAAAAGCACGACTGTTTTCTTTCCACACTTCTACGTCCGTTTATTTCTTCTTTTAGGATCAGTTGTAGTATTCTATATCGATTTTTAGTACTTCCTTATTAGTTTTTCTTGCTGACAAAGGTATTTTCAGCATCCGCCTGTGAATCCACATTTCCAATGCTTAAATTCTGTTCAGGCTTGATACTTTTAATGTCCACACTTCTCCTCCATAAAAATGACAGACCAAATATAGTACTTA